>NC_059342.1:89200000-89500000 GCF_018350155.1 Leopardus geoffroyi | reverse complement strand
TTTATATTTCAGAGAGAGAGAGAGAGAGAGACAGACAGACAAAGAAAGAGTGCACAAGCAGGGGAGGGGTACAGAGAGGGGGAGACACAGAATCCGAAGCAGGCTCCAGGCTCTGAGCCGTCAGCACAGAGCCCGACACGGGGCTTGAACTCGCTAACTGTGAGATCGTGATCTCAGCCGAAGTCGGACGCTTAACCGACTGAGCCACCCAGGTGCCCCCATCAGTTCCTTTATTTATTTTTAAAAAGATTTTATTTTTAAGTAATCTCTACACCCAACATGGGGCTCAAACCCACAACCCTTAGACCATTTAGAGTCGGATGCTCTCCTGAACAAGCCAGCCAGGAGCCCCAGTTCCTTTTATCTCTAGCCCTAGGACTGACTGCCACACTCCACGTTTTTATACGGTGAATGGGGGTGCACAGATGACAATAAACTGTTTAACGGGCCTGAGGTGATTAAGACACAGAGGACACCTCGGTCCCTCCAGACATAAGCTAGCAGGGGAAAGTGTGCCACCACCCCCCTCCCCGCCACCGTGGCCTATCTGTCCACGTCCATCAACCTGGGGAGAGTGAGGAGGGAGGTGGTGCAGAAATTAAACGTCTCATCAGGCCTAAGTCTGTGGACAGAAAAAGATCTGATTTTTCAGATACTTTCTTCACAGAGCTTATTAGCATACACACATTTTGTGTGGCTTTTACACAGAGATAATCTGGCCAGAAAACGGCTCTGCGTTAGGCCGGTGCGTTAAAGCTTTCTTTTAGCTCTAGAGCGCCCTCTTCAAACGCCACTGATACGTGACTCCAACATAAAGTTAGTGTGAGTCAGCCGGTGGGGACCCTCTCTGGAACCCTGAAATTACACACCACTCATTAAGTACTCATTATGAGGCACACTGGCTTCTTTTCACAGCTCTTATTACCTGGAAAACCCTGCTACCACAAACGTGCGGGGCAGAATAGGTCATCACACATATCACTTGCAGAGCTGTGTTCCCAAGAAATTGGGAAATCCCCAGGGAGTTGAAACCACAGCCACCGGCCAGCGCCACAAGCCAGTGCTTCCTGGAGGGGAGCAGGGGAATACACCTGTCAGTCCTAGTAACCATGGGCTTGGACTCTGACCCCCAGCAGCACAGGGGATAGAGCTTTCTGCACAAGGAGAAGCTGCTCAAGACAGAGGCCCTCAATTCAAAGGCAGATTTAAAAATCCATGCTCTTTTGGGGCACCCGGGTGGCTCAGTCGATTGAGTGCCTGACTCACGATTTTGGCTCAGGACACGATCTCACAGTTCGTGAGTTCAAGCCCCACATCAGGCTCTGCACTGGCAGTGTGGAGCCTGCTTGAGATTCTTTCTCTCTCCCCGCCCCTTCCCTGTTCACATGGGTGGCTCACTCTCTCTCTCAAAATAAACAAATAAAAATATTAAAAAAAAAAAAAAAATATATATATATGTATATATATATACACACATATATATACATATACATATACATACACATACACACACACACACACACACGCTCTTTAGTACAGGGAAACAACTTAAGTTTGTGTCCTGGCCTGGGCCAGTTAGGGAAAAATAGCTGCTAGGAATGTATAACTGTGCTGGCTTTCATGCAGGTTGTGGGGAGGAGGGTTTAGATGCATTCCCCAAGAGTGGTCCAGAATATTCCCAAGTTAGAATAGCAAGGGGTTCTAGGAAGGCAAGAGAAAACATAACTGGAGAGAAAGACTCTCCACTCGAGCTGTACCGGATCCCCACAACAAATACAGCTCTGTTGAAAATGAGCTCACAATCCAAAATTCCCAGCATGTGTGGGAAGCTGCCCACCACTAGCCCACAGTGAGCCCACAGGGTTACCTGCCTGAGAACTTCAGATAACAGAATAATAAATACTAGAAATCAGGTTTTAAGTTATTAAAAGCATAAAAAAGGAATTAAAACCTTAAGAAAAACATGACACACACACAAACACACACACACTAGAATTGACAAAAGAAATTCCAATAATAAAAAATATAGTCACTGAAAAAACTCACTGGGCAATAAAATTAAAAAGAGAGAGAGAGAAACAGAGAAATTGGACACAAGCAGAGAGAAAATGGACACAACACGGGGAGACGAAACCACAGAGGAAAGAGGAGATCTTAAAGAAGCCAGAAAGAACACAGAGTGGGTTCCACAGAAACGAATCACTCTGAGCAGCCACAGAACCAGAAGGAAATGGACTACTACCTTCCTGGTCCTGAAAAAGAGACGTGCCAACCCAGAATTCTACACCCAGCTAGAGAAAGGGTGCCATAAAGACTTTTTCAGGCAAAGAAAACCTACTGCCAGAAAAACTTCCTGAAGAACTCGACAGAATGTACTTCACAAAGAAGTGTATCGCACCCAGATGGAACACACGGGAAGGAACTAGTGAAGGGACAGGCGAGTCTGCAGAAGCAGACTGCAGGAAGCAACAGAAACAATGCCCGATTTGGTGGCATAAAAACAAGAACTAAAACTCGAGGGAGAACTCAGAAGACAGACTGATGAGCTAATCAGCTCGGGTGAAGGGTGAGAATGCCCATCAGCCTATGCCAGTCACAGGTACGTATCAGAACGTCACGTAACCACTAACACAGTACAAACAGCACGCAGAAGTAAAACAACCAGAAGCATAGGAAAACTTGATCCAAAAAAAGGAAGAAGAAAAGTAAGAAAGGTGGGATCAACAGAAAGCATAAAGTAGGACAGCAGAAAATCCGAATATCATAATCCCCCCAAATCCAAAGAGAGGCACTTTGGCAATTACAGTCGCAGATTTTCAGAGTGGGTAAAACCATACGCATCTTGTACCTACAAACGCCCCCTGCAAAAAAGGGCTCAGGGAGGCGGATGGTAAAAAGATACCAAATGAATCTTCATCAAAAGAACCCTGGAATGATGACATCAGTATCAGACACAGTGGACAGGAGAGGTGGAAAGCACAGTTAAGGAGGACAGTGCTGTGTGAGGATAAGGAGAACGAGATACATCAGTCCAAACCTGTTTGCTTCCAGACAGAGCGAAGCCCGACAGGCCTAGGGATTGAACACACCTACGGTCACAGTGGGAGATTCTCACGCACCTCTTAGTAAGTGATGGGGGGGGGGGGGGGGGTAACAAATCGTGATGGATGTGAGAGAAACTCGCACAGCACAGCCAGCAAGTTCGATGGAATGGACCACATCCAATTGGAGAATATTCTTTTCAAGAAAACACAGAATGTTAAATAAAGAGTATGTAATAGCCTACAAAAAAAAATCTCAACAAAACACCAAGCAATCCCGATCGGGAGCTAGCTGGCATACGAATGCCCTTGAGTGAAACCTGACCTGCCACCTGTTTTTAAAAATAAAGTTTTACTGGAAAGCGACCAGACTTGTTCAATCACTATCGTCTTTGGTCGTTTTTGTTCTACAACAGCAAAATGGAGTAGCTGTTCAAAGCCCAAAATATTTATTATCTGGCATTTATAGAAAAGCTTCCTGACCCCTGTTCTAGATCATACAGACAATGGTATCTGACCACAAAGCAGCCACGTTAGAAATTAACACCATCCGGATATTCTTAAAACTCTCTATTTGGAAAATTTATGCCATACTATTAAAAACCATCAACCAAAGAAAGGTAACAAATCAAAATCCGACGAGCACTGAAAACTGTACAGTAACAAAAATGCTGTATCTTAAAACTCCTGTTCATAGCAATTTACAGCTAAAGTAATACTTAAATACTTACATCTAAAAATCAGAAATTACTGGGCCAAGTATTCAACGCAATTACAAAAGAGTACAATACTTTCAAAGGAATTAATGAGGAAAATTAATGAAATAAAAACCAAATAAGATAAAAGAATTAAGAAACCCAAAAGTTGCTTTTTAAAAATGGCATTTTAAAAATGGGGAGGAGAAATCAAGGAAAAAAAGAGAGAAGTCACAAAAAAACATTAAGAATGGAAAGAGAGATATCCTTCAGTAAGAAAAAAAAGAAACAAAAAAAAAAAAAAAAGGAAAGAGGAACAAAAGGACATTGCAGGGACATCAGAACTAGTTAAAACAACATATAATGCATCATCAGAAAGACTCTGCCCAGTAATTCTTTGCGACTGGTACTATCCATGCCCTCATGGTGCAAACAACAAAGTTAAAACTCAGACTGGTCACGTGAGTTACAGGAACGGCCAGACTGGATCCGGGCGGGCCTAAGTCCCGAAGCAACACCCCAAACACCACACCATCCTGGACAACACTGGTGTGGCCCACTGGGGCTCGCTTACCCGAGGGATGGAGGGCGGACGGGTAGAAATCCACTGGGGCCCGAGTGGGCGGGATCCGTGGGTCCATGTAGGAAGGCATCATCATCCACCTGGGATCGAAGCCCAGCATTTGGGGGTGGTGGGGGTAGAAAGTGCGCTGTGGGTGGGAAGGTGGGGGGTACACGGGCTGCCAGTGCTGCATCTTATATAGCTGCTCCTGAGCAGACAGAGAGAGAACAGGTCAGACCAGTGCTCGGGGCAGAGACCGTGCAGGTGTATACACGCACATGCACGCACTCTCACACATATACACACTACACACACACAGGCACACACCCCCACCCCCACCCCCCATACACACACACTCACACACACAGGCACACTAACCCCGGGCTGTAGGAGTCTCTGATGGCTCCCCACAGCTCTCCATGGAACAGCCCGAGTCCCACCAGGCCCCATGTGACCTGCCCGACCACCCACCAGCTTCACTGCACACGACTGCCTGCCCACATGGGGCCCTGGTTGCACACTGGGCCCTCTGTCTAGGAGGCTTCCTACTCCCTTGCATCCCGGCTCATCCCTGCTCCTCCTTCAGGATTCCACTCAAAACACCCTTCCTCCGGGCAGCCACCCCGAGTCCCTGGACGAGATGAGGCCCCTGCCTCTGCTCTGCAGCACTGGTCCTTCTCCTCTGTAGCACTGACAGTGGGTGATCATTTTGAGCTGCCGGTCTCCCTCACAAAACCATAAGAAACTACACGCCGGGTTCACTGTCGTCTCCTTGTGGCCTACCACCAGTCACGGCACATAGAAAATCCAGTGCACAAATGGACGAATATCAGCAAAACCTTGAAAATCTGGTCCTAGACCCCGTGGGGGCTCATTTCCAGCCCTGCCCCTTCACATCAGTGACCTCCAGGGCTGCCATCTCCAGTGCACCCAGAATCAGCATTCCGGCAGGACCCAGGTGCAGAGTCAGACAAGAAAAGCGGACCCGGCCGCACCCTTCCCATCTGCAAACAAAAAGGCCCGGGCTGGATTCCCAGGACGGCTCTGTGGGCCTCCGCCCAGAGCTCCTCCTCCGTCTGGACCCCAGGCCCCCGGGGAACCTGACCAGACAGTCTGTCTGCCAGGCTCCTTCGGCAGTCCTGGTGCTTTCAGACTCCTTTCTCTTCCCGAAGAAGGACTTACCCGTCCCCGCCCCCCAGAAGCGTTACACACAGGAGCTCTCGCTGCTGTGTCTGGCTGGAGTCACCCCAGAGACCTTCCTGGTCAGTAGTTCTCCACCAAGCCGGGGAGTAACTGCACAGTGCTGGCTCACACTATAACACCGTCAAAGCACACAAGGAACACAGCTTCGTGTTTACCGCTCAGGACCTGATGAGCTTCCGGAAGACCTCGTAGGGGCCCAGGGGAAGGAGGGTCTGGGGTGAAGGTTTTACAGGCAACTAAATGAGATTCTGGAAAAGGCTGGAGATGCTGGAGATCCTGATTTGTGTCCCTAAGGCACACATGTTCTGCACCAGGATCGTTGTTATTAAGGATGATTTACTGCACATCTAGCTGCTGGGCTACATGATGTCCACATTTCATCTGTTTCCCACCCGAGTGCACTGCTCATCAGTAATCATCTGTTCCTTCAGTTATCACTCCTGGAACACACACAATCACCAACGGTGCTTCCAGCTGGCCACCAGAGATCGGTACGATTACAACCATCACCCACGTAATCTTCTCTGGGGCGAAGAGCAGGTCCCTTTTAAAGTTCACAAAACACTAATAAAGATGACACTGATAGCACCGATCAACCAGAATGCAGGTGCCACAAAACCCTCGCGGCCCCTCTGAGGCCGGTACTCGTTGTTCCTGGGCCATCTGAGGCCACACTCAACCCGAGAAGCTGCACGATTAGGACCAGGATGCACAGCAGTTCAACTCAACCCCTACAAACCCCCGTGCTTATCCCAAGCTAGTACACCTCTCTGCCAGCTTTCCAAGCCCTCCCGGGCCTCCTCACTCCTTGGGACGGTCCCAGGGCGGACAACGCTGGCCTACGGACAGGCTGCAGTGCACTGCTCTGAACGAAAACACCACTCTTCAGCGAAACTGCACTGGGTGAGTGCACACCCCGCTGCCACTGCCTCACCAACACCAGACAAGGGAAGACGCCACCAACAACCGTTCTATTCATCCACGGGAGAAATCACTCGGAAAAACAAAACACGGCCAGGGATGATCTTCCAAGGCTGTAAGTTTTCAGGTGCAGCCCCTAACATCCGTGCCAGTGATGGGGATATTCGAGTTGTTTCTTTTCATCGAAGGGGGAGGGGACCAGAGGAGGAGACAGGGGACATCCACACTCAGCAGTCCGATCTGTTTACCTGCTGTTGCTGCTGCTGCTGGCGCTGGAATCTGGGAGGAAGAGACTTCTGGTACTTGCTGAACTCCTGTGCAGGGGACCCAGCCTCCCTGGCGCCCTCCTCACTGCCGCCACTCTGAGCCACAGCCGGAGGAGCCGCGGGGGCTTCTTCTGAAAACGTGTTGGGGGTTCCCTGGGCAGGAAACTCAGGGGAGCCTAGAGGACAAGTAACCAGAGAAACGGCTGCGGTGAGCTCACAGAAGCCGGGCCAGTCAAACGTTTACGGCAAACGCTTGCTCTCGTTGACACGGACGGTGCACGAGGTCATGGACTCCCCACGACGCCATCGCTTCAGAGGTGAGAGAGAGCTAAGGGTCGAGAGGTCAGAGGAACCACCAGGGTTCCAGAAGAGAAGGGTTCTATTGAAAAGGACCCCAGTAAATGAGAGAGCAGCCACCAGCTCGGCGACAGCCCACAGCCATCACCTGAGCGACAGGAGTCAATGCAGCCAAAGGCCAGGCTGGCCACCAAGTCAGCACGCGTCCCCTGGCTGGTTGCCTCATCTGTAAAGGGAGGACAGCAACTCTGTCCATCCCACAGGCCTTTGTGAGCCTTAAGGGAGACAATCCATGCAAGGCCGGTAGCGAGCGCTCCACACAACTTCCCATCTGTATGCTCTCTGAAATTCCCTTCTTCCTTACCTCAAGCCACCTTTACAGCTTTAACGAAGTAGAAAAGACGTCGGCATTCTTGATTTTACTGCAGGGGACACCCAAACCCTGAGGCAAAGCCTCAGGGACCCAGCAGTGCAGCGCAGGGGGAACACGGAAGAGCACAGAGCAGGGGCCCACACACCCCGAAGGCCAGTCTCAGTTGAACACACTCACACCATGGCACCCGCTTCCTGGACTCTCCACTGCCTGTCTCAGCGAGTGTGGACACCAGCACAGGCTGCACTCGGGCCTCAGTGAGAGGCGATGGGCAGGACAGTGGCAGTTTCTCGGTGTTCCTTGGCCAGAAGGGGGCTGAGGACCAGCAGACCATGACCATGAGTAAGACCCACCTGAGAAGCTTTCAGGGTCTGAAACTAACATCGGGCCCCTCTCTCCTAAACAGAGTTGGTTTTAGTTCGTTTAAGAAGGTCCCAAAGAACAAAGCTGGTCACAAAGAACATGTTCTTTACAACTGCTACAAGGCACTTTCCGAAGTGCAATGCTGTTCAACATCCCTTATGGAGCCATGTGGATCCATCCCTCAGAATCCAGGCCAGGAAAAACATACTCTAACAAACAGGCAGGCTTCTCCCCAAGGTCACAAAGATATTTGTGGTTCTCTCTCTCTCTCTCTCTCTCTTTCTTTCTTGAGATAGAGTGTGTGCATGTGCGAGCACAAGTGAAGGAGGGGCAGAGAGAGAGGGAGAGAGAGAATCCCAAGCAGGCTCCGTGTTGTCAGCACAGAGCCCAACTTGGGGCTCGATCCCACGAACATGAGATCATGAGGTGAGCAGATATCAAGAGGTGGACGCTTAACCGACTGAGCCACCCCGGCGCCCCACTTTGTGATTTTGGGTTTTATTTATTTATTTATTTATTATTATTATTTTTTTTAATTTTTTTTTCAATGTTTATTTATTTTTGGGACAGAGAGAGACAGAGCATGAACGGGGTAGGGGCAGAGAGAGAGGGAGACACAGAATCGGAAACAGGCTCCAGGCTCTGAGCCATCAGCCCAGAGCCTGACGCGGGGCTCGAACTCCCGGACCGCGAGATCGTGACCTGGCTGAAGTCGGACGCTTAACCGACTGCGCCACCCAGGCGCCCCTTGGTTTTTTTTTAAATGTTTATCCATTTTTGAGAGAGACAGAGAGACAGAGAGACAGAGCATGAGCAGGCAAGGGGCAGAGAGAGAGGGGAGACACATTCCGAAGCAGGCTCCAGGCTCTGAGCCGTCAGCACAGAGCCCGACGTGGGGCTTGAACTCACAAACCGTGAGATCATGACTTGAGCTGAAGTCAGCCGCTTCACCGGCTGAGCCCCCCAGTCGCCCCACTTTGTGATTTTGTTAAATGAACTCAGAGGACCCTGGGCTTGCATTGAGGCCCGCCACCATCCGCATCTTTGGTTGAGCAGTGGCAGGGGTGAGAATGGCCACAAGGTACGGAATGACAACCAAGCGGGCAGCGCGCACACTTTCCGTATCTAGAAGCTGCACGAGGTGCTTTCTGTACGTTATCTCACGTGCCCCTCAGCGTGTGGCAAAGTGCATACTAATTCCAGCCCATTTTACAGATGAGGGAACGGGCACCAGGGAGGTGAGTGGCCGCAGCCAGCCGGTTTCAGTCCCTGACACGGGATGTGAACCCATGCCGAAACTCAACGGCCGGTGCTCCCCCGCCCCCTCCAGCTGCCCGCCACAGGCTGAACCAGTAAGGCAGGGAGGCACCCACAGCCTAGGGTGTCTAGTTGATGGGACAAGGGCCCAGCGCCTACCTTTGCGGACAGCAGGGCCATTCTCCTGTGGGGGCACCTTCTCAGTGCCTGGAGATCGGGGCACTTCCTTCTCTGCCGGTTTCGGGGCCTCGCCCGCCTTCTGAGCCTGCTTACGCTTCTGGTCCAGCTGCTTGAGCTTGGCGGCACAGGCAGCCAGCCTCTCCTCCCGTGCTCGGCGCTCCTCCTCCTCCCGGCGCTTTCGGGCTCGTTCCACGGCCTCGGACATCTCTGACTGCACAAACTTCTGTCGTGGAGGTGGTTTGTCCTCTTTGTCCTCGACAGACTGTTGCCGGAACACGCTGCCCAGCGAGGACTTCTGCCAAGAGAAATGAAGTCTGCTGGAACAACAGACCCCAAACCCAGGAGACGGGGCCACCCCAGCATGGGAACAGTTCTGCTTCCCAAGATCCCCGAGCACCTTCGAGAGGCAGCAGTCACGCACGCCACGGACCTGGGTCTCCAGGCCCTTTCCTAACCTGCAGTGAGGTCTGGGCAAGTATCAACCCTCCCTCCCTTAGCTCCCCACTGTAAGCTGGGGATAGAGGAGGCCCTCGGGATGGTGGGTGTGCAAGGAAGGATTTGCACCACACTCTGCATGGTGACCGACAAAGAAAACAGCACCCTGGTGCTCCCACCACCACTAATGGGCACACAAGATAAGGGCCTCCACGGCTACTGGACGGGAGCAGGGACCACACGCTCATCCCCTGAGTTGCAAAACGGCTCTAGTCTTTCTCCCGTAAAAATACAGAAACCTCTGGGAATAAAGAGGTACGAGAAATTAAAATGCAGTCAGATCGACGGTTACAAAGTGACGTTTCATCTAAAAACATCTCTCAGTTACCAGACAGCAACAGAGAGAAGCCCACTCAACACCGGGAAGGTTCCTCCCTGATCTGCAGGGAGCACCCAGAATATGCACCAGCACGGACGACGGCCAAGTTCAACCGATCCCCAGCCACTGGAACTCCAGCGAGGTGACCGTCACAACACACAGCTTCCCATTCTGAGTGCTAGTGACGCACAGAAGTGTCACTAGTCCTCAAACCTAAACAAACACGGTCTGGGCCTTCTCCGGTCTGCTCGTGAACCCTCCGCAAAAGCGCTATGCGACACGTTGACCGCAGTCAAGGACTTTTCCTCCTGAGAGCTGGCTTCTCATAATCCAGACAACAGTGACAATTGTAAAAGATCAGAAACCTCTGACCTGGAAACGAAAGTACTTTCACACGATGTAACTGGGGCCGACGTGTGCACTGTCCTTCACGTGGCCCTTGACCAGCCCCGGCCGCGCTCTGTAGCGCTGGACGCAGTGGCACCACAGAGCCTCCACCATCAGCCCCCAGTGCTCCCAGAGAGGAAAGAGCAGCACTCAAAGTGTATGAGTACTTCCATCGAGACGGCTGACGTGCCTTTCCAAACTCCCCTAACGGTAGCTACCATTTCATAGACTCCGTGCTCTGCAAAATACTTGAACTTTTCAGAAATCGGAATGCAGAAAACTACATTTTTTCTTTCCCGACTCAGTTAATTCACACTGTTAGGAGATCAAAACGAAATCTTCTTTGAATGTTCACCAACCCCAATATATGAACGAAATTTGGATTCATTGCAGGGTAATTTCCAAGAATAGGTCTGTGTCAATTTGTTTTTTAATGTTTGTTTATTTGAGAGAGAGAGAGAGAGAGAGAGAGAGAGGGAAAAAGAGAAAGAATCCCAAGCAGGCTCTACCCAGTCAGCGCAAAGCCCGACGCGGGGCTTGATCTCATGAACCTGGGAGATCACGTCCTGAGCCAAAATCAAGGGTCAGATGCTTGACTAACTGAGTCACCCAGGTGCCCTAGCTCTATGTCAATTTTGTTTCGTTTTTGTTTTCCCCTGTACCTAGCACAATGCCTGGTACTCAATTTTAAAAAAACAAACAAACCTGAAGATAAAGGTATTTTCATTTTATAAGATATGGAACCAGGCTCCCTTAAATGGCAAAGTGCATTGAAAATGGCAAGTTTTGGGTGCCTGGGTGACTCAGTCAGTTGGGAGTCTGACTCCTGATTTCGGCCCAGGTAATGATCTCATGGCTGGGCCTGCTTAAGATTTCTCTCTTTTTTCCTCTGCCCATCCACTGCTGGTGAGCTCTCCCTCTCCCTCTCCCCCCCGCCTCTCTCTCTCTCTCTCTCTCCCCCTCTCAAAAAAAAAAAAAAAAAAAAAAAAAAAGCAAGGTTTGTTTTGGGTTTTTCCCCCCAAATATATTTAAATTAATGCCTTTTCTACCCCTAATACTGTGCCTCCTGCACAATTCAGTCCCAAAGTCATGAAGTCATGAAGTGTGGCACGTCTGGCACCAGGAAGTCATGGTGGCTAAAAGCAGGTGGTCGGAACCCAGGCAGGGAGAGGAGGATGTCCATGTGGAGATGTGGCTGGTGCGGGAGTGAGAGCCCCATCAAGCTGGGTGAGGAGGCAATTCATAAGGAGAGGTGGCCTAGAGGGGAGATTCAGGGCATCTGTGGGGTTGGGAGTGGGGGAACGACACGGATGGTTGAGTGAGTGAGGAGGGCATCTTTACAAGGGAGAGAGGGTGGGGGCAGAAATGGGAGACGGGTCACGTATAGGGGAGCTGATCGAGGAAGTGTGAATACTGGGGACAATGGGAACAGGTGTCTCACTGTTGGAGACAGGAGTTACAGATACGCGGTGGGAGAGAACTAGGTTGGAATGTGTGGAACCAGAGATATTACTGTGAACTCATAGTTCTCCACGCAGATATAGGAGTAAATAATAAAGACAACACGAACATGTACGTACGTGTGCACGCACATATCTATCTATATATACACACACATTTCCTCACTCTGTCCACCAAAAGGACCCAAGAGCACGGAGCACTCCTGGTGACCACATATTGGTTTCTCAATATCACAAGGGCTGATTCCAGACCAAGGCAGGGTAAGGACAAAATGAGCTTGGGAAAGGTTCTCCTGGTGGGCCTGAAAAAAAAATTTTTTTGAAAGGGAAAGAAAAGAGAGACAAAAAAAAAAAAAGAAAAGAAAAAAAAGGCAACTTGTCTAATCAGAAAGCAAGGGATTTGCTCCATAAGGATGGAGACACATAAAGACAGATGCAGCTTGAAGAGGTTCCCAACAGCCAGACCAAAAATACTTGGGGCTTCAGAGCCAACGATCAGAGGCACAGATCATAACCCATTGGTATCAATAAATAAATTTGAAGTTTCATAAGAAACAGGACATTCATAGCCTCAAAGTATCTCCCCACAAAATTCTCATCAATTACGAATGTGGAAGAGAGAAACCCCACAGCGTGAAGTTCGGCAGACATTATAACCTTAGTCAAGAGATCAGAGTGAAGGCTGTCAGCAGGTGGGCAGAGTGGAATCAGTGACCTGGCGGGAGGCAATATGAGCCAGTGTCACTCCTGAGAGATTCTAGCCACAAATGGAAACCTTGAACCTAATCGTGAGGAAGCACCAACAAACCCCACTGGAGGTACATTCTACAAAATAACTGGCTTACAGTCCCCACAAGCGTCCAAGTCCTGAACGTTAAGGAAGGCTGAGGGGCTATCCTAGACTGAAGGCGGCATGTGACTCGGAACCGATTCTTCTGTACAAAGAACATCAGTGACAGAACTGGTACAAGACGGAGGGGGTCTGGGGATCAGATGGCAGTGGTTATCGATGCTACCTTCCTAGTTTTGACTGAGGTCACCCAGGAGGTAGAAAATAGATGCCAACGTGTTCTGCGGTGACAAGGGCCTGGTCAGCCCGGCAACTTAGTCTACAAAAGGTTCAGAGAAAAATATTCTTTGTATCCAGCTTCCAGCTTTTCTGTAAGTTTGTAACTGTTTTGAAATTTTCAAAGACAATTTTTTTTTTTTTTTTAATTAAAACAGGAGAAAGAAACGCCCACCTAGGACTTTTATGTACGCGTGTGCACCTTCCAAGCTAATCACATGCACAGAACCCCTCCAGTGCCCATGATACCTGGTAGTCTGGGCCAGATGCCCAGCTGTGAAGCTTCCTAGAAGGTGGCTGAGGTTCTGGCACTTTGCGGACAACACGGGCCACACCCACTGCTTCACCCCAGTCCTTTCCTTCCTCTTGGGGACGCTTAGCATCAGCACTGTCCGCGGAGCTCATTGACAACTGCCGCTGCCGTCGGGGGTCCCAACTGTTCCTAGGACAGACCACAGTGAATGTGAGTTTTCCCATTCAGCCCCAGTGCAGTCTGATCTTACCCGTCACAGGGCCTCAGGAATTCCGAAGCCAGCTGCCCACATACCAGCGTCCTTCCCTCGAACAGACCCAGCCCCTCGCGGCTGAGAGGACACGCCCAGAACACCACAATCCAGTGGCACCAACATTTACCAAGTCCCTCTTGCACACAAAGCTCTGGGCAGGATGTTTCACACCCGTTACTTGGTTTATGGGAAAACAAGTCCTCACCCCCATTTTAAAGGGGTGGTAACGGAGTGTCAGAGAGGCTGGGGAGCTGCCTTCCCAGGAGGAGTGACTAGACTGGAACCTAAGATCCCAGAGGAAGGTCTCCCTCCTCATACCAGGGCTCCTCCCCTGTGCTTTGCATAAAGGAGGTGCTCGATCGATTTTCCTCAAAATAGCAAAAGAAGGCTCACTGAATAATGCCGTAACAGAGACCAAGAGGAGGAAAGCAGAGCAGACTCCACGTGAGAAAGGGGAGAGGTTCCAAAGGGAGGCTCGGAGGGAATGGAGATCCAGCCCGTGCTCACCTTTACCTGCCGCGGGGGAAACAAAGGCACCAGGGAAAAACACTGTGTGCATTTACCAAGCACCTCGTGTATGCAAAACAAGTGCCCAGCACACATCAAGGAGTTCCGAGAAAAGCAGGGAGTCAGGTGTGGCCCACACGTGCGTGTCCCCAGGTGGCCACACACACACCAGGGGTGGGGCGGGGGCGTGGGATGAGGCTGCGGAGGTGGCTGAGGTCACGGCAGGGCCCTAAGTGCTAGTGACTACTGCCTTCACCTTGAAAGGCGCGGAAACCACACGAGGCTCCCGACCCCCCAGGAAAGATGACAAGGGCACAGTGTGAAGGAAGGAGGCGAGCCAGCTAACCTCTGAGTGGTCTGGAAAAGAAAGGATGAGGTCCCAGTGGCCCAGAGACAGTGAGCGGGAAGGGCTGGGATCCAGGGAAGTGTCAGGAAGCCGTCACAGGTGGGGAGGCAAGATGTAAGGAAGACCTGGGAGCTTGGAGGAGGAGACTCACAACCAGCTCAAAGAACACGGTGGAAAGATCAGGTTCAGCAGGGTGGGGTGGGGGTGGGGGGTGGTTTGGGGATTCTCAATTTGAGATGTCCTTGGTCACATTAGCAAAGCCGCGTCCAAATCCATGCCTAACTCTTTCGGTTGAATATTCAATTCACATCAACCGAAAGAGACAAGGAACAGAGTGTCCTACTGTTCCAGAAGTCTGTAATATTTTATGTCTTTGCTTTTGATTTAAATTCTTGCTCACAATTCCTTCTGAGCTTAGTGTTCCAAGAACTGACCCACAAGATATTTCCCAAGTGCATCTAAAACTTCAGTTAAAATCACACAGCATTAAAATAAATTAGAGAAGCCTCAAATAGTTAACTGTGTATCAGTGAAAAACTAGCAGAAGGTCACTACCAGCTCCCTCTAGAACAGCTTTGAAGGGAGGAACATCGAATAACCAAAAAAACAAAAAAAAAAAAAAAAAAAAAAAAAAAAAAACCCAAGGCTCGCAAACTTGGCCCTCTGAACATTCAGTTATAGACAATAAAATAGACAAAAGGAAAAACATCAAGGGGTGCCTGGGTGGCTCAGTCAGTTGAGCGTCTGACTTCAGCTCAGGTCATGATCTTACAGTTTGTGAGTTTAAGCCCCATGTCAGGGCTTGGAGCCTGGAGCCTATTGTGGATTCTGTGTCTCCCTCTTTCCCTGCCCCTCCTCTACTCGTGTTCTGTTTCTCTCTCTCTCTCTCTCTCTCTCTCTCTCTCTCAAAAATAAACATTAAAAAAAATTTTTTTAAGGAAAAACAGCGAAGCATTAATATCTAAACAATATATAACATTGATCACATTTTAAAGGAAATACATTAAGTCTAATAAATAAATATGCAAAGAACATAGGCAATTCCATACAAAAGAAAGCATCCATATTTGCTGGTATTCAACATAAATAAATAAAAAGCAAATTAATGCAGCTGTAGGTACTATTTAAAAAGAACCAGAGGCGCCTGGGTGGCTCAGCGAGGTCCGACTTCAGCTCAGGTCATGATCTCACACTCTGTGAGTTTGAGCCCCGTGTCGGGCTCTGTGCTGACAGCTCAGAGCCTGAACCTCCTTCGGATTCTGTGTCTCCCTCTCTCTCTGCCCCTCCCCTGCTCATGCTCTGTCTCTGTCTCAAAAAAAAAAAAAAAAAAAAAAAAAAATTAAAAAAAAAAAAAAAAAGTACTAGCCATGGACACCTGGCTGGTTCAGTGAATACAAAGTGTGACTCTTGATCTCAGGATTGGGGAGTTCGAGCCCCACGTTAGGGATGGAGTTTACTCCAAAAATTATAAAAATAGGGCGCCTGGGTGGCTCAGGCGGCTAAGCATCCGATTCTTGGTTTCGGCTCAGGTCATGATCTCACAGTTTGTGAGTTTGAGCCCCACATCGGCCTCCATGCTGACAGTGCAGGGCCCGCTTAGGATTCTCTCTCTCTCTCCCTCTCTCTCTGCCCGTCCCTTGTTCATGTTCTACCTCAAAATAAACTTAAAATAAGTAAATAACTAAAAATAAAAAGTCCTAGCCAATCATTCTACAATCAATCTATTACGACAAAAACTAGAGGGACCAGACCACAATGCAGTGATTTTGCAAAAGGCGTCATAAGTAAAATGAACCCAACGAAATGACCCAGAAAAGGGAAGACCGAAGGGGTCGAGGAAGCTCCGGAAATCTCGTGTCCCCCCCCCCCCCCCGTCCGGTGCTTCTCCCAAGGTCCCTGATGTGCACTCTAGCACGCACAACCCCGGAGTAAAGGGGTAAGTTGAACCCTGGTGGTTTCCCAAACGTGCTTGGCTAGAGGAGCCCTTCTGGGCACCACACCCACAGAAGTGATCTGTGGAACAAGCAGCGTGTACACACACACTCAGGGGGACACCGGCACAGCGGCTGAAACCACCGGGACTCAGCCGGCCCGCCAGCCACCCGGCCGGCGCACCCTGGCTCCCGTCCCACACGGCTGTGCCATCCGCAGAATGGAAACCAAATCTGCCCCAGTGAGGCTGCCGGGGCGACGAGGCAATGCGCCTGGCACGGTGACCGGCACTGATGCGTGCGCCTCCGGCCGGCCGAGGTCAAGCCCCGGGCGCGGTGCCACGAGCAGGGCTGGGGGGCATCCTTACCACTTGGGCCTGCCGTCCTTCCCAACTTCCTCCTCCTCTTCATCATCACTGAACTTCAGTTTCTCGGAGTAGTCCACTTCCTCATGAAGACCTGTAACCGGGGAGGGCCAGGGAGAATGGGCAAAGCCAAGACTCAGCAGTGCCAAGAGCGCCAAGAGCGCCACACGGGGCGAGGGGTGGGGGGGGCTTCCTCTAGTCGGAGCTCGTCCTGGCCCAGCTGAGGAGGAGGGCCACCCAGCCAACCGCAACCACCAGACAGACACTGCAGATCAAGTGAGGGACAGCTCCGGCTTCGGGTGACAGCAAGGCGGCCCCGTCAGATTAACCTTCCCATAGAGGACAGTTCTTAAATCTGGACAAAGTATTTTGGAATTATATTGGAAGATGCAGAAGAGTGAACGAAAGAAAGCAGGCAAAAACCAGACAGGACCCAGATCCATCTGGCAACACAGAGGCTTGGCCAACGTGATTCGTGGGCTGCTGCTTGTGCCCCAGGGCACTCCCCGGCCTGAGCAGCTCAGGGGCAGGAAGTGCCCATCAGCTGGCAAGTGGGTACACACACTGTGGGAGATCCACACAGGGGAATGGTACTTTGGCCACAAAAATGAATGCAGACAGGGGCGCCTGGGTGGCTCTGTCAGCCGGGTGACCGACTTCAGCTCAGGTCATGATCTTGTGGTTCATAAGTTCAAGCCCCGCATCGGGCTCTCTGCTGACAGCGCAGAGCCTGGGGCCTGCTTCCAATTCTGTGTCTCCCTCTCTCTCTGCCCCTCTCCCACTCGTGCTTTGTCTAACTCTCAAAAATAAATAAACATTAAAAAAAAAAAAAAAAATGAATGCAGACACACCCCCTCAACAAGACAAACCTTGAAAAACAAGCTCAGTGAGAGAAGCCAGACGTGAAAGGCCACATTCTATACTGGTGCTTCCATTTACATGAAATGTCCAGAATAAGCAAAACCACAGAGATAGAAAGTAACTCAGTGGTTGCCAGAGGCTGTGTGTGGGGCTGGGGGGTAAGTGAGAGTGACGGTTAATGATACAACACTTCTTTTGTGGCTGATGAGAATGTTCTCGAACTGGACAGTGGAAATGGTTGCACAAACTTGTCAATATACTAAAGATCAATGAATTGCAGACTTTAAAAGGGTACATGTTATGGTATATGAAATTTGTTATATGCACTGTATCTTAGTAAAAAGGCAAAAAGCCCAATACAATTACAAAGCAGATTTAATGAAAAAGCAAGGGCAACTATACGCTGTCTAGATCATCCGTTGAAATACAACCACAAATGGGTTGAAAGGAAAAGGATTAAAGAAAAAAGACACACCGTTTACACAGTAACACCAGAGCAGTAGTAACATAGGACAAGACAGACTCCAAGAAGCACTTCCAATGATAAAGGACATCTGCAAACAATACCAAGGGTCAATGTGTCAACTCATAAAAATTATAAATGTGCATATGCCTAACAATAGCTTTGAAATCAATGAAGCAGAAACTGATAGAATTAAAGGGAGAAACAGATAAATCCACAGTCACAGTGGAGAATTTAATGCTTCATTGTCTGAGAGGATCATACAAAAACATCAGTAACTATGTAAGGTCTGAAAGACACATTCCACAACCTTGATAGTGACTAAATTGAGATTTACAGAATGTAATAATCAACAACCGTAGAATACGCATTCTTTTCAAACGCACTTGGAATATTCATGAAGAAAGATCATGTTCTGATCATAAAACAAGTCTCAGTAAGCTGAAAAGAACTGAAATCATACAGTGCATGCTCTCTGACTATAATGGAATTAAATTAGAAATCTAGAGAGCCCCAATAATTAAAATGAACAGATAAAATGAAATAGAAACAATCCAACAATGGAGAAAATGAAAGCCCAAAACTGCCTTTTAGTAAAAGATTAATAAAACCAATAAGCCCTTGGCATAAGTAAGAAAAAGGAGAATACAGATTACCCAATTAATGAGAAAGAAAGAAGTCCATCACTACACAGCTTACAGACATCAGAAAGAAAAGGAATTGCTATCAACTTTATACCAATAAATTCAATCACAAAGAACAAATAAATCCCTTGAAAAACACAACTTACCAATATTGACACAAAACAACAAAGGGAATCTGAGCAGCCCCATTAACTACTCACAGAAATTAAATTTATTATCACAAATGTCACCACAAAGAAAATACCAGTGCCAGGTTATTTCACTGGTGAATTCTATCAAGCATTTATGGGAGAAATAATCCCAAACTTACAGAAACTCTTTCAGAAAGTAGAGAAGGAACATTTTCCAACTCATCTTATGAGCCCAACAAAGAAATAAAAAAAGAAAATTATAGACCAATATCCACCATGGACATGGAGGCCAAGAACCTTAATAAAATATCAGCACACTGAATCTAGGTATACAAAAAGGTGTAGCTTAGTCTAGGAATGCAAGGTTGGTTTAGCATTAAAAAAATCAGTTGGTGCAGGGCACCTGGGTGGCTCAGTAGGTTGAGCATCTAACTCTTGATTTCGGCTCAGGTCATGATCCCAGGGTCCTGGGACTGAGCCCAGCATCAGACTCAATGCTGAGCAGGGAGCCTGCTTGGAATATTCTCTTTTCTCTCTCTCTCTCTCTCTCTCTCCTCTTCTCTTCCTTGCTCATGTACATAAAAGGAAGGAAGGAAGGAAGGAAGGAAGGAAGGAAGGAAGGAAGGAAGGAAGGAAGGAAGGAAGGAAGGAAAAAGAAAGAAAGAAAGAAAGCAATCCACCAGATTACCAAAATAAAGGAGAAAAACCTTATAATCACAGCACAGGAAAATTTATTTAACAAAATTCAATACCCATTCGTGATTTAGAAAACATTCAGCAAGCCAGAAATACAAGGAAACCCTCAATCTGATAAAGAACACCCAAACCCTACAGCTGACATCAGATTTAATGGTGAAACACTAAACGCTTTCTCCACAAGATCAGGAACAAAGAACTTGAAACAACCCTGTACTGGAAGTACCACACAGCATTTAGGCAAGAAATAAAAGGTATGGGGCGCCTGGGTGGCTCAGTCGGTTAAGCTGAGGCTCAGGTCATGATCTCACAGTTCGTGGGTTCGAGCCCCACGTCAGGCTCTGTGCTGACAGCTCGGAGCCTGGAGCCTGCTTCGCATTCTGTCTCCCTCTCTCTCTCTGCCCCCCTCCCACTCTCTTTCTCAAAAACAAATGATTAAAAAAAAAAAAAAAGGAAAAAAGAAATAAAAGGCATATAATCTGAAAAAGAAACATAAAACCATCCCTATTTATAGACAACATGATGGTTTATGTAGAAAATTCTAAGAAATGGGGGTGTCTGGGTGGCTCAGTTGGTTAAGCATGCAAGTCTTGATTACAGTTCAGGTCATGGGAACTAGAGCCCCACGGGGGCTCCACACTGAGTGTGGAGGCTGCTTGGGATTCTCTCCCTCCCTCTCCTCCTTCCCCACTTATGTGATGTGTGCACTCTCTCGCTCTTTCCCTCTAAAAAAAAAAAATCTTAGAAATTCTAAGAAATCAACAGAAACTAGTAAAACTAAAGAGCGTATTCAGCAAAGTGCCTACAACAAGGTTCACACACAAAAATCAACTGTATTATCTATAGGAACACCAAACATAAGAAATAAATTACACTTAAAAAAAAAAAAAATCAATGCCATTTACAGCAGCATCCAAACAACATCAACTACTTAGGAATAAACTCAACAGAAGATGTTCAAGACCTCCAACACTGAAAACTGAAACAGAACTGAAGAAAGTCAGAGATTCACCCAAGTTCCTGGATGGGAGATCCAAGGTATCATCTATCCAGAAATACATTCGACGCTGTCCTATCCAAAATGCCTCTAGGCTTTTTGTAAATACTGACAGGCTGATCCTAAATTTATACGGGAATGAAAAGACCTTACAGTCAAATAACATGACAGGGAACAAGGCCAGAAAGTTTACGCTACCTGAACTTTAAGACTTACTACAGAGCGACAGTGTGGTGGTGGTATGAATGAATCAATGCATCCAGGACACAAACAGCGTCCAGAAATAGATCCACACTTATCTGGTCAATTGATTTTTGGCAGGTGCCAAAGCAATTCAATAGGCAGAGGAAAGTTCTCCCAACAAATGGTGCGGAACCAGATATCCTGATGGATTAAAACGAGCCTCAACTTCATCTACGTACAAGAGTTAATTCCACGTAAATCACAGACCCCAAAACAAGGGTTGAAACTATAGAAAATAAGGGAGTATCTTTGCTGTCAGGGAGAGACGAAGATTTTCAGGACGCAAAAGAAACAACCATAGAAAACACAAACTTACAAATTAACCTTCATCAAAATAAAAAAAACTGCTCATCAAAACAGTGCTAAAAAAAAAAAATGAACCAACAAGACAAGCAATGGGGGAAATATTTTTAAAAAGTAAGTGGCCAAGGACTCGTATCCATGACTTACTTGTAACCTACCGCTCAAAGAAACGAGAAAATCTGCCAGTTGCCAAATAACGCAAGAAAACTTATTCATCAGCATTAGTCATCAGCAAAATGCAAATGAAACGCACAATGAGACACCACTACACACCCACCAGAAGGGCTAAAATTAAAAAGACTAATCACGTGGAAGCGTCGTGAGGATACAGGGGACCCGCGTTCCCCACAGCCACCGTGGAGAAAGGTTTAGGTGGGTCTCACAGGCCCGATCACACACCCTCCCTCTGACCTAACAATTCACTCCTGGGTACTGACTGAATGAATGTACTATTCGATAGGAACTCCCCTCAGGAGAGGGGAGGCCCTGGGGTGGGAGCGGGGAGTTGGGGGGGAAGTCTGGTGGGGGGCGGGGGAGGGGGGACATTCGGCACACATGTATCCGTTTGTCAAAACTGCATCATTAAAATGGGCACCTGTCAATGGAATTCACATGTACGTGAACGCAAATAAAAAGGATTTTAAGAGAAAATCATCAGGTTGGCAGACGGGGCATGGTAGCTGTTGAAACTAGGTGATGGGAAGCTGGGGGCTCATTACCCCATTTACAGTTCTGTTTAACTTTCCCATTCCAAAAAGTCTTTTTGGCAAGTTAACAAAATCTCCCATGGATCTGAGATCAAGACCAAAGGCCAACAGGAGTCAGTGCTCAGAGAGGAAGTCACCACTGGCGAGGTGGCTGGCTGAGGGATGCACACCTTGCTGCCGGGGGGCCTTCAGCCCTGGAAAGCAGAGGCGACCCCGACCCTGAAAGCCCCGCAACCCACCTGCCCAGCCGTCGTCGGCGTCGGCGTCCAGGTCATCCAGGCCCTTCAGGTTTTCCGCGTTGATGATCGTGGGCCGCGGCGCCCGTCCCACCAGCTGCCTCAGCGGGCGGATGGGCCGAGTCGTTCCCAGCCTGCTTTCTTTTCTGATGAGGGCGAGAAGAGTAAAGATCTGGCCTCGTGTCAAGTGCACAGATGGAAGCAAAAGCCAATACTTTTCCAAAAATATGTCCCACATTGCAAAGGTTCATGGTTGCATTTAATATTTAAATCCTCTCCTTTAAGGGAAAAAAAGAAAAAAAAAAAAACTTCTAACGGGGGCGCCTCGGGGGGGCTCAGTCGGTTAAGCGTCCGACTCTTGGTTTCTGGTCAGGTCATGATCTCTCGGTTTTGCGGGTTTGAGCCCCACGTCAGGCTCTGCGCTGGCAGTGCGGAGCCTGCTTGGGATTCCGTCTCCCTCTTTCTCTACCCCTCCCCCACTCACATGGTCTCTGTCTCTCAAAATAAATGAAAAGAAACTAATAATGAAAAGGTAAAAGAAACCTATGCCCAACAAATACGTCCCAGAGAGTATCGCCTCATTCCACAGTTTTATACACTCGGCACTAATGCCCAGCGTAGCAGCCACAAACACATGCCAAAACTTCCAACTCTGTCAAGAACTTGCGATCATAATACAACCTCGTCTAGCTCCAGATCCCAGCCACCCCACACACCCTGGATCTCTGAGTTGGTTTTCAGAGTCTCCAGGACTCTGAGCTCTGAGTTGGTTTTCAGAGTCTCCAGGAGACAAGACACCTTCGCACATGAGCCCACGATGTTGTGCAATACAACCACCGGGGGCAATTTCTACACGCGGGACTATTAATGCAGTAGCCTTACCCATCTTGGTCATTCATCTGGAACTGTCTAAAAGGGACACGGGGCTCAAGACGGAGCTGGGGGAGGGGGAAAGGTCCTCGTTCCACGGTACCCTGGTTCTCTGATGACTGTGGCGAACACATCTGAAACATAACATCAATGAACAGGATTTTCCGGTAATGGCTCAAATTCTAAGTTTCCCTTGCATTCGAATTTGTTTGGGAAAAATAGAAAATGGGAAAAAGAGACAGGCAAGTCTTGGAACTTCCCAGTTAATCCTACCACCATCTCCCCCATCTGTTTCCTGCCGTCAGTAAGTGAACCTGGGGACTTGTGGTGTCCGGGGCAATGCCTGCCTCTCCTTTTTCTAAAGAACCAAGGCTGAAACAGTATCTACATCACCAGGGAAAGAAGCCGAAGACCCTTAAGATCTGAAAAGGGGGAGAGCAAACGCAGAAGTAACGGACACTTCCAAGGCAGGGTATATCGGGGCAAAGACACTGGGAGGGGGAACTGAGGTGGATATTCAACCACTTAGAGTAGGTTCTGCCTTCGCAAGCAATCCGACTCCATGGGAATAAAAAATATGCACACTCTGAAAACTTACAAAAGCAGGAAGCATGTCATGGTATGTAGGTGGGTGGTATACATTTCCCATGAACTGTGAAGCCCCTTTGCGGACAGGCTGAGCCGGGCGGAGAGAGGGGTCCTTAGAATCGCTGGTACATGCCGAGGAGGGGGCTCCGTCTCCCGCACTCGAGTTCCTGCTGCCCAGCTCAGTCGGGGAGGCGCTCAGAGACGTGGCAGAAATTATGTTTCGCCCACCGCCCTCCCTCCAGCTTGTCACATCTGGAAATCGAAAGGGGGCAAAAAGGGAAAGGAAAGAGGAGGGGGGGAGGAGGGATTGTATGAGGGTCTGAAGGTCAAGGGACCCCCTCATTCACCGAAAACAAAAGCCCCAAAAGTGCAGAGTCGAGTCAAGTGGTCGAATCTGTCACGGAAGGTGGAGGACGGACACCTGGCCAATGAGCATGAACTTGCTGCGGGAAGTCGGGCGTAAAGAGAAACACAAAATAAGCTCCACTCAAAGAGAAGGCAGGTAGAAGCAAGACGTGGTCTTCGTGGGTGAATATAAACCACGCACACCCACAGATCGACCACCCCAAAGAAATCAGGACAGCCCGGATGAAACAGCGTTGGGCCATTTCTCCCACGATCACTGACCCGTCAGGAGCAGCACTGGCCTTTACGTTAAAACTGGACCGAGTCCTATGGTACCTGGCTAGAGGAGCGTGCAACTGTTGACCTCAGGGCTGTGAGTCTGAGCCCCACTCTGGGTGTAGAGATTACTTAAAAATGAAATCTTTAAAACTGGAGTAAGTCCTGACATGTTTCAACTCTGGTTCAAGGTGACATCTCTAGTCAGACAGACTCCCCACGTCATAAGAAGCAGAGCCCCTCTCCCTCCAAGTGGGGGCATGAAAGGGTCTGGGGCCCTACCCACCAGGCCTTCACCCAAACTGGTCCTGCTCCAGCCCATAGGGCTCTCCTGCAGGTCACAGATTAAAACCTTCCCACCTATCGACCTTTCTAAGATGACGTTTCCCACTGCCAAACATAGCAAGATGTGGGGGAATTACAGGCCAATGAGAAATCAGGTAAGCCTGCCCCTTCTCAGTCAACGTATGGCTAGGAGGTGAAACACGAAGCCCCTGAGTACTTGACCCTCAAGAGAAAGAGACACAGCACAGGAGCCACAAAATCAGGGTCAGCTTCCGGCAATATGACCGCCTTGAGTGTGACCTTGGGCAAGCCCTATGGCCACTGCTCTGGCCACTCCTGCTTCTTCTCCTTCTCCTCAAATGAAGAGATGGAACTGATCCCAGAAGCCTCTGCTAGGTCTAAATTTCTGTGGTCCTACAAAGCAGGTCATCTTAATCCCAGAAAGCTGTACGGTTCTCGGCCTGAGAATTTGGTCACCTATTTGCAGCAGACAAAATAACCCACCACAGGCCCCTGAAAAGGTAGCATGCTCATTAAGGAGCCACCTAGTGATCATTTCCTTTATAGGGTGTCAGTTCTAACTCTAAGCCCGGGATACCTTGGGGATTAATCAGGACAGGCAGACAAAAGTCCCTCCATTTCAAGACCTGATCAAGCCCTCCCCTCCCCCCCATCCCAAACAAACAAAATACATAAGAGCTATTTCGCAATCCTTGCTTAGAACAGAAGGAAAAATCTCATTCCTCAAAAAACCTTAACCGCTAACCGCTCAAGGCCACTAAAAAGAAAATCCTACCTGAAAGTATTGCTATATAATCCTGCCAAGTCCTTGGCTAGACCCCAGGTGAGGGAACTGTGGAGACAAATCCTAGACTGGCTACCAAACAATCCCCAAGGGAACATGTTAAAAAACAGAGATTCTCGGGGCACGTGGGCAGCTCAGTTGGTTAAGTGTCCGACTCTTGATTTCAGCTCGGGTCATGATCTCACAGTTCATGGGTTCAAGCCCCTGCAATGGGTCTCTGTGCTGACTGACAGTGTAGAGCCCTCCCTCTCTCCCTGCCCCTCCCCCAGGGATGAGCTCACTCCCTCTCTCTCTCTCTCTCTCCCTCTCAAAATAAATAAACTTAAAAAAAAACACAAGAGATTCTAATTTGGCTGAGGACGGAGGAGGGCTGGAAATCAGACTTTTTAACAAACTCCCCAAAGGACCCTGACAGGACTCCGCTAGGTTTAGGAACCACTGGCTTAGAAAACAAGCTCCTGGCTCGGGGACAGAGTTAACGCGCCCTCAGTCTGTCTTTGCCAGGACCACCTGAGCACAGCAGAACTCACGTCTGATGACAGCTGGGGAAGCAGACAGGCCTGGCCCAACCCAAAGGACAAGAGAGGAATGACCTCCGGCCCAGCCTAGGGGGCAAGTCCCACAGAGGCAGAGAGCAGACAAAGGGTCAGTAGCCATGCTTTCCAGGCAGGGAGCCTGGGCCCCGGGAGCTCGACTTGCTGAGGACACGTATGCTTCTAACGGGCAGAGAGGCAGGAAGATGAGGGGGAGCCCCACTGTCCCCACGGGGGCCCGGACAGGGACTGCAGCTCACTCACTCTGAGGGCGGAGGCTTGGTCCTGGCCCATACGACAGATCTAAGACGCCCCTTTCTTTGCCAGCCTTGTCCTGCCCTCCAGCTGCTTTCAGCGTCGGAAATTCCTCGGGAGAGAAGGATAACAGTCGGCTTGAGCCCCTTAAACCTGCCAAGAAAACCAGAAAGACTCAGTTAGGGAGCAAGTGAGATGGGCATCGACAGTTCTCTGCTTCAGCCGTTCCACGGGCCGGAAGCCACACTGCCCTGGCGTGGGCTCCTGTTAAGTGCCCCATCTGTGCTGGCATCTTGTGCTGGCAGGGTGGCATTGGAGACCCCATGTGACAAGGAGAGGCCAGACAGACGCAGGCTACACCAGGCCCTAGCAGCTAACCTGCAGGAGCAACGGAGAGGACAGCACAGCCGCTCCAGCTCGATCCTTCACGCTGCCGGAAAAAGGCAGTAAGGCCCTCCTGGTGGCCCCGGGGGACACACAAGCACAGTCTTCAGGGAAATCAGCCCAGGGAGGTCAACTGCTTTTGTGTGGAGGTAATGCCAACAGAAAGGTCTGCACCCTCGTTCCACCCTCATGAGCACCGGACAGCTTACAGCTGCCATCTTGGGATCAATTCCCTCCTTTGCTGTCCCATCCGTTCCCCAACGCCACAGGCCCCTGAGAAGAAGCCCTGCTTTATCTCTGCAGGAGCCCCTCCCAGCACTTAACACTGGGGACCTCTGATCCATTTTGGACGAACAGATAATAACAAAAGGTGCATTCTATGGTCCAGAGTGGGATTTGGTGCTTTTATCTGGACCAAATGCCCAGCACCATCTAAACTTAACACGACAGTAACAGCACGTGGCCCATGTCTAACTGAGAAATGCCTCGTTCCCTAGGCGATAAAACCAAACTCTCCCCCTCTTCCCCACCACTGTTTCACGGACCCATGAACTACAGCAGACTTTGCAGAAAGCAGCAGCTGGGACTGGTGCAGACGCACAAGGCATAACATCCCTATTTAGCAAAAAGTCCCAGGGTCAAATACACCCGCCAGGGTGACACAATCTCCCGGTGTCACGAAGGAGCTCCACTACTCTGCGAAGGGGGACTTGGACCCAGGTTAAAAAATCCTTGGCGAGGATGAAATGTGAAAGTCATGCCTTAAACACACGCAGATCTGGAGCTTGAAAACAAACGCTCAGTACTTTTATCTACCTCAGCAGTCACGAAGGTCTTACTCTATGCGTGAATTAAACTTCCCTTCCACAGACCAGAAGGACAAAGAACCCAAAATCTCAAGCCAAAGCAGGAGCATTCCTAAGGTTTTCAGTGCTTTACAACGTTCACCACCAATGCTGCGTGCTATGCGATCTCTGCCGTGAGAATCTGAGGCTGGAATGTCAGGGGCTTCTTCCCCAGATGGAACCATCCCCCTGGCCTCCACCCGCACCAGTCAGGCCCCCCACCCCGCCCCGGTCTGACCCAGCTGCAACAGGCCCAAACACCACTCTCTCCGTGCAGTGGTCTATCGACGCAGGAAGAGCCCTTCTGAACTGCAGAGTCTGAACATGTGTGTGGGCAACACCACCAAGTGCCCACCGCCCTGATGGCACCACAGACTCGTGACGGCAGCACGGGACGGGGAACCGGGGGCTGCTCCCACCTCAGCCCCAGCAGAGACCTAGGATGCATCTGTCCCTCCTCCCGGGCTCCTGGGCCCTGTTGCCTCCCAGATGAGCAATCACACATTTACAGAAGGTGCTGCTGTGTTTTAGAATTCTTTTCTACATCACTTATTTTTCATAAGAAACACAATCACATGGTTCAAAAGTAAGAAGCATAGAAAAGTACAGACGACTCCCTCCTGCCTGCGTGCCCACCTGCCTACTTCTGACGCCCTGAGAAAACAGGCGGCTCCCCCCGCCTCCCTCTCAGGCTTCCTTCCGGAGACTTTTTTTTTTTTTTTTTTTTTTGGATGGCACGTACATTTTCTATAAGTACACTTTCCCTCGTCCCAATTTTTTTTCATGAATAGTAACATACTCTACATATTATTCTGAACTTTTTTTTTCATTTAAGAATATGTCCTAGAGATCTTGCCAGATCCGTGGAAAACTACTTTTTTTTTTCCCTAGAGGCAAGTAGTATTTCTTTAAAGCACCAACATTTAATGGACATTTCAAGTGACTGTTTCCCATCTTTCCCTACCACAATTTTGCAATGAGTATCTTTTGAATATACGCCATTTCTCACATCGGCAAGCATCATTTCTGGGGTGATCTTCCTCCACGTGGAAACGCTAGGTCAAAGGGTGCACACATTAGTATTCTGATAGCACCAAGCTGCCCGCCAAGGGGCTGCACCAATTTACTCTAGTATTTCTTTGTATTATTTTTTTTAATGTTTGTTTTCTTTTTGACAGAGAGAGAGAGAGAGAGAGAGAGAGAGACACAGAGGGGGACAGGGGCTGAGAGAGAGGGAGACATAGAATCCGAAGCAGGCTCCGGGCTCCGAGCTGTCAGCACAGAGCCCGATGCCGGGCTTGAGCTCACAAACCGTGAGATCATGATCTGAGCTGAAGTCAGACGCTTAACTGACTGAGCCACCCAGGTGCCCCTACTCTAGTATTTTTTTAATACTCTCTCTGCAGGTTTTATTTTTTATTTTCTTTTTAATTTTAATGTCTATTTTTGAGAGAGACAGAGTGCGAGTGGGGGAGGGGCAGAGAGAGAGGGAGACACAGAATCCGAAGCGGGCTCCAGGCTCCGAGCTGTCCGCACAGAGCCCGACATGGGGCTCGAACTCACGAACCGCGAGATCATGACCTGAGCCAAAGTCGGACACCTAACTAACGGAGTCACCCAGGCACCCCTCTGCAGTTCTTTTTAAATAAAAATGAATGCATGTGATTTACTTTAAAAAATCCTAACCCACAGAGTAAAAGCTGTAGAAAGCAAAGACCACTGTTAACACAGTCTAGTGAGCACTCTCTGTAAAAAGCCTCTTTAAAGACCTAATTTTAGGGGACTGAAATGCTGGTCACCGCTCCCCTTGCCCCCCGCCCCCGCTTATCTTGCCCCCTCCACCTCACCCCACGGACTGGAGAATCCGTAAAGCTCCCCCCTGCCCTTGGCCCCTCCACAGGAGCCGGAGTCTGGCGTCAGTGGGCACACTGACTGACGTGCTGGGGACAGAGCCTCCGACCACACAGGACTCCCGCCCAGAAGGGGCACGTGCTGGGTGGGAGCGGAGGGTTTAGGGCAGGCAGGATGTTCGCTGTTTCTCTACACGAGCTACAGAAGGCAGCTGGCGAAGTCCTGGCCGCCAGGGGCACGCAGAAGGCCAAGGGCGCCGCGGTGGGGAGGCCGCCACTCCCACCTGCAGCCCTCTCCTTCCCGCGGCGCGGGGGCATCGCCCAGTTTGGTCCGTACAGCATGCTGGAAACATCCGAGCTATCAGTGGTGGCTGGGGGGTGGCGAGTGGAGCAGTCTGGCCGCCCTCTCTGCCCAGGTGGGCCCTCCCCTCTGCTCTGGGCCTACCCGGGAAGCCCTCTCACCATCTCCCCCTCCTGCTCCTCCCCGCCATCTTCCCTCTGCACAGCTGCCGCGGCTGAGGTCCTGCGGGCAACACCTCTGACACTTCCCGTGTCGGGCGCGACATAAACGGTACCCAGGACCGTGTGAGCCATGAATGCTCTGGTGTCACCAACCAAAGAGCAAGCAGCCCAACTCCCAGGGCCTGGCTTATTTAGAAACCCAGGCCCGAAGCTCGCCCCACACCACACCACACCTCCTCCTTGCAGGCCCCAGGGAGAGGAAGTAGGCTGAGCAGGTAGCAAGGGCACCAACCACAGGGCGGAGTCCAAGAGCAGCAGGGCCAGCGCCCAGCCTCTCCACAGCCCCCAGGGGGGATGTCAGGAGTAATAACGTTCAGTGAAACCAGGGAGCAGACAGACAGGCCTGGCAGACGCAGCGCCCCCACCCCCGGGGGCAGACGTAAGGCTCCTCAGGGTAGCAGCTCACTCGGGTGAGAGATCCCACAAAGCTTTGGCCAAGGGCTGCCTAGACCCGGGCAGAACCGTCCGGAAAAGGCACTCCTCCCTCCCTCCCACCCAGCCCAACGCCACCCGACCACACTTACCACCTTCGTGTCCTGCTGGCTTTCCATTCAGCTGTGCCCATGACTTTGGTCCACCTGGCACTGAATTTGTGTTCTGAAAGAAGGAAGGAAATGAAAACAAAGCCAGCCCGGTCGGCCTGCTTTCTACCCAGCTCCCCACCTGGGCACGGCAGCCTGGGCCCCCGGCGCGGGGGGCGGGGGCAGCTCCCACGGCTGGTTCCACAGCCCAGCCAGGACTCCAACCCACGTCCGCTTCATGCGACACTCGGGAACACTGGCAGCTACGAGGCCTTGCTCCAGAGATAAAGACCAGACCCCAATTCTAACACGTGTCTCAAAACCCGTGCGCCACTGTGAACCAAGGAGCATTGGCACGGGAGGCTGGCGTGTCTGATCTTCCGCTGGAAGGGCCACCGCACCGCTCTCCATAATTACTGTCGTTCTCCAAGGCACAACTACTCAAGTGAGAGGCCTCCCTCCTCCGCTAATCCACACTTGCCTGGCTCGCACACAAGCCGAGGAGTTGAGCGTGCTGAAAACTCACTGCAGGCGAGGCTTTGTGCTGGGCACACCCTGCCTGAGCGAATCCTCCCACACCCTGGGAAGGTTCTAGTCCTATCCCAGCGGAGGCTCAGAAAGGAGCGACCTGGCCCAGCCCAGAGGGCAGGACCAGGACCTGGCCCCACTCTGCCTGTGTCCCAAGCCCCGGGAGTCCCCAACCACTGAGCCCATCTGCCCCTCCCGACAACATTCAACCAACGGCCTTCCCCTCCAACTGAAGGTGCAAACATACAAAACAAAGCTGGGGCAGCACTTCCTGAGTCAGACCTCACGTTAAATAATCACCCTTTCTCAGCACCCCCGCCTCCAGTACCACCAAGCTCAGGGCAGACGGCAGCGTCTCTCACCTTCCACGTGGAGCCAGCCATAACAATCCATTTACCGATCAGGAGTTGCCCTTAGCGCCCCGGGGTAGCCACAGGCCCCCCGCACACACGCACACAGCCACAGAAGGGATGTGCCCGCCACGTCACAGGGCAGTGCCACCGGGGCTGCCAGGTCCCCAGGAGGCACAGGGGCACCGCCTGTCCCACCACCTCCCACTCGGCGTCCGCAGGCCGAACAAGGATGCCCCTGCCCTCGCCCACCAGAGGCACTGACCGGTTAGAGAAGGGCTCCCGGGGCCGAGGAGGGGTTACTAACGTTGCCATTAGAAGGCTGCCGTGCCTGAGGTGAGGCTTTAGGGGCTGGGAAACGCTGGGGGTCCCATTCCCACCACGGCGGGAAGGGCTGCGCCCTGGACGGAGCGAGCGGCGTGCCAGCCCCAGGACAGGGCTCTGACCTCCAGCAGTTTGCTGACAGATGCCGGGACCACACCAGGCCCCAGCCTAGACCCCGCGGTGCTTGGGTACGGCCACATGACACCCTTCAGGCGGCTCTGAAGGGGAGTCGGACATCCAGCCAGGGCTGTCAAACCGAGGCTCTCCAATCTCTGAGCTGCCGATCCCAGGAGACAGATCCAGACTCGACTCTCTGTGCTCTGACTGCGTGACGGCACCCATGGATGCAGGCCAATGAATACAGAGTTCCGCATGAATGTGGACCTCTCTTTCCTTTCCCTTTAGTTCCAAAGGCACAATTCAGTGTTGGGTGGGGGAGGGTGCCCTTCTGGCAGACCCATACACTGTCCCCCGTGGTTGGGTGGCACCCCAGACCTTCTGCTGCCCAGGGCACAGTACAGAACGAGAGCACACCGTTCAGGTGGTCTTCCAGAGAGCTGCCAAATGCTAGGTACCCGTCCACACGCCTTGCGGTTTTCTACAGGATTAGGAGACCTCTCATCCAGATTTCTAACTACCAGCTAAGTACACCCTCCTGCTGGCCGCGAAACCCAGACAGACTCGGAGGGACGGAATATATTACGAGACCCGGCTCGGTTAAATCCTAACTTTCTGCTTAGGAAAACACTTTATTTATTTAATTTATTTACTTATCTTAAGACTTTATTTTTCAAGCAATCGCTATACCAAACGTGGGACTCAAAACTCACAACCCCGAGATCAAGAGTTGCGTGCACTACTGACTGAGCCAGCCGAGGCACCCCCGGGGAAAACACTTTAAATGCATCAACAAATAAAGGGTCACAGATCAGTATTTCCCAAGTGTGTTCTGAGGGACAGTAGTCTCTAAAGTCAGTCAGTTAGAAAGATTTCCCAGGACAAATGAGTTGAGGAATGCTGTCCCCACTGTGTCTTTACAGAGTCACAGCACACGTCAGCACGTTAAAGACGCTGATGAGAAGTCTGACAGTAAAGGAGCATGCTTCATTTTTTCAACTTACCTGACCCCGAACGTTCCCGTGGCCTAACCAGTCCCCACGGAGCACATTCAGGGGACCCTGACCTAGCGTATAGCTGGCCCCAGCGACCATGCCTCCAGGTAAGTCACCAGGAAGCAAATTAGGTGTCTCTACTCCGTTCTGCATCTGGGGTCTTTCTCCAAGAGCCGCGCATTCAGGCAGCTCCCGGGAACCAGGACAACCTCCCACACTCGTTTTCTGCAGCCACCTGCCAGGCTCACCCCTGGAAGGAGCAGGTCACGCGGCACCTACCTCCTGGCTGCTCGACTGTGTCGGCTTCTGTAAGCTGGAGACAGGCCTCTGCAAACCCGGCTGCGGCAGCGACTCCGGCGGCTGAGAGCCCGTCGCACTGGAACTGGACAAGGCAGGGGGCGCAGGGGTCAGATGGGCACGCGCGGTCCCCTCTGCGTTTCCCACAGCGGCGGCTGCTCGGTGGCCCAGGGGCAGCACAGAACCTCTCCAGCAGACTCTGACGCCTCAGAGCCCACAAGAAGCCGGGCCCCATCCGAGGCCTGCCCGCTGACGTCTGCCGGGCAGGACGGTCCTCGGCCCCCTGGCAAGGCTTTCCTGCAAAGGCTAGAGGTTCCCCACAAACAGGTGCTGCAGGGGCTGCCAACAGGGAAACTGAGTCAGCACAGCGAAGGGGCTCTGAGCCCCTCGCTCCTGACCAAGAGCTCATAGCTGTACAGGGGACTGATTGCTTCGCGACGTGATTTTTTTCTTCTCCTGGCTTATAGAAGAAATACATGCCCATAGTGAAAATAAATGTATAAATATAGAGAACACAGGATTTGTCACGATCTCATCCTCCAGAGAGAGATGCCAAGCAGATTTTTCTATATATATATATATGTGTGTGTGTGTGTGTGTGTGTATATATATATATATATATATATATGAATATAGTATTTTTTTAACACCACACATACAATTCGTAACCTGTTTCCTACTTACTGTATCGAACATGTTTTTAGGACAACGCCTGGATCTACCTCTTTGTTCTAGTGACACAGTGTAGCCGGCTAGATAGGCCCTAACTTAACAATCCCCATCTTTTTTTCCCATTACCAGCGAAACCGCAATGAGCACTTTTTATACATAACTTGGCACCCTTTTGTGTAGGTAGTCCAGTAGTCTAAGTTCTTAGAAACAGGTCTGCTGGATCAAAAGAGGTTTTGAAGCTTAAGAGATATTGCCCAAGCGTGCTCCCGAGAAGGCGGGGTGAGTCGAGACACAGTCCCCAAACAAAAAGGGGCTCCGAGGAAGACGTCTGCTCACCCAGAGCCTTCCAGCCCACTCCCTCATCCCGATGGGACCCAAGGAGGGCAGCAGTCTACTCCACCAGTCGCCCAACGCCAGGGGCTCCCCAGTAAGCTGAAGCCAAATGCTCCACACATAGGCTTCCAGGGTTTATGTGATCCAAGGAACTCACCGGGCAGGATTCCTACGTAATGAAGGCCACTCATCCCTTACTTCACCTCCTACCTACAACAGAAGCTTCCAGCGAGTGTTGCTTTTGTGTTCTCCAAACCTCAGCATGGAGTCCCAGCAGCTGTGGCCCTCACTCTGTCACCTCCCTGACACTCCAAAGGAGGACGTGGCCCCGGGGCAACAGAGGACCGGCGCCTGGGGTCCACGGCCTTGTCCAGTGTTCTGTTTCTACCTCTTCCCTGGCTGGCATGCTTCAACGCGACCGGCCCCATGAAAGCCGCCTCATCCCTCCCGTGCCCGTGTCAGTGGGAGCCGATACAAGGAGGAAGCGATGCCTCGTCCTCTCTCTGGAACTTCCCGTAGCAGCAGCATCGCAACACTCGTGCTGGAATGTACGATGTCCGTTTAATCAGAGAACCTGTAACATCTACCGTGTGAACTCTAGAATGACAGCGGTGGTAGTGGCACCTGCCCGCGTGTCCTCTGCCAGGTTCTGTTCCGGGTGCGTGACTTGCGCTGCCCGGTCTATTTCTTACAACCACCAGGCAAGGCAGCAGTCCTACCGCACACAAGGACGCCGGAGCGCACCGATCAAGCAATTCTCCGAGTTCCACAAAGCTAGTAGTAGGTAGCCTGGCTGACTCTGAAAGTCGGGCCACACCCCCGGCCCAGTATGACCCCTAAACAAATCGTGAGACAAGTTTTAAAAACAGCTTTTCAGACCCTACTTTGGTTACTGCTACCCTATGCTCATCCGAACGAGTTACGTGCTCACTCTCTACATCCTGTGTGAAGTAACTGCGCGAAGTTTTACAGAAGCTACCGCGGCCGTTCCCGGTGAGAGAAAAGGACACTGGCTGGCAGGCTGCACCCTGGGTCGTTTACTCTCTGGATCCCGAGCCTCGGCAGCCAGGGCACAAGAGATCGAGGGCAGGAAGACACACGGGACCGAGTTTTGTTCTCATCCCCCCCCCCGACGGGCAAACCCCAGCATCAGGGTCCCATTCCTCTCTGGTCCCTTCCCAGTGCAAATCCCAAATCCTCTCCCCTGGCTGGCGCCCAGAAGACTTGCAGTGGAAGGGGAGGGGCACGGACTGGGGCAGGAGGGAACGGCCCAGGTTACGTGCCCGGGGCAGAGCTGGCACCGGCCACACCACGCAGCAGCAGTCACGACATTCACTCCGTTGCTGTGATGGGGATTTCTGTGCCAGACCCTGGGCCTCCGAAGGCTCCCGGAGGTGGTGTGCTGGCAGAGGGGTGAGCCTACAGAGGCTGCACACCCGCCCCCAATAATGAGGATTCTGGGTTGCCACCCTTCATAACTGGGTCTGTTTGGAGCAACTAACCGCAGCAGTCTGTGTGGGACGCCGCTGACCCCGCACTTAGAAGTCGGCCTCCTCAACCCGGAGCCCAGCACACAGGATGCCCCAGAATGGAGCGTTCAAGCACCCGCTCTGGCCACAGTGGCCCTTACTGGCTCAGGCACTGGCTCTGAGGCATTGCATAAGTCCCTCTGGGGGGAGGAGGTCCTTCCTAATAAGGCACAGGGGACACTGGTCACTGGGGACAAGGCGGCCCACAGAGGCAAGGCTGCATCAGCTCCAGAAGCCAGGAAAAGCGAAGGCGGGGAGGAAGAACCAACCAAGCAGGGGGAGTCCGAGCAAAGGCAGCCTCCCTCCTCTGGGGTCACCCCGTTCTCCAGCTCTGCCTTCTGCAGAAGGAAAGGGAGCTGCCGGGCTCCGTGAGGCCCCGGCTCGCCACCCACACCCGCCCCCTCGGCTCCCACCTCTTTGGGTCTTGCTGATCCTGCTTGTTTGCCCATCCCGTTCCGTCCTTGGGAACTATAACGATGTTGGGGTCGTTTCCTCTGTTTTCAGACTTCAAGCTTGGCAGGTTTGCAGGTGGCGGCATACGCCGGGCTGTGGCAACTTTCCCGAGACTCTGTAAGCCATGTCGAGGAATAACTGTAGGGAGAGAGGGGTGGGGGCGGGGGAGGAGTTTCAGAAGCTCTCGCAAGCTCTAAGCGACGACGACAGACGGCCAAACCACCACCAAGGGCGGCCCTGTGCCAACAGACCAAATGGTCTGGTAGCTGCTTTCGCCACTTTACGAGCCCTTCACCGAGGCCTCAGACACTTGGGAGCTGCTGAGGTCTTCAGAGGCTTCCACTTTACTAGCGGGCAGGAGCAGGCATGGGGAGTTTATGATGGGGCGGGGAGCCGGGCCCAGAAACCTCCGGCCCACACGGTAACCACCTCTCCGCAAGTTGAGACTGCTCCGGCCTCCCTGGCAGGACCCAAGGGCCAGCCTCCACCTAGCCCCGGGGCCGGGCCCGAGGCTCAGCAGGGCCCTTGACATCCACAAAATCCTCCCGGGGTGTGGACAAAAGGTCCAGAACGTCAGAACCCCGAAGCCTAAAACTGGTTGCTCTGATGCAAAGTCAGTTCCATTCTACCTCACAGGGGAAGAACTATCTGTGGCCAACGAGGTAAGACGGTTAAGGAAACAATCCCACTGTGGCAGAGACGGGGTATTCCTGCTCGAAATCGGACATCGAACAGGAGCAGGGGGTGACTGCACGTCCCCAGAAGTGCCTGGTGACCACTCCGTGCCCCGAAGACCATCTGACCAGGCAGGGACCCTGGGTCCTCACAGTTCAGCACCTGGAGTTTCTCACGGAAGGGAAAGCATAACGAACTGGCCTCCAGCCCGGTTCTTACCTGAGGATCTGACCGCGTCTACTGATTTTCCTTTATACTTATCAAACAGGCTGAGAGTCGAATACTTGCTTTTCCCATCCTTGCCCTTGGTTATTTGCCCCAAACGATCGGACATTGCGATGAAATGTCATCTAGTAAGGAAATTTTTCTCGGCACCGCTCCCGATCTGCCTTTGAAATGTTAAGAGAGAAAAAAAAAAAAAAAAAAAAAAAGAAAGAAAAAAGAGTGTTAATCCGCCAAAGTCCCTGAGCCAGGGGGCTGAATCCTTCAGGGATCATGGATCTCCTTGACGACCTGAAGAAAGCCCTGGATTCTGTCCCCAGAAAAACACCCTCACCGTGCACAGGCTGTTTCACCCACATTTAAAGAGCGTTTCATTGTAGCTACCTTCCCCAACCCAAGTTCAGAAGTCTTACTCTGTCTGAGCTGACCAGTCTACTGCTCACCAGTGACACAGAAATATAAACTTTTCCACACAGAGTCCTCCGGCCAAGTCAAGGACCACTCTTCAAGATGGAAAAACAAAGCCTCACCACTGTATCGACCTAACGTGAAAACTAAGGCAGAGCGGGGAGGTACGCGACCTGCTTGTGGAAGGCTGTTCATTTCAAGGATGAGCAAAACCAAATCAAAGGGAAGCCACCAAAATCAGTAAGTCTTCAGGAACAGCTGGGTATGTGCACTTTTCAAACTAAAGAACCAGCCTCCAGAGAAAAAACACCTGCGAGGGGAACAGAAGCGGGGTTCTCTGGGGCGCAGGCGTAGAAGAGGAAGCAAGGACTTCCCAGGGAGAGACCACTTGGGGAGCCGTAGCGATGACACCGCCCCCTCCACTCAGAAAATCTTGAGGGGAGGACCAAGAAAGAAGCTCCTTCCCCCTGCCACTTTCTGACTTCCTACGGTCTTCACCGAGTCTATTAGCCGTTAAAGCATTAATTCACTCACTCACGCATTCACTCAAACACCTAGTGTGTGCCTGCCAAGGGCGGGCGAGTGCTACATGGCAGGCACTGGGGACTCAGGGCCACAGGTTCTAAAACTTGATCATGATAAACTCGGAGAAGTGCCCACCACTTCCCGTTGGAATTAATGGATGGGAAGAAAGCTAAACCATCCACTTAGGCATAGTGCTAATGTCTTTAGTGACAAAATGGAGGGAACCGTAAAAACATCCACTGGTAATAAAAAGACCTTGGTGGCCGCAGCAGTACGCTTTGCCGTCTTATACTATTCCGAAGCCACGCAGGCCAGAGGGAACACGTGCAGTGTGCTGGCAAAGTGTTCTGCACCCCCAGAGATGACTCTAAGATAAAACCCTATATATTATGATCCAAGACTTTGTATAAAGCGCAAGGGGCGGGGCGCCTGGGTGGCACAGTCGGTTAAGCGTCCGACTTCAGCCAGGTCACGATCTCGCGGTCCGTGAGTTCGAGCCCCGCGTCGGGCTCTGGGCTGATGGCTCAGAGCCTGGAGCCTGTTTCCGATTCTGTGTCTCCCTCTCTCTCTGCCCCTCCCCCGTTCATGCTCTGTCTCTCTCTGTCCCAAAAATAAATAAACGTTGAAAAAAAAAATTAAAAAAAAATAATAATAAAAAATAAAGCGCAAGGGGCAAAGAGGCAAAGATCAATTATAAACCGAGGCCAAGAAAAGCGAACCAGGGGACAGTGACATCACACGGAGCCTGGTGCCACGCCAAGTGTGAACCAAGCTGGTTCTGACACAAAGCCGGGAACATCCACCCTTTCATTCAAGAAATCCTGACAGTGAAAGATGTGTAGGAGAATCAGCCTCCATGAAGAAACCAACCAGAAACGCTCGAAAGTGCTCACAGCTCCCAAGTTTCCATGTTACATGCCAGCAACCCTCCCCCAACGCGCCTGCCTCGTGTGCCAGGAGCAGAGTGACCAGGAATGGAAACTGGCCAAACGTGTCCAATTTCTGATTTTGGTGCCCAGGGGTTTCATAACATACCCCTTTCTTTAAATTTCCCTCCCCGGAGCTGGCTCCAGGGAGGTTCTGCCCTGCCAGGCCCCAAAGTCCCAGCTAGGAACAACATCCCTCCCCCACGCTCAGGGCAGGGACTAGATTTCATTTTCATCAGAATAAGTGGCATTTAACAGGCTATCAAATGTAAGTCAACTTGAAATTCTCTATTAAGATCAGAAGAGATCTAACTTTTAGACACTTCTATCAAATCAAAAGATCATGCAGATAAAAATACAAAACGCCACACCCACACACCCCACACTACTAACAAGCCCTGGAAACTTCCAGGGCGGGCGGTGACGGCAAGCCTGTGTCACAGAGCTTACAGTCCCAGTCCCCAAGGGGTGGCAAACACTGGTCAGCGACCACCAATGGCCTGTCTGTCATAAAGCCCTCAAGCTAAGAATGATTTTTTAAATCCGTTTTCACCTTTGTTTAAAAAAACAAAGAATGTGTGATACCCCCATGTGGCCACAGGTAAGAAAACTTTGCTGACCCTGAGCCTAAAAGAAAAAGCCTTGAGCAAGCACTTTGAAAAGTCTCCAGGAGGGAGGGGCGCCTGGGTGGTTCATTCAGTTAAGCGTCCAGACTCTTGGCTCAGGTCGTGATCTCAGGGCACAGGTTCGTTAGTTCGTTTCCAGTTCTAGTTCTAGTTCTAGCCCTGCATCGAAGGCTGCTTGGGATTCTTTCTCTCCTTCTCGCTCTGCCCTTCCCCTACCTGCTCTCTCTCACAATAAATAAATAAACTTAAAAAAAAAGTCTCCAGGAGGGAAACAGATGGGAGTGGGGAGAGCACCAGGGAAGAGGCCCTACTGCTCAGCCAGGAGACCGGGCAGGGCTCAGCACAAGGGGGAGGGGCCCAGGCAGGGCAAATTATTCCCTGGACTGTGAACTGGGCCCTTAGGGACTTGTCTACTTAGTACTTTTTACAAACTTGTGTAGCATGCTGCATAACCAAGAAGTTCACATCCTAACTCCCGGACCTGTGACTTCCTTACCTTAGCAGCGAGAAAGGGATTCTGCAGATATGATTCACATAAGGATCTCAAGATGGGGATATTATCCTGGATTATGTGGACAGGGCCACTGTAATCACAAGGTCCCTAGGACATGGAGCGGGAGGGCCAGAGTCAGAAAGGCGTGGCATCCGGACCTAAGGCTGGGGGCGCGCTCTTCGAGGATCAGTGGGGCCACTGCAGAGAGGTGCAGGAGCCCCTAGGAGCTGGAGAAAGCAAGAAAACGATTGTCCCGTGGAGCCTCCAGAGGGAACCAGCCCAGCCCACACCTTGACTCTATGCAGCCCAGTAAGATTCACCTGAGACTTCTGACCTCCAGAACTGTAAGATGATAGGTCTGCGTTGTTCTAAGTCACTGGATTTACAGTAACCGGTTACAACAGAGAATACACTCATTAACAGGCTTTTACTAGGCACTGCCTTGTGCCTAGCACTGAGCTGGGCCTGGGATGCAGCAGACAGCAGGCTGGGCCCTCCCCTCCCCGTGTCCAGCCCGCAGAGACGACGGGACCACCCACAGTCACACAGCTAATCAATAAGGAACCTATTTCAGAATTTTTCACTTGGGCGCAGTGATGAAAACTGCTCCTCTCTGCCACCCCTGACCACGGCTTTCACCTGACCCGTGAACCTACACACAGTGCTGAATAAAACCAGCGTGAATAAAGCCCCCTTCCTGGCCACATGCCTTGCGGGACTACACATTTAGCACTGTTAAACTTACGTAACTACAGAGTCCTTTACTAAATTAAAAACCAAACTGACAAAGAGAAGAAAAAATTATCGACCAGCCTATCCAATTCCCACATGAAACCTTAATGGGCTTGATTTTGACACATCGAAGGTCTTTCAATTATGAGACCTGGCGTTAAATACTTGTTTCCACAGATAGCGATCAAAAGTCCTCTTCAAATCTGTCAGTCCAAACTCCTGCCAGTTCATGAATACAAACAGGTCTTTCTTGGATTGATTCCGCACTGCCTGGGCCCACGGGCAGAGGTTAGAGTGAACACAGGTGGCTCTCTTGGGCCTTCCTGGGGACAACACACTTCTGAGAACTAACCTGTCCGCACCCCCACCCCCAGGAATCACTGGGAGACCAGAAGCCTGACCGCACCCTGACTCCTGGAACCCCTGGGAAAAATTAAAGAAAAACCCCCGGGCCAAGGGGATCCACTCTCCCGGGAACTGAGAATTCTGTCCACGACCGTTAGCTGGCCCGCAGCTGTTGCCTGAGGCCCTCCCAAGAAATCCAACCATTCAGCAAATAGCTGAGTCCCTACTGCGCTGGGACCCCTTGCAAACGGGGCTTCAGAAAAGCCAGCACAAGCCCGCGCTGAACTAACGCCCACATTCAACCTGCGCGTGCAGTTTTTTGGTGCCCCCCCTCCTCCTGCTTTCTCACCCAAGCTCTGCACCTGCGGGCCACGTTAGTGGCCTCTCTTGCCCTCAGCCTCCCTGTCCACACAACGGAGGGGCCACAGCAAGATTTCACAAGTGGCAGCCGGTTCTAAAAATCAAACACGCCAGTGTGAAAAACCCACAGCCACAGCATTTAGGAATGACTCCCGGTCAAGGTGGCCGTCTCTTGCCACACACGTGCTACTGCATTCTATCTTCCGACCTAACCTGGGATGCTGCCGGGCAGTGCCACCGAGTCACCATTGCTATGGAGACAGCACCTGTCGGGGAGGGGCCGGATACCTCTCATTCTAACGCTGAACAGGAAGACCATACAGACGCAGGGTCTCCCGGCCCCCGTTTTCCCTTTAGAACCGGGGTCGCCGAATTACTGACAGTCCGAAGAATACGCAGCAGAGGCCTAGGAGGCCCACAAAGCATAACCTATTTACCGTCTGGCCTTTAGATTACAGACACCAGCCTGACAGCATACCAAGTTCCTTTCATTAGGCCAGATTTCACTGGACACAAATCTAAAACACAAATATAGTCACTCGGGTATTATTGCCATACTTGGGGCCCAGCCCAGCCCCACACCCAACCGGCTACTCTGCCTGCCCCTTGGTTTTCATAAACCTCAGGCCGAGAGCATTAACTGTTAATAGGAGTTTGAACGGCTTACAGGTATCTGCTGAGTTGCTACCCACCAACACACACACATACACACACAACATGCTTGACTGGCCTCATCAGATGGCAGAAAAGTGCAGGCAAATATCTGGCTGTGAATCATGAGGCCGGTCAAGGCGAGAGAACGTCGTTCTCGGTGGATCAGAAGCATGTTCATTCAAGCCTGACTCACGCCCGGATCCGTGGGACAAGAACTGGCTGAGACGCACCAGGTCCTTGCAGATGGGCATGACCACGCTTGGCTTGTAGCCACCGCTTTCTCTCCCTTTTGTAGGTAACAGAATTAATTTTCTTTCCCCAAATAAAACCTACCTTAGACCCTCCGTATTACATACACAACAGCCAGGGATGCCCTGACAGGAGGGGTCCGGCCTACACCCCACCCCCTACACTGTAACCCACTCTTTCCCACAGCAGCCACTCTGAGACACCAGGGAGGCACGCCGCAGGACCCTGGAGCATTTTGAAAATGGCTGGCCTAAATGAAAATATTGCCATTAGGCACAGAAAAAAAGGGCCTAAGATCCATGTGTGAAGAGAGGCACACCTGGGCGGCTCAGTCAGTTTAAGTGTCTGACTTCAGCTCAGGCCATGATCTCTAGGGTTGTGAATTTGAGCCCTGCATCAGGCTCTCTGCTGTCAGCCTGGGGCTGGCCAGCTTCTGATCCTCTGTCCCCTGCTCTCTCGGCCCCTCCCGGCTAGGAAGTGGGCATCTTGCTCTATCAAAAATAAACCAACATTTAAAAAAAAAAAAAAAAAAAAGGTCTGCATGCATATTCTGGCAAGTTATCTAAAAAAGCTCAAGAGGCCCAGGATTTGCTGGCATAGAAACAACCAGAAAGATTCGCCAACAAAGGCAACTTAATACCCAAGCCCCGCCTCTCCAGACAGTAGCCCCACCTGTCAAGCAGGTTACTGAGCCGGTCTGTTATCTGCCCACCAAAGGGAAAACCTCCCTGTACTCACATCTTATCAAAAGCTATTTCCGGGAACAGGATTAATTTCACTCTGCTTGGGTCCCGGCCAGAGTCAGAAGCCCCCCTGGCCAGGTGATCTGGGATGGCCTATAAATCACCCGGGGACCACTGCAGCTACACGTTCACTCCTGAGAGCCAGGCACCCTGCTGACCAGCCACGACTCACGTGCCCTCACAGGGCTCCTCCCAAGAGCCCTTTCTGGAAGATGCTACTGCCACCAACCTGCTTTACAGAGGACACGAAGGCGTAGTTGGGGCGGAGAAGTAACTTGTCCAAGGTCACAAGACTACAGGACTTTAACCCTCAGGACACCCGGAGACAGCACCAACACTGAGGAAGGACCCACTGTCCTTCCAAGATGCTCTCTCAGAGCAAGGCCAATCGATCACGGACGACCCACGACCCACTGACACAGTGCCAGAACAGTGCGGCACAGGCAGAACTCCCAGACCAGGGTGGGGGGAAAAGGCAGCAGAATGTCCCTGTAGAGAAGGAACAGAAAGACCCCACTGCCACACAAAACATATCAAAAACCCTGATCCGACAAGAGTGGAAACTGAGAGCAGGCTGGATAAATGCTTGAGAAAACAACCAGTGGGGCCGGAAAGGACGTGGTCATTAGTCAGTACACTTGTTAAATCTCAGTCAGACGTGAAGAACCATCGCCACAAAAGCCAGCTAGAAGATTAATAAGTAATTCCACCCTTTTGCAACACGCCAAAGGCATGTTCTCTTCTCCGACAGAGGAGAACTTTAATGTAAGAAAGGCACCGCGCCACCTACTTCAAATTCTCATTTTTTGTGTCGGCAACGAGACTCCAACCTTGTCCCCGGAACCCTTTTTCTGTGAAAGGACAAATAGTATGTCAGGCTTTGCGGCCGCAGTCCCCACCACAGCCACTCCACTCTTACCAAGGCTGTCACGGCAGCACAGAAGCAATCACAGACAACACGCACAAAAGGAAGAGTCGTGTTCTCATAAAACTTTATTTACAAAAACAGGAGGCAGGAGGATTTGGAGCCGCAGTTTGCTGACCCTACTCTAAAGGAAAATGACGCGCTACAGTTAGACGGATTCAACTAAAAGAGGTTCGCATACACAGCAGGATAGAGCAGGGGCATGAGACAGACGTGGGGGTGGGGAATCCTAGCTGGGTTTCGCAGGGGAACTCTGCCACCTCCCCCTCAGCCACAGCAGGGGTCAAACCTTCCACTTCCCCCCCCCCCCCACACACACCCCGCTTTCAGCGGTTTCTTCTGGGGCAGCAGTGAGAAAAGCAGGGACCTGTACTTGTGCATCCCCTGCCAGTCCTTCCAGCTGCAAACGCCCGGCCTCGAGGTTTCTGCAGGAAAAATATGAGGGGTGCCTGCAGACAACAGCACAAAGGGATGAAAACGAGGTTTCTGGTCCCCACCATTGGGCACCAGAGCCCCCACCCCCAACCCCCCAACTCCCAGACAGCATGTTCAGGAAGCAACAGAAATTAAAGATAAGAAAGAAGGCGTGTGCTGCAGGGACCCAAGCACTTCCCAGGCCCCTCTTCTGCACGCTGGGTTTGCAAGCCCCATCCTCGATTCCCTGGACCACACACAGGCTCAGGTCTCGCGGACTGGACTGACCCTCGGGCCCCCTCCAGGATCAAAGTCCATCTGGAGCCCCTGCTGTAACTCTTTTATCGGCATGGCATCGGGCATTCCCACCACGGCACAAACAAGCCCGAACTTCCAGCCCGATACCCTGGCCCCAAACAGGCCCCTCCAGTCTCACCCCCGCGGCGCCACCAGGCTCCGCTCTCCAAAACAAGCTGTTTGTATCTTGACTCCGCCCCACACTGGCTGTGACTTTAGGCCTGTTTCCTCATGGATTAAACAGAGATGAACATACTGTTATCCACCTCCCAGGTCTGACGTCAGGAATAAATGAGACAAGGAACACAACACACGTGACCCAGAGCTCGCCTGCCCTTAGAAGGTTCTCAGCCAAGGGCAGCTGTCACACTGGCTCTGCACAGTCCAGCCCTCAAGCTGCCCCGCCCCACCGTCAGCCTGGCACACAGCACTCCTTCCTCTGGATTCCCGTGCAAGCAACGAAGCCTTCGTTTTCCCCACCTCTGGGCTCCCACAGGCCTGGGTGCTGCCACACCTGGGACCTGTGCCCGCCTCCTCCTGTGATCAAGGGACCTGTCCCCACTTTGGTGTGTCACAGCTTAAGAGCCCTGATGCAGAGCACAGGCCTCTAAAACCACGGCAAGAAATGTGTTCAACGTTCAGGATCTGTTGGTGAACCCCATAATTAATTCTCAGGAGACAGACACACTTTAATTCTCAGAAAACCCTCTTGAGATAAAGAGTCCGCTGCGACTACATTTTAAACAACACTCAACTGCCCCCGCTTCAGGGCAATGAAGTTTCCCACTTCAGGGCAATAAGCACGATATTCAACGCAATCCCACACCAGTGTCACAACAGACCCCCTCAAGGAGGGGGTGATCCTAGCCCCAGTTCCTTTCTTTATCTGTAATATTCTTCAGGAACAGAAGGAATACATACTGGCCACAAGCTTTACGACATACAGAAAAACGGGGCGCCTCGGTGGCTCAGTCGGTTAAGCTTCTGACTTCAGCTCAGGTCACGATCTCGCGGTTTCTGAGTTCAAGCCCCACATGGGGCCAGCAGGCTCTGTGCTGACAGCTCAAAGCCTGCAGCCTGCTTTGGATTCGGTGTCTCCCTCTCTCTCTGCCCCTCCCCTGCTCACATACTGCCTCTCTCCCTCTCTCTCGAAAATAAATAAACCTTAAGAAAATATATATACAGTCAACCACCTCCCAGCTACACTGGCAGTTCTCCCTCTGCCAGTATGAGTGCTCTGGCCACCTGCCTCCCGTTCCGCTCTGCTGCTCTGCTTTTGTTTCCTATTTCAAAAGAGTTCGGCAAGGAAGGGCATATAAAACACTGTCACTAAATTCTAAACCGATCTGCTACTTGTGTAAAAAAACTGCACAGGGGTGCCTGGGTGGCTCAGTGAGTCAAGCGACTTCTGACTTCCGCTCAGGTCATGCTCTCACGGTTTGTGGGTTTGAGCCCGTCTGTGCTGACAGCTCGGGGCCTGAAGCCTGCTTCGGATTCCATGTGTCCCTCTCTCTCTGCCCCTCCCCTACTCGCACTCTATCAAAATAAATAAACATTTAAAAAAAATTTTTTAAGAAAATTACACGAATGACTTTAAGGATAGCTCCGAGAGGGACAGGCGGTGCACAGGCACACAGAAGGAGAGTCCCAGCAGTGACTTTGTTGACAGCCACAGCCTCCCCTCAGGAATGATGTCACAGCACAGGCTGGAAGCTGGGCTAGAGGAGGGAGGACCGTGGGCAGAGAGCATCTTTCTTCAGCCCAGGGGAAAGCATCCTGCCACCTTCCCAAAGCCCGCGTCCTCACAGATCCGTGGCTATAAACACACAGGATGGTGCAGGGACAGAGCCTGGTTCTACAAATGCCGAACACCAGCTACCCCTGACCACATCGCTTCACACCTGCCCCAGTGACCACTAAGGGGCTCTCGGGCAAAGCCCCCCTACCAAGGGTGAGCCCCCTCTAGCAGACAGTAGCACCCTCTACACACACGGAAGCAAGGGCCAGGAGTCCAAGGGCCACCTCAGCCACTTCCGTTTGCTCCTCTACACACAGGGACAGAAAGTGTACTTCAGCGGGTTGTTAGAAATGCCGGTCGCAAGAGGTGATACAAACACGCCTGGTGGAGGACTCGCGGTTCCAGTTACTCCCCTCCCACCCTCCTCCCTGCGCCGGACTCCCGCCTGGACTCCCCCCACAGCGCCTGCGGCCCCAGAAGCCTCCGGCTCCCAACCTTCTCAAGAGAACTGGAGGGGAGGGCAGAGTTCACACTCCACACGCAAGGAGGTGGAGACAAATGACCAAGGATCCCAACCAGCCCTTTCACTGTAGCGGGGGAGGGGTGGGGGACAGCAGCAGCAGAGTGGTGTAACTGACAAATACGTACACATGTACACACGAGCACACATTCGAACACGCGCACGTAAATATGACCGAGTATCTATATATGCACACACATCCCTTAATTCAATTCCATCCAAGAAACACTATATAGAATATGGGGGATTCTGGTTAAACACGGCAAAAGGACAACAGGCATTTCTAGCTCACCCTTCCAAAACCCCCTAAAATGAAAATACACAAAGGGCACCCAAAGGTCAGGGACAATATTGGCAGACAAGAAAGACACACGGGTGGAAACTGATTTCACAGACTGAAAGATCCTGAGACAGGCCTGCAGGACACTAGAGAGAGCTCAGGAGGCACTGGGCGGCGGTGGGCACCTTGTAAGACGGGGACGCAGGGATTTGAAGGTGGGACAGCTTCTTGAAAAACCCCTCCCCCGCCTGGATAAATTAAAAAAGAGAAGTCTAGACTTGAGGATGCCAGGGTCAAAGGGAATGGAAATGAGGAAAAGACCTAAAAAAAAAAAAAAAAAAAAAGCTAGGTGAAAACCTGAGTCACAAAGCGAATCGTGGGGTGCCTCAGCCCTCTCTGCTGTGGGCCTCATTGCAGGGTGGCGGATAAACACATTCTGTCCCTTTCTCCACGTCCCTGGCAAAGATGGAGGAGTCTTCTCTTGAAAACCAATAGACACAAACACTTGGGTCTTGAGAAAAGAAGGCCGGCTTCCCACCCACTCACCCTACAGGGAGGTAGGCCACCCAGAGCCAGCCACCCCATCCTCAATCAGCTGTGTGTGCCCAAGACCACAGTCATCTGAAGGGCCTCACAAAAAGGCTGATACGAAGAACGCAGACAAAAGAACCTGGAAGAAACAGACAACACCAGGAACCAAAGATTAAAAAAAATAAAGTAACATAAAATTAGGGGCTCCGGGGTGGCTCGTCGGTTAAGCGTCTGACTTTGGCTCAGGTCATGGTTCTAGCCCCACGTCAGGCTCTGTGCTGACAGCTCAGAGTTTGCAGCCTGCTTCGGATTCTGTGTCTCCCTCTGGCTCTGCCCCTCTCCCACCTTTCTCTCTCAAAAATAAATGAATTTTAAAATAACAGTAAAAGAAAAAAAGAAAGTAACATAAAATTAATATCCTCAGAAAATCGGAAGATCCTACACCCATCCAATAAAAACAGGGTTTCTTTTCTTCAGGGACAATCAGAAAAAGCCCTAGGAAGTATTAAATACAGGATAGGCCAAACCCCACCACCTCACGTGAATCATGAGAAAAACAGCAGACAAATCTCAACTGACAGGTATTCTAGAAAATACTGGGCCGGTACCCCTCAAAACTGTCAAGGTCATCAGAAACAAGGCAAATCGGGTAACGGTCAGTCTGGAGGGAACCCAGGAGGCATGAACACTAAATGTGGTATCTTGGAACAGAAAAAGGACATTAAATATAAAAGTAACAAAATCTAAGGGGCACCTGGGTGGCTCAGTTGGGTAAGCTGCCAACTCTTGATTTGGGCTCAGGTCATGATCTCACAGGTTAGTGGGACGGAACCCCACAACAGGCTCTGTGCTGTCAGCACAGAGCCTGCTTGGGATTCTGTCTCTCCCTGTCTCTCGGCTCCGCCCCTGCGTGTGCACATGCTCTCTAATAAAATTTCAATTAATAATAACATATCAGTACTGGGTAATTAATTGGGACAAAGAACCGTACTAACGTTAGAACTTTGTAAGAGGAAAAACCGGCAGCACAGTATACAGAAACTACAACTGTTGTGTAAATCCAAACTCTTCTAAATTTTAACTTCAATTTCAATAGAAAAAATGAAAAATAAAGTGAAGAAAATCTCAGGAAATTAACAAAGAGATGAACGCTAGTCTTCCCGTCAACCCAAAATTAAAGGATGGACCCAGGAGTCCAAATTTAACCAGGAGTGATAAAAACAGAGAGGAAAAGAGGGGAGAAGAATTTATCAAATGAAAAAAACATGAAAAATCCCCAGAGCTGAAGTGCCCAAGATTGCAAGGGCACCCCTAGTGCTCAGAATAACGGACGTGAAAAGAACAGAGTACAAGGTGACATTCCAGTATTATGAGGGACAAAGAGAAGAACCCCAAAGTTTATGAAAGTACCCCACGTACCAGGTAGAAGCAATGAGAACGGCCATGAAGACTCATGAACAACAATGATGTGTGTCTGCATTTCTCATCCACATCGTTCCCCTCCCTGGAAAAGGATTTTCAACCTAGAAACCAATACTCAGCTGACCAAATCAAATATGGGCATAGAAAAAGATCCTTTCAGACTCACATGAGGACTCAAAACATATACCTTCATAGAAAGTTCCAGAGGAATATACTCTAACAAACAAGAGAGCAATCCAACACAGAAGCAAACGTCATAGATGCTAATTCTCCCTTCCTCTTTCCTAGAGGAAAAGTGATCCCGTCCTTCCCCAGCCTGAGGGGGCTGACCCAGACCCTGCTGGGGGGGGGGGGGGGTGGTATGCAGGGTCTAGAAGCCCATTCCCCTGGCTGGGCTGGGCTGTTGGCTCAGCGGCTCAGCATGGGTTCATGACCCACCCAGACAATTAACATACCTGGTTCCTCTGTCAATAACGTCCTCGTGGTTCAAGGCAGCTTAAGATAGTTGCAATTACTTGATGTTCAAATTACCCGACTGGTACACACAATGGGATCCAGGAAACAAGGGATCCAGCACAGAGGGACAAGGTCCCAGGATGACATGCAAAGGAAGCCCAAGATGGCCACTGCACGACAGGCAAGAAGATGGGGAGGGTTCCAGGAGGTAAACAGAGCTCACAGCTACCTAATGTATCTGTGCAATCTGAAAACAGCATTTGCTGCATTTTACTGAGCATTTGCAAGGAAGGAGAAGATTCAAGTTTTATTGTCATTCAATTTATCAACCAATGTATCCGTTCTGGTGTGCTTTCCCACGTAAGGAATTTTGTCTTACCTGAAATCAGAAAGATATTCTCCTGTTTTCTTCTAGAAGCTCTACTGTCTCATCTTTCATGGTCAGCTCTATGCTCTATGTAAACCTGATTCTGGATATGATTTGAGGCAGAAGATTCATTTTCCCAGTACCTTTTTTGAAAAGGCCATCTTTTCCCTTTGTCGTGAGGCACCCTTGTCGTAAACGGACTTCTGTGAAGTCTGTTTCAAGATCTCTCTTCTAACAGCCTATTGTCTATCCTTCTGACAACACTGTGCTGCCCTAATTACCGCAGCTTTTATAAAGTCTTGACATCTGGTAGGATAAGTCCTTCAGCTTTGCTATTCTTCAAGACTGCTTTATTCTTGGCTCTCCGCATTTTCGTATAAATTTCAGAATCAGTTTGTCAATTTCCAAACAAAACAACAATAAAAGAAAGCCTGCTGGGATTTTTACCAAAATTACATGGAACCCAGAGTTCAAATTCGGAAGAACTGACATCTTCACAAGGCCAAACGCTGGTGATATGAGTGGCCAGGACAGTTGCCCCGCACTGCCAGTGGACGTGCCCGTTGGTAAAATCACTGGAAAACTGGCAGCCATCCGTTAAAGCCACACATATGCCGACCCTGCGACCCAACCTTCCCATTTCTGGGTACGTACCCAACAGAACAAGTTCGCACACACGTCCAGGGATATTTGTTTGAAGGTGCACGGCAGCATCATTCGGGAATAGCTCAAAAGGGAAACTAACAGAAGCTAAAAGTCTATCACCACTAGAACAAATATATATCATACCCACATAATGGAATGCTATTCAACAATGGGAATGAATAAACTGTCACACACAAACCACACTGATGAAACTCACAGATATCACGCTGAATGAAAGCACGTACAAAAAAGAAGCAAACAGAAAGTCATTTCATAAGCATCAGGGGGCAATCCGTAACGAAAACACAGACTGGCGCAAACCTATATATGCAGAGTAACTTCAAAAAAAAAAAAAAAAATGTCATTGAAAAAAATCATTGTTAAATAGAAAACACTGGGGAAAAAAATCTCCGCACCTTGGTGGATAAAGCCCACTCAAAAGAGAGAAGATCACAGATGGTCTGATTAAGGTAGATCAGCCAACATGTTCAGAAAGGGACTACATGGCATCTGCCTGACCGGGTTGATGGAGTGCGCAACTCTTGGTCTCTGGGTTGTAAGTTCAAGCCCCACATTGGGGGGCAGAGATTACTTAAAAATAAAGTCTTAAAAAAAAAAAAAAAGAAAGAAAGAAATTACTACATATGAAACTTTAAGGAAAAACCCAAATTCTGAAAAGCAAAACTCTCTGACCACAGTGCAATAAAAGAAGACATAATGAAAGCAGAAGTAAAAAAATAACACTACCGGTTGGAAAACTTAAAACACTCTTAAAAAATTCTGAATCAAAGGGAAATTCAAAACCATAGATGCAGAATCCCTAGAAAACCACAAATGGAGGAGAGAACACTATACCATCAAAACTTTTAAAACAAATTTATACTCAAAGGAAATTTAATAATCTAAAAACTTTAAATTTCCTTTTTTTTTTTTTTAATTTTTGTCTATTTATTATTGAGAGACAGAGACACAGAGCATGAGCAGAGGAAGGGCCAAGAGATGGAGAGACACAGAATCCAAAGCAGGCTCCAGGCCCCGAGCTGTCAGCACAGAGCCCGACGCGGGGCTCGAACTCACAAACCGCGAGATCATGACCTGAGCCAAGGTCGGACACTTAACCAACTGGGCCACCCAGGTGCCCCAAAAAACTTTAAATTTCCAAGAGAAAAGAATGAGATTAAATTAAGCATCCAATTCTAGAAGTCAGAAAAAGACACAATGGAATGCAAAGGAAAGCAGAAACAATGAAGAAAAATGAACCGAAAATAATTAAATGAATGTAACTGAATACATTGGAATAAAATGGAATTAAGAACAGTTCTTTGAACCAAGAAATAAAACAGATAAACCACTGAGAAACAGTTATTTGTACCTCATTTCACAGACAGGACACCAAGTCTGTGAGGTTAAAAGAGTGGCCCAAGGTCACTATCAACAAGTTAGGACGTTGTAAAACCTGAGCCTAAACCCAGCTCAGTCTGACATTCAGGTCTGCTCTGAAGCATGGACCCATGTGGGCACCAGAGAATGACCACGTGGCCACCAGAATAAAATGCCCACAGTACCCCCCAGCTCTCCCAGTGCTCCTGGGGCCGTGGTGAGTGTCCAGGTCAAATGTGGGCTGGGGTGGGGTCTGAGGAGGCACCACGTCAGGTGAGGGACTCTAACAAGAGTCCTGTGGCCCCACAGGGTGTGCCAGCAAGTGGGGGGTGGGAGGGTGGGGAGGACAGAGAGAGAGGGAGACACAGAATCCAAATCGGGGCTCAAACTCAGGAACCGTGAGTCGGAAGGACGCTTAACCGACAGAACCACCCAGGGGCCCCTACAGGGGTCTGTCTTGAGTCTCTAAGCCACAGTACCTGAATGGTTCCAGGGACCCTGTCTTCACTCCTGACCAACTTAAAACTCTGTATGGCTCCTTTCTTCATGGGCCATGGGGTCAGTCACTACACACCCAGCTCATACGCACACAGGAATGGGCTGAAGCCTGCAGAAGAGTCTGCTAGAAATCCCTATGCAGTCTGCAGAGTTCCCAGCCAACCTCACCTTTTGAACATACGGTTAATTTACTGAGAGAAAAAAAAAAAAAGACCATTTCAATTTACAGCTGGAGACGGACACTCGGGATAGACATGCCACACACAGGCCTCCCTCTCCAGGGTCAAAACTTACCAAGGACTGGGTGCATGGGTGGCTCAGTCTGCTGAGCATCTGACTCTCGATTTCGGCTCAGGTCATGATCTCAGAGTTCATGAGATCCAGCACAGAGCCTGCTTGGGATTCTCTCCCTCTCCCTTTGCCCCTTCCCCATGAATACTCTTTCAAGTGCTCTCTCTCTCTCAAAATAAATGAACAGTGGGAAAAAAAAAAGAAACAAGAAAAAGAAAAACTTACCACAGACCTGGCAAAAAAAAAGAAATACGTAAGACATACACCTTTATTTCAGTTTCTCCTTCCTTTTCTACCTCCCGTTAATGGTAAGTTAGCAAGTGAGAAGCACTTTGCAAATGCCACCAAAATCCATGTTCTATATTGTAAGGTCTGATTGAGCAGAGAACAGAAACTGAGACGGCATCTGAATTGGACTGTTCTTTCTAACCAGATCAACAAAGCGGTTTCCAAGGGCCATGAACAGAGACACATGACTGAATCAGGTGGATTCCTGTGAACCGTCAGGGCCCCAACACCAGGAGCCGGGGCACTCGGGATGAGGCTGAACAAAATACTGACCCTGGGTGAAGCTGCTGCCGGAAAAGAGCCAGTAATGCGCGAGCTGCCCAGTCCTGGCCCTGACCACCCACAAGCACACGTCTGTTACCCTTGTACGCGCCTTCGCAACCAGTACATGTTACTACCCCGCATCCAGTGTAACAAATGCAAATAACACGACAAGTCAATCCAACTCACTAACGTGGTGGACGTCCTCCATACCGTTTCTTCTCAGCTGGCGCAAACCTAGCAGCGGCCCGTGGTCTTCGAGTTTCAGCCCACCAACGTGGGAAGTTTCCATATTATGCTGTAGCTCACTCTCTTAGTACACTGGGGTCATCTTTCCAAGAAAACACATACAGATCTATCTCATCGTTTGAATGCCTAATCGTATTTCACGGTGTATCTGTGCCTTTACCCACTGCCCTACAGACAGATACATAAACGACTTCCAGCTGTGTGCTATGACAAATAATGCTACAGCCAACATCGCAGTCCACACACCTATACGCACTCGGGCCAACACTTGCGGACCATCTGACATTTCCACGGAGCAGGTTTCTAGTTTGTACCCAAGGAGTTGAGAGGCAGCAGATGAGAGCTGTAACCCCGCCCGGCACTGCGGACTCCAGACCCTTCCCCAGGTGAACCTCCCAGGAGACAGATGCCCTCTGGCAGGGGCGCCCTGAGGGCTGCAGAACGCGCCCCACTTGCAACAAAACGAAGACCCCATCTTGCAGCCCTCCTCCAACGGTGGCACCCTCGTGGCTGCACCCTGAGGAGGCAGGGGGGAGGCAGCGGTGGCCTCCTGACAAGCCCCAAAGGAGACTCCCTAGCAACAAGTCATGCCACCCGGAGGTGATGCGCCCTTTAATCCGGCGAGGAAATACTTCACCAGGCTGCCTCAATCATGGTCACAACTGCACAGAGGACCCTGCTAACCACCACAGAGGTGGGTGTCCTAACTATCACACCCACGTGGAGGCCACAGGTGAAGGAAGAACAGGCCCAGGTCACTCCGTTCTGTGTTCTGTCACTCAGCAACTCATGTCCACCCAGAGGCGAGCCACACACACTAGGGGGTGTGCTTCCGCAGAGACGTTTCATCAACAACTCAGCCCCTGCAAATCCACCTTCTCTTTGAAGAAAATAAATTAACAAACCCAAATATGCTGAAGGCAGGGGCGGGGGCGGGGGGGGGGTGCTAAAAGGGCTCAGTTGGTTTAAATGATCTCCAACAAAGCCCGAAGCACTAGAGCCCCGGAACCCACAGGCTATTTATTCCCCCAAGCCTCAGACACCACAGGAAACCCAGGATGATTACAGCCACTGGGCCTCCAATCGGGCAAGACCAGGTCTGAAGTAACAAAAAGGAAGAACCCAAAAATAAGGGCCAAGTGTCCCCAGGGGCTCTCACAGGCGCGCCAAGCCAGTCACAGGTCAAAAGGAACATGTGAGCCCACGGCTGACACACCAACTCCACTCCCTTATTATTCGTAACAGGTCTTAGAGACGTCACCCCCACCGATGGAGCTCTATTCTCACAAACCCCGGGCCCCCTCCCCGCTCCATCGTCTCCGCCACCATCCCTGAGCCACCACAGGCCGTGTGTGCTGCTCTCCACCCTAACAAGTTCACACCACAGACCACACGGCCCACCTTGTTCCCCACTCCCCGTGTCAACACCGAATCGCACAACCGCAAGATCTCTGCAGGGCCACACTGGCTCATTAAATCTCCTCTTGCCGCTGCTCAGTATGACCCGCACAGTGTCATGACTCACCGGGGGTGCAAGGAACCACAAGGGCCTTTTGTTTTATTCCTTAAGAGAACAAGAAAGGACCCCCACGATAATATATAGATTATATAAATACATAATATAGGAAATATTATCTAAATCTGTAACACAGGCAATTATACATTTAACATATACATTAAAAAAACAACATATATGGAAACCACATATAAAATGTCTTTTATTTACCTTTGTTTATATTAAGATATACCTATAAGCACCTATTAGCTCCTACTTTCCAGTGGTCACTTCCGATGTAGAATTCATATGCATAAAGCATTCCCATTAGTGGAAAACAAAATTGCTCTCAAGACAGCACTCATCAACTGATCTGAGAAAGGGACGGCGGTCTATGGCCATCCCACCCCGAACGCGCCCTATCTCATCTGAAAGCAGAATAGTGGGCGGGAAGAAGTGACTCATTTTCTACTTTGGGCACTTCTAACGCGTTTGGGCATTTTTGTAACAAGCCTGTGTCATTACCGATACATTGTTTTTAAGGTCTGGGTAAACTGAGCAATACAGAATCAACACCTTACACTGTTGGAGCTGAGTAGGTGCCGTGGTCACCGCAACACCGTTCGACAGGTTTCATCCCCATCTGGCAGGAAACGGAGGCTCCAAGGGATGAATGGCACTTGTTCAAGGTCCTCCAGCAAGTAAATGGAAATGATGGAAATGAACACTCCCGTTTGCCTGATGCCGAGACAGGTCGTAGCCCAGCAAGCTGCAGGGCCTCCCTTGCACCCGTGAACTGCCTGAGTGCACCTATCTTTATTCCTAGCAAGACATTTACCTGCAACAGCACAGGGCGCCAGCAAGTGACCAGATGCCAGTATTTACCTTGAACGAAGACAAGTATGGCAGAAAGTGCTCCGATGCACCTGCCCCTCGGGGAGGCCCCTGCTTAAGGTGTCTGAGCTCCTGGAGGTGAAGACAGGGGCCATCTGATTTGGGTCTAAGTCTTCTGCACGTAGCACAGGACTTAGCACACTATTAGAAACAGCCACATCTAGTAAACAAATGAGCCCCAAGTGTATACGCCTGCCTACTCCAAACCCCCAGGCCCTTGACTAGTGCTGTATCCAGGAACCATTAATAGCTACTGTTTACTGCGAGCCTGCTTGCCTCCTGCCTGGTACCTTCTACACACTTTGGTACAGGACCCACTGAATCCCTCCCCCTTCCAGGAGGATGGCATTACTACCCCCCCCCGTTTTGCAGACAAGAACAGAGACTCCAAAAGACTAAATAACCTTAAATCACCCAGCTCACAAGTGGATGGACGAACTTGGATATGAAGCCAGTGGACCTCAAAGCCGAGGGCTACTCTCCATCAGGAAAGGGAGCAGAGGAGAGGGCAAGGCATTCCCAACTCTGCCAGCGACTGCTTCCAGTTCAAGCTAACAATAACAGCCCTCAAGGGCAGGAGCAGTATAATCCCAAAGGGTACCTCCCCTGGGTACAAGCACAAATCCTTCCCAACCCCGCCTGATGAAATACCATCCAGGCACTTCCAGGGGCTTCCTTTCTGCAGTCACTTCGCCCAGGAAGTGTGCTTTCCTTGAATAGCTAGAAGGGAGAGAGACGTGGGCCCTGAAGCCAAGCGGTTGAGCGGATCTGCCTAAGAGCCATTATCAGGAAATGCAACGGAGAGCTGGCCTCCAAATAAGTTCCACACAGTAAGAAATATTAACAGCAACAAAACCACCAAGGGCTGCAAAACGGGAGCCTCAGAAATCTCCAGAGAGGCTAGGCTCCAGTGTGTAAAGGCTGGAAGAAAACATCTGTGCCAAGAGGCTACCTGTGCCTCTCTCCACAACCTCCTTCTGGTTCCCACCCTGACCTTCCCCCAGTGAGGTGCCCAGGGCACCACTCCAGCACCAGAAGACCACAGTGAATACTGCTTCCATGAAAAAACCCTAAGATTCGACACTGACTACTAGAGCAAGTCCGAAACAGTGACTGCTTTTGATTTGGGAAACCGTGCTCATTCATCCAAAATGACAAGTTAAAGGCTATAGGGTTAGTAAAGTCCACAGTCCAGAAACACCCGCTCTCAGATTTATACTATTATTTACAAATGGGCACGAGGTCGGGTTTAAACTTATTCTTATTTTTGAGAGAGAGAGGGAGAGAGAAAGTGTGAGTGGGGTAGGGGCAGAGAGAAAGACGCACAGAATCCGAAGCAGGCTCCAGGCTCCGAGCTGTCAGCACAGAGCCCGATGTGGGGCTTGAATCCACGAACCGCGAGATCATGACCTGAGCTGAAGTCGTATGCTTAACCCACTGAGCTTCCCAGGTGCCCCTGACACAAAGTTTTTTGAAGAGGAATTTAGCAGAATTCTTTCCAAAAATGCTATTCATCTCGAAGGGTCCACACTACAGAAACACATGCAATTATGTACAAGTTATACATTTCTCAAGAGAAAATTGGCAGAATTTTACCAAAACTGTGCAATATCCAAAAGTTAGAAACAGCCCCAATGTCCACCAGTGGGAAACAGATTAAACCAAGTGTATGCACAAAACATCCATCCTCTGCATTGCTACAACAGACGACGTAATCCATCTGTACGGACTGTCGTGGCATACACGTGCACGATTTTTTTCTGGAAGGAATGACAAACTTCTCACGGTGGTTTCTCTACAGAGAGACTGGGGAAGAGCCCTTACACTTTTAATACAGCGTAACTTTCCTAACTGTTTTCTTGAAAAAAGTCAACTGGAAATGTCTGAGTCGTGGGATTACTAGCTGTTTTCGTTTTTCTTCATACGCTTGTAGATTTTTTAAAAGCTTCAGAAGTATTATTTTAAAAATGTTAGAAGCGGAACACACTGGTACGCATTAATATGAAAACATGCTCTTGATGTGTTTAAGAATGCACATTGTGGGGGGCGCCTGGGTGGCTCAGTGGGTTAAGCGGCCCGCTCTGGGTTTCGGCTCAGGTCACGATCTCCCGCTGACAGTGCAGAGCCTGCTTGGAATCCTCTGGAGAGCATTCGCACGCGCTCTCTCTCCGCCCTTCCCCCCACCCTCAAAATAAATAAACTTAAAAAAAAAAAAAAAAAAAAAAGAGTCGAGTCTGGGAGGATAAACACACTGAGCCGTAAACAGTAGTTACTGCCTGGAAAGCTAGAGGAAAGAGCTTTCATTTTCCCTCATACACTTGCTTTTTCTTTCTTAATGAGTGTGTATACTTTCGTAATTAATTTTCTATCAGGGAAAAAAAAAAAATTCCACTTTCTGCCTTAGGACAACGTTTCCACTGTCCCCAGCTATTTCTGAACACTCAGCCCATTCACTCCCCCGGCAGGTCGGCCAGGCAGCACCGCTCCCAGACAGGCCTATGTTTCTGTAGCGCCTGAAACAGAGCAGTTCTTTAAGCTCTGAACTGTATGTAAACAACACCTGCCGAAAAAAGCGCTGGAAGGGCACAAAGGAGCCGTGGAGAGAGTGGAAAGAGTGCCGGGGATGACCTCCTTTTCCCAGTTGGTCCTGCGGCAACGCATCCCATCCTTCTACACAAAGAGATGATCTCGAAGCCCCGGTGGGAGAGGTCGACTCGCGCTTCCGAAGTCCTGTCTGCCCTCCCCCGGGCTGGCCACCAGCCACAGCAAAGTACTCGCCTAACAGGTTCCCGTCCAAAGGGCTCTCGCGTTCCGCAAAGCAAGCTGACCGGCAAGTTTTCTACCGTGGCTCACACGGTTCTGATTCCAACTTAGGAACACATTTTTAATACTCCAGGGGGCTTGGCATACTGTTTTCAACAGGTGCCTGGTTCTTTTTAAGAATTTTTTTTTTTTTCTTAAGGCAATCTCTACACCCAACATGGGGCTCAAACTCACAACCCTGAGATCAAGAACCACATGCTCTTGGTCAGGTGCTGATTTCAAGTCTGCTGTCGTTTCCAGAAGGTCTTCCCTGACCACCCCACACCCAGGCTGGGATGGCCTTGACTCCCACGCACCTCATCTGCAGCTCCACTGCTTCCGCACCTGAGCCCCCTCCCTGTGTCAGACACAGAGCACAGCAAACAGGAAACAGAATGCTGCTTCCTGGCCCCCCCTCCCTCACTCACCCCACTGGGGAAAACGTACCCGTCAATAAAGAGCAAAACTGCATTCAAAAGCTGTCATCACTGACAGATGAAGGGGTAAACAAAATGTGATATATAAACAGAACATGGAATACTACTCGGCCACCAAGAGGAACGGAGTTCGAACACCCGGCACAGCCTGGGCAAACCCTGAAAGCATGAAGTCAGACACAAAAGGGCCAATAGTGTATGATTCCTCTCAGACAGACATAAAGCAGACGGTCGCTGCCAGGGGCTGAGGGACGGGAAGTGAGGAGTCAGTGTGTTTGACGGGCACAGAGTTTCGGTTTGGGAAGGTGACAACTTTCTGGAGGGGGGTGGCGGTTACACAACACTGTAAATGTACTTAACGCCACTGATCGTACACTTAGAAATGGCTAAAATGATAAACCTTACGTATATTTCACAATAAATCAACTGTTTAGGAAAGTGTATTTAAAGTTGTGAAAAGAACTACAGAGAACAGCAACGGAGAAAAGGAAAGAATCAAGGGAGATGATGACACAATCGGGTTGAGAGGTCCGGAGGCCTCTTTAAGGAGGGGCTCGCTTTCTCCCCACTGGACAAGCTCCCAAGGAACACAAACGTGGCACCAACAGCCATGTGGCCTCAGACTGGTAAATGTTGAAGTCAAGACACTTGGTTCAGACTCAACCCAGTAGATGGATTAAAACCCCAAACTTCACTCATCAGACAGCTTAGCCAGGACTGAAACGGCCAGGTCCGAGACACCCAGAACTTGGTGGCTCAGGCAGGAAGCCACCTTGGGAGTCAAAAGGGACAAGGGCTAAAGGAGAAAACAGAACTGAAGAAGGAGCCTGCATTCTCTCTGGCCAGGAAATGCCACTTATAGGAAATCATGAGCAACATACACCAAGATTTACATGGGAGGATGTGCCCTAAAATTCTGTTTACGTGAAGGAAAAAATGGGTAACAACAACTTAAATTCTAACAACAGAATTTAAAAAAATCATGGCAAATCCATATAAAGCAATTACACAGTTACTAAAACGTTTTCCGGGGGCCTAGTTGGCTCAGTCAGTGAAGCGTGCAACTCTTGATCTCAGGGTTGTGAGTTCAAGCCCCGTGTCGGGCAGAGAGCTTACTTAAAAAAAAAAAATAAAATAAAGTAGGGGCGCCTGGGTGGCTCAGTCAGTTAGGCGTCCGACTCTTGGTTTCGGCTCAGGTCATGATCCCACGGTTTGTGGGTTCAAACCCTGCATCAGGCTCTGTGCTGACAGTGTGGAGCCTGCTTGGGATTCTGTCTCTCCCTCTTTCTCTGTTCCTCCCCTACTTGTGCATGCACGCACTCTCTCTCTCAAAATAAATAAACTTTAAAAAATTAAAAACATAAAATGAAATAAAATAAAAATATGTTCTCGATAAGTTAAGAAAATACACTCTAACGGTAAGAACTATAAACCATGGGGGCACCTGGGCAGCTCAGTCGGTTGAGTGTCTGACTTTGGCTCTGGTCATGATCTCGCGGTTCATGAGTTCGAGCCCCACCTCGAGCTCATGGCTCTCAGCGCAGAGCCTCTGTCCCCCTCTCACGGCCCCTCCCCCATCTGTGCTCTTTCAAAAAATAAATATAAACATTAAAAAAACCAAGAACTGGGGCGCCTGGGTGGCGCAGTCGGTTGAGCGTCCGACTTCAGCCAGGTCACGATCTCGCGGTCCGTTAGTTCGAGCCCCGCATCGGGCTCTGGGCTGATGGCTCAGAGCCTGGAGCCTGTTTCCGATTCTGTGTCTCCCTCTCTCTCTGCCCCTCCCCCGTTCATGCTCTGTCTCTCTCTGTCCCCAAAAAAATAAATAAATGTTAAAAAAATAAAAAAAAGAAAAAGAAAGAAAAAAACCAAGAACTATAAATTGTGAACAGCGTATATAGTATTTTCCTAACTTTGAAAAAACAAATACGTAAGCCAAGGAAAAAAAATACACCAGTCTTGTCTGTAGTTCTCTCCATATGGTGAGCTTAGAGGTGTTTTATATTTTTTTATCTTTATTCTTTCAGTATTTCCCTTTTTTTTCTTTAATAAAGATGTTATTCTTATGAGTAGGGAAGAATGTACTCCTAGGGCCTTGCACAACGCCTGGCAAACAGTACACGCTCAAGGAGTAGCTGGTGCAGGACAGTGACTCTTAAAGGCGCTACATACTGCCTCGCCTCGCCGCACCGCCACCGAGAGGAAAGAGGCTGAGAGGGAGAAAGGATCCAGAGCCCGAGCTCCAAAACCAGCTGCAGAGGTGGGAGAAGAACGTGCTCTCAGAGGGAACGTGAAGGGCCGCCAGCAACCTAAGATAGACCTCACTCTGCCCACAGACCGCTCCCGCTGCAGGCAGAGAGCTCTACAAACCAGTGCGGCTGCCAGCATCATACAGAAGCAACCCAGCCCTCAGCTCAGGCCACACGGGGCGGGGGACAGAAAACAAAATCAACAAGTACAGCTAACAGCAACACTCAACCCGGACTTCTGGCTCAAGTCACCAGAGCAAGCCTCTCTCCCGGGGCCGAGGCTTCGCACACGCCAGCCACAGACACGATCGGTGACACAGATCCGACAACGGAGCCGGGGTCTTGGAGCTCCCAGGTGAGGCGGCCTGGTCCAAACGGCACCTTTGAAGCCTAAAAGCTTGTCATCCACAATTTCCGTCCACCAGAAAGCTCTCGGTCTTTCTCATCCGTCCTGAGCACCACAAGCTTTATTTCTCCGTCCAAATGACAGACCAAAGGTTCCCAAGTCCACACAAGGCCCAGAAAAAAACGAGACTTTCTTAAGAAACTTGAGTTACGACTTTAAAAGCAGTCTGGTTACCCCTGACCGAACTCCTGACATTCAGAGCACAAAGCCCCACAGCTCTCTGCCAGAGACTATTTTTCAAGGGGAGCGCACGGCCTTAAAATCTAGTGTAGATAGGCCCCACTTAAGATCTGCCTGCCCCATAACAAGACACATACGCTTGATAGTAGAGAAGCCTCATTATCAAATTTAGAAATACATGTCCTGACCCACCCGGCCTATTCTGGTGTGAAACAGAAACCAACACAGAAATGATCAATCTTAAATGGTAGAATAATGAGACATCCAACCAGCACACAGCCATTAGCAACATGAGTCAGTACTTTGTGCAAGCCAAAAAAAAAGAGAAAAAGAATAATCTTTCAAGTACAATAAAATAATCCTTCAGGAGAAAAGAGAACTGAAATTTAAAAGGGGGTGGGGGATGGTGAAGGGGCACAACAAAAATCCCTCGGCAGGGCCCCAGGCAACCAGTCTGTGCTGGAACTAGTTCTGACTTGCCATTCCTGAAATTCTACTCTCCCAGGGCTTTCTGGCTCTCCCTTCCCCAGGCTCTTTACCCATTTGGGCTTGAAGGAGACTGCAAAGGACCCAGGCCGCTGCAGGCAGGCCCGCACAATGGGCAGAAACATGGCCCCTCCATAAAGCCTTGGGTAACTGAAATTCACAGGTAATCCAAAAGCTTAAGGGGAAGGACGGCGGCTTCTTCTCCTTCCCTAAGTAATAGTGCGGGGCCAGACCTGGCCACAATGAAATCAGATAGAAAAGACAGGCCAAGAGGCAGGAAGCTGGGAAAACTAAAGACAGGACCCCCGCTAAGATGTCTTCAGTCCCGCAGCCAGTGGGCCTGGAGGAGGTTCCAAGGAGGTTTTAAAAAAAAAAAAAAAAAAGAGAGAACACAACAAAACCACGATGGTTGGGGGAATGCCAGAATGTACCAAAACAACTGCCCAGGAGACTGCAGAAGCACAGTAAGCCCAAGCAGAGCGTCTCCAGGGCCGTCTACAAACACGCTACAGGTGTGGCCCAGACATAACCTGGGTCTTGGCCCTCACCTACGACTGAGACCGGGGGTCAGTTTCCCTTGCATTAGCCTCAGTCCAACCTATGGTCTCTAATAAACACCACGGGGCAGCCTAGCTGTTCTAGGCCGTTCTATTGCTTCCAGGCCCCGAGTAGTGGCCGTGACACGCAAATACTAGCTAAGGACAGAATCTGGGGTGGGGAAGTCACGGTGCCATCAGCCAGGAGAACAGGAGAAAAAGTTCAGGAGCTGAGAAAGGATGAGAAAAGCGGGAAATCAACAAGAACAAGATACATTCTCGTCACCCTCCCACAGAACGAAGCGGTTTGCTGTACAGACAGAATATGAGGCTCACAAGAGCCCCAACAGATACTCCAGGCAAGGCATAATCATTCCCATTTCACAGATGCAGCAGCCGCGGCTCAGAGACTTGCCGAGGGTAAGCCGATGAAGACCAGAACGCAGGCTCCAGGAGAGACACTCGCCCGAGCAGGCACAGGCTCCCCAAGTGGTCATCTGCCATCCCCAAAGGAAAGCAGTCATCCTCCAAAGTCCCCGGCCTCTCTCGCTGTTCTAAGTCTGCCTTAAACAAAGCTGTAAACGTGCCTGGGAGGGGGCAAGCAGCCCAGACCCGAGGACACGGACTTACTACCATCAGTTCCTGGGAGCGCCACACGCTACTCTCTCCCATCCTTGTCTCCCCATAGAGGCTGAGCACCGAATAAGCCAAGTGCTCCAGAGACGTCCGGTGCCTTCCATTCCTCTCCCGTCCACGCCTTAGCCCAGCACCTGTGGCATCTGCACCAGCTCCATCAGGTCAGTCAGCCCTACGGGTGGCATCACGGTGGCTAAATTCCATCCTAGGGCTTGATGGCAGTTGCAGAAACTACTACTAAGCACTAACCTGCGGGCCGGGCCCTTCCAGATCTTTCACCACCTCCCTAACTCTACAAGGTGGAGGATGCGAAATGTAGGCCAATGACGGCTGTCCGAACCCTACATTTCTCTGGCAGAAGGATTTGCACCCCGAAGCCTGGGCCTCCCCAGGCCCTCTTTGCATCACAGCGCTGTGTGCAGAGCTAAAAGGCTCAGTTACATTCGGAGAAACCACGCTCCGACTTCACACGGCTGGTTCCAGAAACCAAACTGGATAAATGTGTATACAGCCACACAAAATGCACAGAAAATCTTAAGGGGGGGGGGGGGGGGGGCGGAGAAAAACCCCGTAAACCAAAGGCTTCTAAAGGTCTCTCCCTGGCAGCCATTGAGCAAATGACACCGTCTGGGGAGCCTCCCCAGCCCCCGTTTCCCCCCACTTCCTCCGAGCTACCCATTCCCTTGAAAAACACCGCCTCTTCTCGCCGAAAGGTGGGCTCGGACCTCCCGCGGTATTGAGAGAGGGAGGGAGGAAAGAGAAAACCGCCTTCCAGCTTTGTGTGTGGGCAAATCCACTCCAGAGGCCCACGGTCTCAACAGCGCTGCTCCTCACTCCGGCGAAAGGGGGGAAAAAGGAAAAAGAAGGAAGGAAAAAACCCCATCTGGCAGGCCCTGAGGAGCGACATCCTGTTTATTATTAAACACGCTCAGTAGCAGAGCATGGAGTATTTCGAAAATAATCCTGTCGCTGGCGCACCGAAAGGGCGGCCGGCGGCGGCGGCGGCGGCGAGCCCCCTGCCCCCTGCGCGCCCCCGGCCGGCGACTCGGCGAGGGGGAGGGGCACCGCCGCGCCCCCCGCCGCCCCCCACACCTCCCGCCGGGGAATGGGGGGAGGGGGGCGCCCCGACCCCGGGACTCCCGGCCGGGGTGGGGCCTCTGCAGGCCGGCCCGGGGGGAGGGGGAGGGGGAGGGGGGGCGGGGGGCGCAGGAAGGCCGCCCCGGCTACTTCCAGGCCAGCGGGGCGCTCCGGGCCGCCGGCCCCCGGCGGGCGGGAGGCGGCCCCGGGACGCGGCGACCCCCCCCCCCCACCGCCCCGCCGGCCCCGACCCCGCCCGCCCGCCCAGGCCGCGCGGCGCCGCACAACAATGGCGAGCCCGGGCCCGGCCGCCCGCCGCCCCCGGGCCGCCCCGCCCGGCCCCGCGGCCCTCGCCCCGGCCGGCGGGGCCCAGGCGGCGGCGCGCTCGCGGACGGCGGGCGGCCGGGCCCGGGCTCGCCGCTGTCAGTCAGTCAGTCAGCCGCCGCCGAGACAAAGCCCCGCCGGGCCGCGCCGCCTCCATCTTAGCGCCCGACCGCCGCCCCGGCCCCCGGCCCCCGGCCCCCGCCCCGCGCCGCCACCCCGCCGCCCCGGCCCACCTGGTCTGGTTCCGCGGGCGCGACTGGGCCGGGCGATGGCGGTCGGGCGGCGGTCGGGCGCGGAGGCGGCGGGATGGCGGCGGATTGCGAGGCGGCGGCGCGGCTGCTCGCTCCCTCGCTCCCTCCCTCCCTCCCTCCCTCCCGGGCTCGCTCGTCGCTCGCTCGCTCGCTCGCTGGAGCCTCGGAGCCTGTGTCTCGCCGCTCGCCTCCCTCTCGCGCTCGGCTCCCCGCCCCCCGCCTGCCGCCGCCCCCGCCTCCTCCGGGCCTCCTCCTCCCGCCGCCCGCCCGCCCGCAGCCGCGCCTCGGCCCGCGCAGCGCCCCCTGCCGCGCCGCCCGCCCGGAGGGGGGGGTGGGGCTGGGGGCCCCGGGAGGGGAGGGGCCGGGCGGCGGGGGGAGGGGCGCCGGGTGAGGCGGGGGCGGGGTGGGCCCCCCCCCCCTCCCCGAGGAGGCGAAGGGGCCGGGCAGCGTAGGGGAGCGGCACGGGAGAAGGGGGTTTGGGGTTCGGGGGAGACGGAGGGGAAGGGGCACCGGAGAAGGGGGGGGAGCTGGGGTCCCGGGAGGGGAGGGGAGGGGCCGGGCCAGGCAGCGGGGGCGGGGGAGGGGCACGGGAGGAGCGGGGCTGGGGTCCCGGGAGGGGAGGAGCCGGGCAGCGGAGGGGAGGGGCACGAGAGAAGTGGGGGGCTGGGGTCCCAGGGAGACAGAGGGGAACGGGTACGAGAGATGGGGGGCTAGGGTTCTGGGGTGGCTGAGGGGGCTAAGGGGGAAGGAAAAGGGCCGGAATTGGGGCTGAGAGACTAGGGGAGGAAGCTGGGAGAAGGCGGTCTGGACTTGGGCCGGAGGCCCAGAGAAGGGGTCCGGGGAGAGAAGGGGAAGGGGTTCTTAGGGAGGGGAAGGGGAGGCGGTCCTGGGGAGGAGGTTGGGGCGAGCCGGGGGAGGGGGGCGGGGAGGAGTGGTCCGGAAGAAGGGCTGGGCTAGAGAGGGAGAGGGCCTGAGGTGGTGAGGCCCGGACGGAAGAAGGGCTGAGAAGGGAGGGGGTTTGGGCCTGGATCCCCGCCCCCTCCCCTTCAGCACTGCCGCGCCTCCTGACCGACCGTGAGCCCGGATTTGGTTATAGGATATGTACACAGAGAGGAAACAGAAACAATACATTGTTAATTCAAAAGCAAGGTTGTTGCACGATATAGATACTTTATCCGTTTTTGGAACATGAGAAATAATAAGCCAATCGTCTTCGGTGTTTGTGTACTTGCGTCAATGCAAAACAAAAGGTCTGGGAGAATGCACTCTTGTCTCGGTTACCGCTGCAGTCTGAGGTCTGGAGAGCCAAGAATTCTCGCTTTTCATTCTCAGTATATTGGCAATTAGAACAATTTGCAAAAGCAAACAACGTAAGGAAATGTGGCTGGGACCTGGAATCCAAATCATCTGCCCCTGTCTCTGGCACTTGATCACCGACACCTTAAACCACAGCCACAGGCCCTACCCTGTGTGCAACAGTTTGGAGCGGTTTGCCTCATGTAATCCCACCCCTGAGGCGGACGTTATTTTTTCCAATTCACTGATGAGAAACGGAGACTCTGAGAGGTTAAGTAACTTGCCCAAGGCCACACAGCAAGACCTGACAGGAAAGCCAACCTACTGCAGCCTAACGGACAAGGTTAGGGGTTGCCACAGAGCACAGTGCCTGGCACACAGTAGGCGCTCTATAAATACTGGCTGGTTTGTTGAATGGCAGAATGAGTGGCTCTTATAGGCTGGTGGGTAGAGACTCCCTAAGAATCGGGGGGTGGGGGGAGTCTCTTTTTTAATGATCTGACAAGAGAGAACCTAAGATGAAAAGCTTCAGCCTTGAGTGCTCCAGGAAGACAGAGGAGGAAGTAGTAACGACCACAAAGGGGGTAAAAACCAAGTCTACAAGGGCTCTGCTCTGGCAGGTCTGGTGTAGGGGAGTGACGCCCTCTGGGGACCGGAGGGCTGCTACGTTCCTGGGACTTCAAAGGCAACAGATGCTTCACTCCTGCAAAACCCAAGGATCAGGCTGCATCCAAATCACTTGCCCTGTTCGAGAAACATTTTTCTTTCTGCACTTTCCTGGGGTGACAACAGCAACGATGCTGGGTACCACTTACTGAGCACCTTTTCTGGGCCAGCCAAGCCTGGCCAAATTTTCGCAGAACTAGGGACCCAGAGAGACCAGAGGGAGGGAGGAAGGAGGGAGCAGACCAAGCAGAGAGTTGACGGGAGCCAACGAGCAACCATTTATTTCACTTGCGTTACTATTATTATTATTTTTTTTTTTTTACTTTCCAAATATTAGGTAACTTGCAACTCTGCAAATGGGTGGAGAAACCCCTTCAGACCTCCAAACTGAACAGAAGGGGAATTTCATCCATCCCTAGAGACCTAATGCAGATTTTATGTCCACAGAATTTTATTCTTCCCAAAATGTGATCGATGATTTTTGTTACATTGAAATTTAATATTTTTGTATAATACTTATAAAGTTTTTCATCCATTTTCTTTTTTATTATGTTAAAAGAATTTTTAAGTTTATTTTTAATTTTTTTTTAATGTTTATTTTTTTTTTAATGTTTATTTATTTTTGAGACAGAGAGAGACAGAGCATGAACAGGGGAGGGTCAGAGAGAGAGGGAGACACAGAATCCGAAGGAGGTTCCAGGCTCCGAGCTGTCAGCACAGAGCCTGACACGGGGCTCGAACTCACCAACTGTGAGATCATGACCTGAGCCGAAGTCGGACGCTCAACCAACTGAGCCACCCAGGTGCCCCTAATGTTTATTTATTTTTGATAGAGACAGAGACAGAGCGTGAGCAGGGGTGGGGCGGAGAGAGAGGGGGACACAGAATCTGAAGCAGGCTCCAGGCTCTGAGCTGTCAGCGCAGAGCCTGACGTGCGGCTTAAACCCACGAACTGTGGGATCACAAGCTGGGTGGAAGTCACAGGCTTAACCAACTGAGCTACCCAGGCGCCCCATAGGTTTATTTTGAGAGAGAGAGAGAGAGGGGGACAGAGAATCCCAAGCAGGCTCCATGCTGTCAGCACAGAGCTCCATGTGGGGCTCGAATTCACAAACCACGAACCACGAACTCTGAGATCGTGACCTGAGCTGAAGTTGGACACAACCGACTGAGCCATTCAGGTGCCCCGCATCCATGATTTTCTTTGTTGAGCCACAGTATGACTAGATACGGATCTCTTTCACATTAATTCCTTGTAGAATATACAAAACCCTGCCATGGTTACATTCTGTGTTTTTATTTTGTTTTGATTTTTTTTTTAACTCATCTAAAAAACTATCTCCTTTTATGTTCTGTTTCTTCTTTCTCTTCCCTGTGCTCTGGCTTCTTCTTCTCTAACACTCTGACATTTCCTCTATCACAGCCTCTATCTGGCTGGTGGTTGTCATTTCTATACATACCTCTGTCCCCTGTATACAAGACCAGGAGCTTAGCCAAATGGAGTCACTGAATTATTCAATATTTAAAAAAAATTAATTTATTTAGGGGCGCCTGGGTGGCTCAGTTGGATAAGCATCTGACTTCGGCTCAGGTCATAATCTTGCGGTTTGTGGGTTTGAGCCTCACGTCAGGCTCTGTGCTGACAGTTTAGAGCTTGGATCCTGCTTCCGATTCTGTGTATTCCTCTCTCTCTCTCTCTCTCTCTTTCTCTCTGCCTCTCTCTCTCAAAAATAAACAAACATTAAAACAATTTTTTAAATTAATTAATTTATTTTTGAGAGAGAGAGAGAGAGAGAGAGAGAGCAAGCAAGGGGGGTGGGCAGAGAGAGAGGGAGAGAATCCCAAGCAGGCTCTGCACTGTTAGCACAGAGCCCAACACGGGGCTCAAACCCACGAACCTCGAAATCATGACCTAAGACAAAACCAAGAGTCAGAACCTTAGCCATCTAAGCCACCAAGGTGCCCCAGCACCTGGCACACAATCTGTGGCATATAGTAGGTGTTTAATGAGAAGTTACTGAATGAAAGAAGAAAAAAATCTAAGGCAGAGAGAATTTGAGAATCTGACCTCTGCAGGTACCATGTCCAGTCCTGGCCTCAAAGGGAAGCCAGAAAAGCTTCTGTGAATCACAGCCTCTTCAGCAGGATTTGCGACTTAGGGTCTATTATTACCCCCATTTTACAGATTAGTAAAATGAGGCTCCAGGACATTCACTTACCACTGCTTAGTTCCCAGAAGCTTATCATATCACTGTGGTTAGGAGAGCTTTTCTGGTCACCCAGACTCCAGAGCCAGCCTTTAAAAGTGCTAGCCCAGGCACAGAGCCCAGGGGCAGGCCCAGAAGCCTCTCAAGTGGACCCTGTCTAGTGTCAAGGCAAGCCTCCCTCCAGCTCCTCTGAGACTGAGTGTTGTGCACAACATGGGCATGCAAACTGACACTAACTCCACAATACACAGAAGCCCAGCCAGGTTCATCTCAGCTCACCTCCTCAGTGGGGCCTTTCCCAGATAAACCCAGAAGCAGGCACTGGGTCTGTGCCCCTTCCCTGGGCTGGCCCCCAGCATGGAGCCACGGTCAAGAGTCCAGAATTTGGAGTCAGACCAACCTGATGTGAATTTTGTCTCTCTCCTCATTTACTGTGTGTCTTTAGACAGGTGACTGCGACTCTCTGAGCCTCTGAAAATCGGGGAGGAGGACCGTTGTGAGAGTTGAATGAGAATTCTGTGCCCTGCCTGTCAGCACGAGCTGGCATCTGGCCGGCACTCAATGCATGTCTGTTACCACAGTCGTTCCTTCCTATTCTCAGACACATCAGAGCCCCCTCTTGCAGTCACTCATGCTGCGTAACAAAACGGCCCCCAAATCCAGTGGCTTAAAAAGTTTGTTACAGCTCATCATTTGGTGGGCTTGGGAACAGTTTTCCTGTTCCACCTGGTGTTGATTGGGGTCGATCATGCTGTCACACTGCCTCCCCCTCCATGTGATGTCTCATCATCCTCCAGGAGTCTCCATGTACTCCCCGTCCAGAAAAATGGTCTGGGCTTCTTAGAGCATGGCAGCTGGATTCCGAAGGAGTGAACGAGGAAGCAGACAGGCGTCTGTCTTCAGGGTGTCGCTTCTGATGCATTGTTTTGTTCATCAGAGTGAGTCACAGGGCTAGCTCAGACTCCAGGGGAAGGGGAGATAACCCCCCTCTTGAAGGTAAGAGCTACAGGGAGGGAAAGGTTGGTTGGCGGATTATTCGTGGATAAACCTTCAGGTTCTCAGGACCTCTTGCTTTCCCCCGCCCTATGCCCTCCACCCGTCCTGTCCGATGAAGACATTCGGTCCGACTGCAAAAACGACACAAAAACAAAAAACAGAAACACTTCATACTGAGATCAGTCATGGCCAAGCCAGTCAGAGTGCTGGGAAACTGGCGAGAAGAGAAAATACACACTCCCTATGCTCAAGAAACTCCCAAATTAAGGGGCATGAAAAACAAAACAAAACAAAACAGCAATAATAAACACTGACATATGTGGCTCTCACCACCTGCCGGGCACCTGCCTGAGGTGGGTCCGAATCACCGGGGCCTGCTTCTGACCTGGTCTGGTGCTTCCTTGTGGCCCAGGACTGCAGGAGGACGCCGGGCGACCTGCCCACAGCTATCCGGCAATATACTCCAGGAACGGGAGGCCTGCCACTTGTGTAGCGACCATGCGTCCCAGGATTCCTGGAAGGGCCTTGCTTTCGTATTCACTGCACCTGTTCTCCAAAGGGCACTGTCTAATGAGAGAGCGAGCGAGTCCCTCTGTTTCAGTCATCTGAATGGGGGCAGAAAAAAGGGTGATAGTCCAGGGAGAAATGGATTGCAGCTGGGGAGAGTGGGCAGGAACATTCCAGACGGATGGGGCCGGCTTGAACAAAGGCCTGGAGGTAGGAGTGTCTGGGCAGCAGGAGGGGCCCACGGGCTGGCTGGTAGCCATTGGAAAAGTGGCCCCATCCCAGGGAATGTGCATTCCAGTAAGGGGGGGAGCCTTGAGCTAAAAATAAGACACGCGGGTCTGAGCACACAGCGGGGGGCGGGGGGGCCCTGCCCCTGCACAGACCTAGGGGGGCTCAGACCATGGCAGACAGCAGCTGAGTCTCAGCACCTGACGCACAGAGACTAAAGGCAATCCCCTTGGAGAGGCTCAATGACAAGGACAGTCCAGGGCAGAGAGCCCTGACACCTGCTCACATCACACGGAATTCTTACAAATTTGCCCTCCTTTTCCCACTGGGGAGACAGGGAGGAAAAGAGCCAAGACTGGGAATAAAAGAAGATTGAGGGAAAGATTTAAAACTTAGCAACTTCAGGGGCGCCTGGGTGGCGCAGTCGGTTAAGCGTCCGACTTCAGCCAGGTCACGATCTCGCGGTCCGTGAGTTCGAGCCCCGCGTCGGGCTCTGGGCTGATGGCTCAGAGCCTGGAGCCTGCTTCCGATTCTGTGTCTCCCTCTCTCTCTGACCCTCCCCCGTTCATGCTCTATCTCTCTCTGTCCCAAAAATAAAAAAAAATAAACGTTGAAAAAAAAAAAAATTAAAACTTAGCAACTTCAGCTGAGAAAAGGCAGCAAAAAATTATTGAGGGGTGGGGTCTGAGAAGGCAAAGGAAAGAAAGGAAGAGTCAGCTCTTCCCGGGGGCTCCCAAATAAAGGACAGGGAGGGCAGACACTGGCCAGACAGCCTACCTGCTCCCTTTCCGTACCCACACCTCCTCCCCCGTGAGCCCCTTCACCGCCTTCCTCAACACGTTGCTCTCCGGAGGGTCATCGGCAGGGGAATTTAGTTATCAGGTCTTGTCCTCTGCAGCCACTAGCTCTCCGAAATGTAGGCACTAGAGAAAGAAGAGAGCTCCAAATCTAACTTGATTTCAAGAGAGAAGACAACCCACAGAATGGAAGGAAACGTTTGCAAGCCAAATATCTGCTAAGGGTCTGATCTCCAGTAAAAAGACACCTGCAACTCAAAGACAGAAAGACAAACAACCCAATATAGAAGTGGGTCACGGACTCGGACAGACACGTCTCCAAAGACATACTGATGGCCCATTAGGATGTGAAAAGACGCCCAACATCATTAGCTACCTGGAAAACGCAGGTCAATAGCATGGTGAGATGCAACCTCATAGCCACCAGGATGACTGTAATCTAAAAGGTGGGCGATAACAAGCATTCACACGGATGGAGAGACATCGGAATACTCCTAGGCGCTGGTGGGGATGTAAAATGGTACAGCTGCTGTAGAAAACAGTCTGGTGGGTCCTCATGAAGCTAAACAGAATCATCCTGCGAGGGGCGCCTGGGTGGCTCAGTCAGTTAAGCGTTGGACCCCTGGTTTTGACTCAGGCCATGATCTCACCGTTTGGGAGTTCAAGCCCCACGTTGGGCTCCGCGTTGCTGGTGCGGAGCCTGCTTGGGATCCTCTCTCTCTGCCTCTCCCCTGCTCTCTCTCTCTCTCAAAATAAATAAATAAACTTAAAAAAAAAATTTATCCTATGACCCAGAAATTCCCCTCCTAGGTATATCTGAAAGAATTAAAAAGAGATGTTCGAACAAAATGTACACAGGAAAGTCTACACCGGCACTATTCACAAGACCCAAAAGGTAAAAATAACCCAATTGTCCGTCCACTGATGATGAGTGGCTAAACAAAATGCGGCAGATCCATCCTGAAACATTATTTAGCTGCTGAAAAGAACGAAGGACTTTGCACGCTACAACACGAACGGATCTTGAAAACATTATGCTAAGAGAAAGAGGTCGGACACAGAAGCCGCATAATTGTATGAACCACTTAACATGAAATCCCCAGAATGGGTAAATCCATAGAGACAAAAAGCAGATTAGTGTTTGTGAGGGGAGGTGGGGGGGAGGGGAGGGGGAGCGACTGCTTAACGGGTATGAGACGAAACAATCCTGGAACCAGACAGAGGTGAGGGGTGCAGAACACTGTGAAGGTACTAAGGGTTACTGCATTGCACACTTTAGAAGTAGTTAAAAAGGTAGATTTTATGTCGTGTGTCTTTTACCACAACAAAAGTAATCTGATTTGAAATGGCATCTTTGCAGGGATCTTGGTCAGTTACATTATCATCATTCGTTTACACGTGTATCATTTACATTTCCAAACTTCCAGGTGATATTTAAATTTTAAGGAAGATACGCAACTTTCTGTCTATTTCTAAAAGATTCACGCAGCTGAGTCCAAGGTGAGGTGAGGTATTTAAAGCCGGGGAGCGGGGTGGGGTGGGGGGGCTCTTTCCTGAATGGCATCTGAGGAGCCTTCTGGGTTAGCTTCTGGGTCGACAAGGCTGGCAGATTGCAGGGTGGGCCGGTGGACGGCAGGTCCTAGAATTGAGTAAGAACCCCTGGGAGGAAATTCACTGAGGGAAGGAGGAGCCCAGTTGAGGGGCAGAGAGAGGGAGACAGAGGATCCAAAGCAGGCTCCAGGCTGTCGGTGCAGAGCCCAATGCGGGGCTTGAACCCACAAACTGTGAGATCGTGACCTGGGCAGAAGGCAGATGTTTAGCTGACTGATGTTTAGCAGAAGGCAGATGTTTAGCTGACCCAGGCGCCCCAGAAGCTTAGGATTTTTGAAGGGAGGTGGCTTTGGACTCCATGGTGGCAGTTAGAGACTATGGAATGGACAGTTCACACAAGCTATCACATTGGCTTGATTTCAGGCTCAGATGACAGTATGCAGGAAATGCTCTGAACAGTTTATAGCACGTCGTAAACAAAGTCAGTGCTTCTAAACCTTCTTGGTGCTAGAATTCCTTTTCAATCTTCACACAGCCCCGAAGAGATTTTGTTTATACGGGTTATAACCATCTCTATTTACCATATGAGAACTTAAAACTGAGAAAAATTCTAAATATTATTTCAATTAAAATTACAAGCCCATTACATATTAATATAAATACTATGGTTTTATGAAGATAATTCAATTTTCCAAAACACTTTTTTTTTACCAAGGAAATTGGCATTAAAAAAATTTTTTTTATAAATCTCTTTAATGTCTGACTTAACGCAAAACAGCTGGATTCTCATAGCTACTTCTGAAATCAATCTATTGTGATATGTTGTTCTGGTTGACGTATATAAGGAAAATGCAGCCTGACATAAGCACCCCGTTGGAGAAGGGGGCGCTATTTCAAAAGCCTTTGCCGATCACTGTGGATATTATTCTCTAACAGTGCACCAAAACTCGTCGAGTTTTAGTTTCTTAGCGGCAATGTTGAAGCTGAAACCATAACGATGAACTTTTCCTACTCTGTGATCTCGAGATCCGTCGGTCTATCTTTCCCTTTCAATGGATCCTTTACTCATCTTGTAGTATCGTGCATCGGTCATTTGGAAAATACTGATTCACGGATTCACGCAGACCTGCCAGATGCCAACAAACTTAATTTGACCACACTTCCAAATCGCATTTGTTCAAAGCACCACCAAAATCTTAGAAACTAACCAGGAAACTGTCAAGCTCACAACGGCTGGTACAAGTTTTCCAAAATTCTAACTTTGGCCTGCAATTTCAAGTCGTGTCAGTGAAAACAAATCCTGGCAGTTGCTTTCCTTGAAAGGACAGGCCCCCTTTGTCCACTTTCAAAAACAAATCCGTCTAGCCTCGATCGCCATCGTTTGTCAGATAAAAATGGTGGTCCACTTCAGCTGACAACTCCGTCCTCCGAGTGCTGTTCTTGGAGACAAGCACTGTACATTCTGGTATGTTGCAGAAAAGTGCCTTCTGGGTACTTCTCATCTTGTCAGACAAGGTACTATAAAGGTATGTCCTCAAGGGTTGAAATTTAATAAAATGATTCTTACTGCTTCATCAAGGACACTCTCGAATAGAACTGGCTTTTATTTTTTTTCCTGCAAGAATGTGGCAATTGAAGAATGCAATGGTCACTAATACAGCTTGGAGGGACCGCCTTGATTCGCCCTAAGGGGCCAGCTGGGTTACTGACCTCTGTTGTTGTCCCATCCATGCAAAAACGTCCACACACAGTGAAAAAGGCAAATCATATCTCAGTATTATTATAAAAATAATGTTCATCCTTGCAGGTGCCTGAGATCTCAGTGACCCCCAGGAGTCTGCAGACCATACTTTGAAAACTGCCTGTTTTAGCTCGTTTCCTTCATGGTAATTTAAAAGCAGAACAGATAAACCCACCCAGGAGAAGCAGACTCACTTTGAATTATTTATGGAGCACCTGACTCATAGTAGGAGCTCAATAAACATTTTTAAATCTTTTTTTTTTTTAAGTTTACTAGAGAGAGAGAGAGAGAGAGAGAGAGAACAAGCAGGGGAGGAGCAGAGAGAGAGGGAGACCAAGGACCCAAAGCAGGCAGAGAGCCCAATGCGGGGCTCGAACCCACAAACAGCAAGATCATGACCGTAGCTGATGTCAGTTGCTTAACCCACTGAGCCACCCAGATGCCCCTTGAATCTTGAATACTGGCTTCCTCCTACCATGCCAAATGATGTGCTAAACATTTGACATACACTGTCTTACTGAATCTAACATCCCCATTCTACACATGAGAAAAGCAAGACTCAGAGAAGATAAAAGCCCACGCCAGCTAGTGATGACCACATCCAGGAGTTAAACCCAGTTTTGTCAGACTTCAAAGCTAATCCTCTTAATAACTGTGCCATACTGATTCTGTTTGGCACCAAAATCTTTGGTCATAGGTTAGATCAAGGGGGAAAAGAAGGAAAATAATTACAGGAAAGTTTAATATTGTAAATAAGTTTGAATAACTACGCTGCCTATATGAATCTATTGTTGACTTCCCAGAGCCAACAAAATGAATTCGCCTGGGCCAGAGGGTGAGTAGCTGTGTACAAGGCTGGTCTAAAGAAGGTGTATTTTTTTTATTTAAAAAAAATTTTTTTTGGAAGCGCCTGGGTGGCTCAGTCGGTTAAGCGTCCGACTTCGGCTCAGGTCATGATCTCGCAGCTCGTGGGTTCGAGCCCCGCGTCGGGCTCTGTGCTGACAGCTCAGAGCCTGGAGCCTGCTTCAGATTCTGTGTCTCCCCTCTCTCTGCCCCTCCCCTGCTCATGCTTGTCTCTCTCTGTCTCTCAATAATAAATAAACATTAAAAAAAATTAAAAACAATTTTTTAAGTGTATTTATTATTGAGAGAGAGAGGGAGAGAGAAAATTCCAAGCAGGCTCTGCACTGTCAGCGCGGAGCCTGAATCAGGGCTCGAACCCACAAAGCATGAGATCATGCCCTGAGCCAAAACCAAGAGTCGGACGCTTAACCGACTGAGCCACACAGGTGTCCCAGGTATATATATATTTTTTAATGTTTATTTATTTTGAGAAAGAGAGAGCACAAGCCAGGGAAGAGCAGAGAGAGAGAGAGAGAAAGAGAAGGGGACAGAGGATCCGAAGCAGGTTCTGCACAGAGAGCAGCGAGCCTGATGCAGGGCTTAAACTCAAGAACCGCAAGATCATGACCTAAGCCGAAGTCAGATGGTCAACCAACTGAGCCACCCAGGCGCCCCTAAAGAAGGTATATTAAGAATGATGGGCTGTGATCACGGCGAGTCCCTTCTCACAAAGGCTGGGTGTACAGGTTTTCATAATCCCAGGGGAGCACCTGACACAAACAACAGCCGGGGGCAGGAGAGGGGGGAAGGACATGCCAGCGGGGCCCAGGTGTGGAAATTAAAATGCAACGAGAATAATGAGATGATTGGCTTCCCTGGGCCGTGTCCCCACAGGTCAGGTTCTACACCTGCAGAAGTTCTGGCAGCATGGCGCTCGGTGGTTTTCCCAGGTGCTTATCCTTTGTCCCGGCCCTGAGAGGCTGCGCTGGGAATTAACCAGTGAAATACCAGTTGGAAGTCTTTCTGACCAGGTCTTCACGCCTTTGGCCGTATTCCTTGGCATTCTGGAATATACTCTGGCCCCTCCTGACCTCTCCAGCCTTCTCTCTACCTCCTCACTTTCCAGAGTCATGGCTTTCTCTCCCCGCCAGACTTGGTACCTGTTCTCTCTGCCTGGAATAAAGTCCCCCCTTGCCCACACAACCTCCTTCACCTGGGCGAATGCTACTCAATCCTCAGGCCTCAGCTTGGACATCACTTCCTTTAAGAACCCTTCCCTGTGGGTGCCCACCTCCAAACTGCCAGAGGACCAGCCTTCTCACCTCTATCACTTGGCCAGCACCTGGGCCAGGGATGCGGTGACTTACAAGACATACAATGTTCATCATGTTCACGGGCCAGTGTTTTACATCAATGACACTGTGTGCTTGTCTTCCCTGCCCGTTAGACTGTAAGATCCGGTGGCCTGGGATGGTGATTGAACGTTCAGAGCTATGCTTCTGAGTCTCATACGGTGCCCGGCCCAGGGTAGGAGCTCAACAGATACTTGCTAAACCAATGAGTGAATGGATGAACGAAGGAATCCATCAAAAAAGGAGGGGAGGGGAGAAGTAGGTGAAATAACAAGTCAATGAAGTAGGAAACAACTTTTGTGCCCACCTCATCGTTGGTGGCGAGAGATACTTACCACTCTCATCATTCCACAGGGATTGCCAGAGGAACTGGGCTCTGTGAATGTGAGGCACGGGGCAGGGGTGGGGACACAGAAAAGATACAGAGCTCAGAGAGGGGCTTCCAGTCGTGTTGAGCACACATTCAAAACGCCCTCACAAAACAACACACCCTCAAAAAGTACGATTAATCTTGTGGCAACTGAACCAGAAGTGCTGAGGGAGAAAAAGAAAGTTAAGTAATAACATTACAGGAATAATAGAAATGACCATGTATTCGGTTGACCTGTCACAGTGACAAACAACCCCAGCATCTCAGCGGGGCATCACAATAAAAGTCTATGTTTTGTTTTCCTCCCAAGTGTGTTCCTGGTCGAGCTGCTCTGTTCCAAGAGGTGTCGCAGGGATTCAGGAACCTGCCACTGTCACTCTCAGCTGTGCAGACACAGCGACGGAGAGGGAGGCAGGCCTGGGAGTGTGCAGATCACGTCTGCCCACGTTCCACTGGCCAGACCTCACTCTCGTGGCCCCACGTGACTGCACGGGAAGCTGGGAATTGGTCTAGTGGGTCCCCTGGAGGAGAAGGAGGTGGGAATTGCTGAACACAGAGCAGTCTCTGTTACGGGGCTTATTTACCGAATGAGCATCTGACAAATGTCAGACACCGTGCTGAAGAAGTCACACGCATGTTGTCATTTTATACTTGTGTCCGCTCTCATTTACAGAGGAGAAACTGAGGCTTAGAAAGCTTTCATCCGTTTTCTGAGGTGAAAGGCTCATGCGTGCAGAATCACTGTGGAATCTGATCTTTTCAACTCAAAGCCTATAATTGAAAAGCAAGCACAGGGGCCCCTGGGGGGCTCAGTGGATTAAGCATCGGACTTCGGCTCAGGTCACGATCTCGTGGCTTGTGAGTCTGAGTCCAGCGTTGGGCTCTGAGCTGACAGCTCGGAGCCTGGAGCCTGTTTCGGATTCTGCGTCTCCCTCTCTCTCTCTCTGCCCTTCCTCCGCTCGCACTCTGTCTCTCTCTGTCTCTCAAAAATAAGTAGACATTAAAAAAAAATTTTTTTTAAGAAGAGTAAGGACAGATGACACTAGTGAGCCCCTACCTGCTCTGAGACCCCACCCACCCACTCAACATCATTATCACTGATTAAGTGCTGACTTTAGATTCGGCATTGTCCTAAGCACTTTCATATTAACTCATTCAATCCTCACAAGAACCCTGGGATGTACCGTTAATACTCTTATTTTAAAGTTGAGGAAATTGCACAGAGAGGTTAAGTGACTTGGCTGAGATCACTCAACAAGTACGCAGCAGAGACAGGGCTCCAACCAGGTAATCTGTCTGCAAAGCCTATTTACACATTTACCCCTTTCCTACCTCTTTACAGACAACAAAAGAAATTGTTCTAGAGCAGAGTCTCCGAAGTGACGCGCTAGTACCCTGGGGAGGATGCCAGCTGGTCCACTGGGGCGCGAGGGGAAAATAGGTTCCTTCTATTTATGCTTATATTTATTCTTTTTTTTTTTTTTTTAATTTTTTTTCAACGTTTATTTATTTTTGGGACAGAGAGAGACAGAGCATGAACGGGGGAGGGGCAGAGAGAGAGGGAGACACAGAATCGGAAACAGGCTCCAGGCTCTGAGCCATCAGCCCAGAGCCCGACGCGGGGCTCGAACTCACGGACCGCGAGATCGTGACCTGGCTGAAGTCGGACGCTTAACCGACTGCGCCACCCAGGCGCCCCTATATTTATTCTTTAAAAAAAAAAATCAGAGAGATAGACTTTACTCATACGTATGATACAGATTGACCCTGGTGCCTTCACTCAGCTGAGGACCAGTCTGCATAATACATTTTAGTAAAATGTCATGCGCTGTGGGTTTTGTTTTGTTTTTTAGAATAAACATAAATAGAGGCGCCTGGGTGGCTCCGTCGGTTAAGCGTCAGACTGCAGCTCAGGTCATGATCTCACGGTTCGTGGGTTCAAGGCCCCTGTCGGGCTCTGTGCTGACAGCTGGGAGCCTGGAGCCCGCTTCGGATTCTGTGTCTCCTTCGCTCTCTGCCCCTCCCCTGCTGACGCTCTGCGTGTCTCTCTCCCAAAAATAAATAAACATTAAAAAAATTTTTTTAATAGAATAAACATAAATAGAAGGTGTCACGTGCAGTGCTTGGATAAGTGGATCAGCGCAGTAAGTTTGGTTTTAATTAAACTGGCTCTCACAGTATGGACAGGTGGTTTTAAAAGATTCCTACAAAGCAGGGTTGAGGGACAGATACCCACCTTCCATAACGCCGCCTCCGCCTTATTGCCCCAGGCTCCCTCACGCAGGCGCACCACCTCTCCTTCAGAGTGGAAGGCGGGGCCTTGTGGCCACACCCCTTCCCTTTTCCCCGCCTTCCTCGTTTCTCCTGGAGGCGTCATTGGCTGCTTCACCCTGCGATTCGGCGAGCCCCCGGGGTCGGTGAGACGCGATTGGACGGAGTTGCCGCCTCTCGCCCGGTGGCCAGCCTCGATTGGCCGAAGTGCTGCGGAGGGGGGGGGGCAGGATTTGCCAAATTACGTCTAGGAGGCTGCCACCCCAGGGGTCTGCTGGCGCCCGAGGGCGGCTCTCGCTTCCGGGTGCCAGTTGCTGGGCTGCGCGCGGCGATCCCCAGGCCCCAGGGGTCTGGGAGCCGGTCAGGTGGAGAGGCCTGAGGCATGAGGGGCTAAGAGGGCTAGCAGGAGAGGCGGGGTGTGGCCGCCGGCCCGCGAAGGACCGAGATGCCGGCTGGACCTCTGGTGGAGGACATGCGATGACGCCAGGTGGCGTGGTCGACACGGGACACTTAGCAAGGTCCCCGGGCTTGCCCCCGGGCGTGGGAAGCCTAAGGGTTCGGAAGCCGGGATCGGAAGCTTCTGCTCAAGCAGATAGATGCACAGGACCCGTCAGGAGCAGTTGCAGGAAACTGAATCTGACCGAGCAGGTGGAGAGCTTCTGGAGCACACAGAGGTCCGGGAGCAAGGGAACTGGACGAAACACAGCAAAAAGCTGATTGCTGGACAGCGAGCCTCTCAGCGCTCAGACTCCTCTCAAGAGGAAAGTGGTTGGCGGCGGGTGGGGCGGGGGGGGGGGGGCGGGGAGGAAGGAGGATTGAAGACATTTGGCCAAGGGGGAAAGATCCAGGAGAAACGTGACCAGCGGAAATCTGCGCCCAGGTGCTTCTGTCAGAAGCTCCGTGGCCTGTGGGCGAATAAACCCTGCCCCGGACATAACTGTGGTGGAGGAAGAAAGAACATCTGTGGGAACGAGCTTGTCTTGCATAGATCGTCCTGAAGTTATTGAAGAAGTTACACGAAAGACTCGCAAGAAATCCATCACTACAAAAAGCCAAAAAATGTTTTCCTGCATCAAGATTGTTATCTGTGAGATGCCCGAGGCCCAGGAGAGATCAGACTGACTTTCTGAGAGGCGGTTTTCCTGCAGGCCTATGGGAGGTGCTTCGTCACTCAGGGGGTCCTTGCTGCATGACAAAGACAAGTAGTGGCAAAAATGGCAACAGCAACAGCCAGAAAATTGGGCAGTTTCCATATCCTACGTGTGATGCCACCTGATTGTATTCAATAAGCTGAAGCTTGCTTTTCGAAGTGAAAATCCCTGCAAAGACCACCCTCTGCTTGTGGCTTGTTGAACGAAGGTAACAGACCCTGAAAAAGACATAATGATACCAAGAAGTGAAGTCCCCCTGGGTCAGTCCCTTGCATGATCGAATCTCCAAGAGACCCCTGGAAACAGGGAGGCTTACGCGTATAAAGGGGTGCCACGTAAGGCGACCTGAACAGCATTCTTCCTTAGAGTCGACTTGACGATATTCCCAAATCAGGTCATTAAGAGCATTCCAGATCACTTAAATTTTCTAGGGTGGTGAAAACACACAAGATTATTCTGCCAGCAGAGGATTACCCAAAAATGACCCGGAACTTTTACTTAGGTCAAGTTGCTAAATAAAAAGTTCATTGTGTTCTTCAGAACCAGCAGGGGGGAATCCACATTGAAATACTAATAATCATAATTAGTACTAATGACACAAATAGTTACTCCTCTCCATGTGCACCCAGGCGCTTTGCAAGTGCTTTGCATGCTTTAGTTTGTTAAGTCCTTACGACAATCCTATGAGGCAGATACTCTGGTCACTCCCACTTTAGAAAAGAGGAAATCGCCATTTGCGCAGCAGGTAAATGACATAGCAAGGGTTTGAACTTAGCAACCGGCCATGGAACCTCCCCTTTCCACCATTAGGCTACACCACCTCCCCAAGATGGCACACAGGGCTATGCTCTGGCAAAGGACGATGGTCCCTTTATGCCCTGGCACGTTTTGTGTAATTTCAATAGGACAAGTGAAAATATCAGTATTTGCCTTCTCAAAATGGATCCAGTAAGAAGATTATTGACAGTAATGGATGAGAAAGATTACAAATGTAAGGGTTTTTAACCCACGAACTCTGTCCCTCCTGACCGGTTAATTGGTGCTAAGTTACAACACGATTTGTGAATATGATCGGCTCTTTCAAGACAGCGTCTTAAGAAGAATACGAATTATTTGCCATAAGTTAGCTTTCCAGATCCCGAAAATAGGCCCTTTAAATCCCAAAGTTTTTTGTGTCTCAAATGACAGTCTTATTTATTTATTTATTCTTTTTTATGTTTATTTATTTTATAGAGAGCATGCCAGTGAGGGAGGGGTAGAGAGAGAGGGAGACAGAGGATCCAAAGCAGGCTCTGCACTGAGAGCACAGAGCCTGATGTGGGGCTCGAGCTCACAAACTGTGAGATCATGACTTGAGCCGAAGTCTGACGCTTAACCGACTGACCCACCCAGGTACTCGAAATAGCAATCTTTTTTTTTTTTTTTTTTTAATTTTTTTTAACGTTTATTTATTTTCCAGAGAGAAACAAAGCGTGAGTGGGGTCGGGGCAGAGAGAGAGAGGGAGACAAAGAATCTGAAGCAAGCTCCAGGCTCCAGGCTGTCAGCACAGAGCCTGACGTGGGGCTCGAACTCATGAACCATGAGATCATGACCTGAGCTGAAGTCGGACACTTAATCGACTGAGCCACCCAGATGCCCCACAGCAATCTTATTTTTTTTTTAAATCTTAAAAAAATGTTTTAATGTTTATTTATTTTTGAGAGAGAGAGAAAGAGAGAGAGACGGGGACAAGTGGGGATGGGGCAGAGAGAGAGGGAGACACAGAATCCAAAGCAGGCTCCAGGCTATGAACTGTTAGCACAGAGCCCAACATGGGGCTTGAACTCACAAATGGTGAGATAGTGACCTGAGCCGAAGTCTGACGCTTAACCGACTGAGCCACCCAGGCACCCCTAAAATCTTTAAATAGAGAATCTTGGACGCAGTTAACCTTCTCTTGATCACTTAGCACTATTTTTAATATTTATTATCATTCTGTGTTTTAATAGAATTCTGTCTTATTTTTTGGATTACTGTTACCTTAATATCAGGCTGCTAGATTTGTGGCCATTGTCTGTCTCAAATAATACTTTTCTCCAGCCCTACTCTCTTCACCCTTATCCCCATCGGTATGGCTGATAAAATGCTTTGGGCTGAGAAATCAAATAAGTTTGTCATGAATTGTATTTTTAAAAGATTATAATTTAGCATAAGATCTTTGTGACAGTGATTTCTTGCCCCCAGAGATCTTTCTCCCCCCTTTACTTCTGGTTTAAGAATATGGTATTTTAGGGGTGCCTGGGTGGCTCAGTCGGTTAAGCGGCTGACTTCGGCTCAGGTCATGATCTCGCGGTCCGTGGGTTCGAGCCCTGCATTGGGCTCTGTGCTGACAGCTCGGAGCCTGGAGCCTGCTTCGGATTCTGTGTCTCCCTCTCTCTCTGCCCCTCCCTCTCTCCCCCCCACTTCTCTCAAAAATGAATAAACATTAATTTTTTTTTTTAAGCAAAAGAAAGTGCCATTTGCATGTGGCATAACTGATGGGTGGCAAACCTCTACTGGGTACCCGTCTGTTAGTTTAGACACAAGTACCTCGTGGGTTGTGGTGCTATTATGCACAGTACTTTTTACAATTCAGTGTCCAGGGCTCAGTACTGGGGTAGCAGCCAGCCCCTGTGAAGGCCGTCAGCGATTTGCTCTCCTGCTCTCCATTCCGAGTGGTTAGTGCCCTTACGCCCTGCGTAGAACTGACCTATGCCGCCAGCGGGATATGACAGAAACGACAGGCTGTGACTTCCAAGGTTCAATCGTAAAGCATAAAATGTTACAGCTTCTGCCCTGCTCTCTCTTGGTGATGAGGACATCAAGGGAAGTGGGTCCTCCTAGGTCCAGTCAACCCATCAGGTGACAACGCAACTCCAGCCAACATCTTGACTGCAACCTCGTGACAGATCCTCAGCCCCATTTCTGTATTCCTGACCCATAGAAACCACGTGAAATCATAAAAGTTTGTTGTTTCAGGAAGCTAAGTGTTAGGATGGTTTTGTTACTCAGCAGTGGGGAGCTAATGCAGTTAGCATACAGAAGCACAACTGACTCGTGTATACTGACCTTATATTTTGTAACCCTGCTAGACTCACAAGTTCTAGTAACTTCCTTGTAGATTCTTTGGGATCTTTCTTTCTTTCTTTCTTTTTCTTTTCTTTTTTTTTTTTTTTAACGTTTGTTATTTTTGAGAGACAGAGCGTGAGCAGGGGAGGGGCAGAGAGAGAAGGAGACACAGAATCCCAAGCAGGCTCGAGGCTCTGAGCTGTCAGCACAGAGCCCAAGGCAGGGCTGGAACCCCCTGAACCGTGAGATCATGACCTGAGCCAAAGCGGGATGCCTAACCGACTGAGCCACACAGGCGCCCCCATCTGGCAGTTTCTTAAGAAGGGAACCCTATACTAACGTATGATCCAACTCTCCTGCTCCTAGATAAACTCAAGCATATGTCCACACAAAAACTCAGACACCAATGTTCATTGTAGCCGTAACAGACAGAATAATGGCTCCCGAAAAATATCCCTGTCCTAATCCCCTGAACCTCCTACCGTTACCGTACACGACTCTGCAGACAATCTGATTAAGTTAAGGATCTTAAGATGGGGAGATCAGCCTGGGTCATCTGGGCGGGCTCACTGTAATCACTAGTTCTTAGAAGAGGGAGGCAGGGGGGTCAGAGGCAGAGAGGTGTGACGTCGGGAACACGGGCTGGAGGGATGCCCTCTGAAGAGGGAAGAAGGGCCACGAGCCACGGAATTGTGGATAGACTCAACATTTCTGGGTCTCAGAAGAAGCAGACTGAATGAAAGAGGCCAGAGAGTACATGACACGTGAGCCAACTTATATAAAATTCTAGAAAATGCAAACGGATCTAGAGTGATGGATCAGTGGTTGCTTGGGGATGGGAGAGGGGGGACAGAGGGTGACAAAGGGGCCCAGGCAAACTTGTGGAGGCGGGGGAGATAGACCGATGTGATGGCTTCACACTGGGGCGCCTGGGTGGGTCAGTCGGTTAAGCGTCCGACTCTTGATTTCGGCTCAGGTCATGATCTCACGGTTCAAGGCATCGAGCCCCGTGCTGGGCTCTGAGCCAATAGCACTGCCCCTCCCCCATGCTCGCTCGCGCGCTCTCACAAAATAAATAAACTTAAAACAACAACACACATCACACTGTGCACTTGAAACTTGCAGTTTACTCTCCAACAATTTTACGTCAATAAAGCAATAAAAGAACAATGAAGCCATCTAGGGAAAAGCAAACAGTGGCTGAGGGTGGTGATGATGATAAAAACCGAGCTACAGTAAGACAACGTCAGAGCCGTCGGCCCTTTTCCCTGTCCCAGGGCTTGGACTAATCCTGAAGACTATTCGAGATGGGGGGTTTCCAGCCAGTCTATTTTTTATTTTTTATTGTCTTAAGATTTTATTTTTTTAACTTTTAAAATGTTTACTTTGAGAGAGAGAAAGAGAGGGAGAGTAGGAGAGGGACAGAGAAATGGAGAGACTCTCAAGCAGGCTCCACACCGACAGTGGGATGTGGGGCTCGATCTCAGGAACCACAACATCATGACCTGAGCTGAAATCAAGAGTTGGACGCTCAACCGACTGAGCCACCCAGGCGCCCCAAGATTTTATTTTTAAGTAATCTCTACACCCACTGTGGGGCTCGAACTCATGACCCTGAGATCAAGAGTCACATGCTCCACTGACTGAGCCTGCCGGGTGCCCCAACCAGTGTCTTTAAATGGACATAGAATTGGCCTTGAGATATATGTTATACTAGGTTATATGATACTCAGCCATCCCAAGTTGGAAAACATGTAAAAATCAAACGTGTAGACAAACCTCCACAGTTTTTCCAAGAATGTTTAAAGCTGTGTCATGCTCAATATTTTCCTTCCCCCAAGTGTCTTTAAACTTAATGTAAATGTTTTGAAGTCTTCCTTGGAGGTTTCTTTTTTTATTTTTTATTAAAAAAAATTTTTTTTAAACGTTTATTTATTTTTGAGACAGAGAGGGACAGAGCATGAACGGGGGAGGGTCAGAGAGAGGGAGACACAGAATCTGAAACAGGCTCCAGGCTCTGAGCTGTCAGCACGGAGCCCGATGCGGGGCTCGAACTCACAGACTGTGAGATCATGACCTGAGCTGAAGTCGGCCGCTCAACCAACTGAGCCACCCAGGCGCCCCTTGGAGGTTTCTTCACGGCAAAAGCAGAAACTTAAGTACCGTTGGGAAACCTTTGTTCTTCCTGCTGTGATAAAACTGTGGTGAAAACTGTAACAAAAATAAAAAAACAACTTGGCAAAGAACCAAAATGTATTTCATCTATTTCCTTTTTTTTTTTTTTTAGTTTATTTATTTATTTATTTATTGGGAGAGAGAGAGAGAGAGAGAGAGAGCACAAGCAGGGGAGGGGCAGAGAGAGAGGGAGAGGAGCCAGGATCCCAAGCAGGCTCTGCACTGACAGCAGTGAGCCCAATGCAGGGCTCGAACTCTTGAAACCAGGAGATCACGGCCTAGCCAAAACCAAGAGTCTGATGCTTAACGACTGAGCCACCCAGGCGCCCCTATTCCCTCCTTTAAAAAACGTATTTCTTCACCAGCAGATATTATTGGAAGGCTGGGCAGGAAGGGCGGCTGAAGACACACGTACTGGGACATACTGTGCAGGCAGGTGGGTGTTACAGGTGTTTTCCCCATGTCTCTGCTTTAAGGCGTTTGCCAGATTCCGCATCGCTGATGAAAGACCAGAGCACTACTCCTTAATTTCTGTGAGTCTCAAAAGCAAAGATGATGTGGTCTGCATGGTGAAGTGACTCATTTAATAAAAATGGTGATTCATGGAAAAAATAAGCCCGACTGTGTGAGAATAGTTATTGATGGGGCAGCTGCTTTGGACCGGGGCAAGCCGAGGATCCTGGGATGCCATTATTGAGATAACAACATAAAAATCACTCCATGTATCACTCCTGGGGAAGAAAGGAAGCCAGAAGTACACAGAGTACAGTTTTGGGTTTGGTTTTTTTATTTTTTTAAAATAGTTCCTGGATTTTTAAGAATTAAAAAAAATGTTTATTTATGTTTGAGAGAGAGACACATACAGAATGTGAGCAGGGGAGGGGCAGAGAGAGAGAGAGACAGGGAGACACAGAATCTGAAGCAGGCTCCAGGCTCCAAGGTGTTAGCACAGAGCCGGCTGCGGGGCTGGAACTCATGAACTGTGAGATCATGACCTGAGTGGAAGTTGGACATTTAACCGACTGAGTCACCCAGGCGCTCCTGTTTTATTTTTTAAAATAAACTCGAGGGGCGCCTGGGTGGCTCAGTCGGTTGAGCGTCCGACTTCAGCTCAGGTCACGATCTCATGGTCCGTGAGTTCGAGCCCCGCGTCGGGCTCTGGGCTGATGACTCAGAGCCTGGAGCCTGTTTCCGATTCTGTGTCTCCCTCTCTCTCTGCCCCTCCCCCGTTCATGCTCTGTCTCTCTGTCTCAAAAATAAATAAATGTTTTTTTTTTTTTTAATTTTTTTTTTCAACGTTTATTTATTTTTGGGACAGAGAGAGACAGAGCATGAACGGGGGAGGGGCAGAGAGAGAGGGAGACACAGAATCGGAAACAGGCTCCAGGCTCTGAGCCATCAGCCTAGAGCCCGACGCGGGGCTCGAACCCACGGACCGCGAGATCGTGACCTGGCTGAAGTCGGATGCTTAACCGACTGTGCCACCCAGGCGCCCCAAAAATAAATAAATGTTTAAAAAAATAATAAAATAAAATAAAATAAACTCGAGTCCCAACGTGGGGCTCAAACTCACCACCCCGAGATCAACAGTTGCACTCTCTACCAATGGAGCCAACCAAGTGTCCCCAAAGTATACTTTATATAATAGAATCTTCCAATTTTTTTAAAGTTTATTTATTTTGAGAGAGAGAGAGAGAGAGAGAGAGAGAGAGGCAGAGAAAAAGGGAGAATCTCAACCAGGCTCCTGGCTGTCAGGGCCACGAAACTGTGAGATCATGACCTGAGCCGAAGTCAAGAGTAGGACACTTAACCGATTGAGCCACTCGGGTGCCCCCCAATTTTTTTTAAGTAGGCTCTATGCCCCATGTGGGGTCCAATGTGAAGCCCAATGTGGAACTTGAACTCACAACCCTGAGATCAAGACCTGAGCTGAGATCAAGAGTCAGATGCTTAACTGAGCCACCCAGGCGCCCCCCCCCCTCCCTTCCAACGTTTTCCCATAAGGTAAGGGAATGATCATAAAAATGTTGACATCACAGAGCAGTTCACTGGTTACCCCAAGGCAAGGAACTCACATGGCCTCTGTAACTTACACACGGGTTTCGCATATTTCTTTTACAAAAAGTCCCATGCTCCCAACTTCCTGGCCTTTGCAGCCAAGACAAGTGGTTCTCAGCAGCCTGCTACCCAAGAGATCTGCCATAATAAACATGGACACACGCTATCTGAAGTCAAGGCAGAGAATGGTACAAAGATTACTTTTTGACAAATGTTTGCTACAGAGAGGGCGTTATGAAAAATGGACGTTCGGTATGTTTCTAGTATTACGTGATTTGGTCACACATAAGAGCTCTTATATCTGCAAACTTAAGTAACTTGGGGATGGAGTTTTCTAATCTGTTTAAAAATCTTCCAAACAGGGGCGCCTGGCTGGCTCAGTGGGTAGAGCGTGCGACTCAGTGGGTAGAGCGTGCGACTCTTGATCCCAGCGTCGTGAGTTCGAGCCCCACATCAGGTGTGGGTGGAGCCTACTTGAAAAGAAAAAAAAAATCAAAAGCAAACCGAAAATCATCTAGACAAAGAATTTAAGTAGATTTTTGATGAACTTGTTGGATTTTTTTTTCCTACTTGTTAAGAACATAAAAACGTGATCCCTTTATAGTTTTTCAGGGAATTTAGTTGACAATGTGGAAAAGGAAGCTTTCTTTAGTCAAAGTCAGATATTCAGGAGTAGCTGGGTGGCCCAGTTGGTTGAGCAACTGACTCCTGTTTTTTTTTTTAAGTTTATTTATTTTAATGTTTATTTTTGAGAGAGAGAGAGCGTGCGCGCACACACACACACACACACACACACACACACAGAAGCAGGGGAGGGGCAGAGAGAGAGGGAGACACAGGATCCAAAGCAGGCTCCAGGCTCTGAGCTGTCAGCAGAGAGCCTGTTGCAAGGCTTGAACTCATGAAGTGCGAGATCATGACCTGAGCTGAAGTCAGACGCTCAACCGACAGCTGCCCCGGCACCTGCTGCTTTTTTTTTTTTTTTTTTTTTTTTTTTAAGTAATTTCTACACCCAACACGGAGCTCCAACTCATGACCCCAAGAGCCAGTCACACACTCTACTGACAGCCGGCCAGCCACCCGTGCAGACTGAAGACTAGATCTCAGTGAAATATTGGGTCCCACAGTTGCATACTCGTGATAAACTCTGGTTATTTTTACTGAACTTGTGATGGAACCATTTTGGGAAGTTGAGTGTAAGCACTTTGGGGGAACGCAGGGAAGGTGAGCTGTGGAAGGAGGGGTGAGGTAAGAAAGTTGAGCCCTGACGAGCCCTGGTAGGAAGCTAATAGCTAGCGTTTGAAACTGACAAACCCAGAAGGACCTGGGCAAACGTGGATTTAGAAAAGACAGAGAGGATTGTTCAGGGAAACAGCTGGAAGCCTGAGGGCTGTGTCTCGGTGGGGGGTGGGGGGGGTGGGGGATGGCCTGGGGAGGTGGAGAAAGGGGGACAGCGATATTCCAGGATAAACCTTCTCACGCCCTTTTTTTTTTCTTTTCAAACTCTGTTCTTTCATTACCTTGTTAAAAATAAGCTAGTAGAAATTAGTTCGGAAGAAAGAGAGCCTCTCCGGGTTGGAAGAGACACCCGAGTTCAGCCAGTTTGGCTCTTTCTCCAGTGGGCTCACCTCCAACACGCGGGCCGAGCAGTCACCGCTCTGCAGAGACACAACAGGGAGGTCCCTGCCTGCTCTGGGTAATCACGGGACACGTTATGCTCCACGGAGCTCAGCTCCCCTGTGGCCTGTGCTCACTGGCCCTGATTCCGTTCTCAACAGCTCCAGAGACAGGAAGGGTTTTACTGGGGTGGGGGGACGGCCGAGACGAAGAATGCAGATACTTTCCAGGAGATGCAGCCCCCACCCCCGGGAATCTTCAGCAAATGGACATTCATTTAAGGACACGGGGTCCTCAGCCTCTGGGAGGAGCTGGGGGTGCTAGGAGGCCGGGCAAAGACAGGCTGGGTCTGCTGGGAGCAAATATTTGTTCCAGTCTGGCAGCCATGGCAAGGGACCCCTCCCCCTGGGGGCTCCAAGCCTTCTGCATCTGCAACTGTCAGGGCCCCTGGTTGCCCCGGGTGCAGACCCCTGGTCACCGCCGCTTCCTGAATGCCTGCCTCCTGGGTCTGGCCCTCTAGGTTCCATGTCTCATCCACAGATGAGGTCAGGGAGGTTGTGACTCGTCCAGGCTACAGGGAGCAGAACCCAGGACAGGACTGGACAGAGGTTATTGATGCCAAGGCAGGCTGAAGGGAATGGGTCTCCTTTCTCTTAGCCTGACCTCCTGTGCGTAATAGGGACCGTGAACTTAAGTCCATCAGCAAGGGCACATTTTAGACTCCTGGGGGTTGGGAACGAGTACAGCCCACACGACCGGCAATAACCACACTTCCCCACTAGAGGGCACTGTGGGACAGAAACCCAGTCCGGACCGACCAACCAGCTGTCAGCGGCCACCCGCACCGATGTGGTGGTGACAGGTGAGAAGGAGCTGTCATTCCCGAGACGGGCCTTCTGTGACAACTACTTCCTGGGGTCCTCACTGCAGATCTAGGGCTAGGTGCTCTTAGGACCCCTGCTTCACGGATTAAGGAGCTAAGTCTCTGTTAAAGGGTTTGTTCCAGGTCCCCACGTGGTGAGTGGGAGAGCAGGAGTGTGAACTCACCTCTGACCCCAAGAGCCCCAACAATTGACCCCTGCCCTCTGTCCCCTGTCCCCATGCGTTTTGGCTCCATCTTTCCTTCTGGGTCCCTTCTAGATGGTTTCCTTAACCTCAGCGGGATTTTCTCAGGCATGCTCAGCGGGTGGGGAGGGGTCTCCTCCAGGAGAATCACTGCCAGGAGAGTAGGGGGCAGGGCAGGGGATCAGGAGGGCCTGGGGAAGAAGCTGGAGCTTTGGGACCAGCTGGGGACATGGGGAGGGAGATCCCAAGCCACAGGGCTCAGTCTTCCGGCTCTAGCCCCTGGCAGAGCCGGCCCCCTGGGAGCCCGCCAGGCTTATTAATATCCTGCTGAGTCAGGGGGCTCTTGAGTTTCAGCATCACAAGACTCAGGGGCTGAGCACGGCAGGAATATTCCTGACTCCCTGGTGCCCTATCGCTCCCACCTGCACTGCCCACCGCAGGCTGGACGCCCCACAGTTCTGAGTTGCCACGTGGCCGGGGGGGGGGGCAAATCACTTCACCTAACTGTGGAGACAAGACCCCCCCCCCCCCCGGGGCTGAGGTCAGGCAGCATTCCTAAACCACCTGGCACATGGCGGGGGGTACGAAGCAAGAGCTGTTCTTCCAGAAAATGCTTTCTTGAGGGCCTGCTGTGCGCCCAGCCCTGTCCTGGTCCCTGGGGGTCCTGTTGCCCACCGACTGTCCACACGGGGCCACCAGCCGGCTGCCGCAGCTGAGTGGCCTCAGCAGGGGACCACACAGAAGCTGGTCTTACCATGAACTCTCCCGGGCATTTGGAACTGGGCCTCGGGCCCTCCGGTCCTATGGGGTGGGCGCTGGCTGAAGGAAAGAACACCACACCAGGATTTGGGGAGGGGATAATGAGGGTCCGTGCGAGGGGGGCCATGACAGCAGAAGGGGCCAGACTGCAAAGGACGAAATGAGGCAGGTGCACCAAAAGGTGCCCCAGGGGACAGGTCTGCTAGGTTCAGGTTCTCAGCCCTCTGCACCCCTTCCCATCCCAGGCTCCAGGGGGCTGCCCTACACCCCCACGCAAAACCCGCATTGCTGCCTTAGATCCCCACACGGCCCCGCAGTGGCAGGCAGAGCTAAGATCGTCTTTGACCACCAGGCCGTCAGAATTCCTGAGTCGCGGTTTAAAAACTTGTTTACTGAGGATGGGCCAGACCCTGGAGCCCGAGATACACACGTCACCCCCTCAGATCCTCATGTTTGTTCTCCCATTTTACAGATGAAGACATTGAGGCCCACAAGGCAAAGTCACAGGCCACCAAGTGACAGAGCCAGGCCTTGAGCCCACGTCTGGCTGATTCCAGAGCCTTTCCTTTTTTTGAGAGTGAGCGAGCATGCAAGCTGGGGAGAGAAGCAGAGAGAGAGAGAGAAAGAAAGAGAGGGAGAGAGAATCTCAAGTCGGCCTCACCCTCAGCATGGAGCCCGACACGGGGCTTGACCCAGGGATCATGACCTGAGCTGAAATCAAGAGTTGGACGCTTGACCCACTGAGCCACCTAGGCGCCCCCAGAGCCCTCACTCTTAACCTTGATTCTCAGCTCGTTCATTCAGCCTGGCCTCTGTAACATTTGTTGAATAACTTAATGGATCATTAAGAAAACTTCATCACTAGCAAATTCTCCTTTTAATGACCCCCTCCCCGCCATAGTTGTGCTCCCCGCATGGGAATTCGGCAACGTTGGCCCCTCCTCACTCCCTGCCTACGGCTCATGGGCTCATGTCGTTGGGGCTGCGGTTCTGATGCCCTTTAGAGCCCTTATCTGTCAGCACCACACGTCCCAGAGCCCATGGCAAGCAGCCGCCCGCCCCAGCCCCTCACAAGCCCTGTTATCAGGGGACACATTCCAACCAGGCCTCTCCTCCCAGGAGGGGAAGATAAAGCCTGCCACTTTCCGCCCTTCTTCAGAGTTTTGTCAAGTGGGGAGGGGGCACTCCTGGGGCAGGAAAGGGGGGGTAGGGAAACAGGAAGCTCCTGAATTTTGCTTGTTTCTTCAGCCAGCCTGGGAACACACCAGGGGCTGGGCTGGGGGGCCCAGAGGCCTAGAACATGATCCTGACCTCGGGGGGGGTGGGGGTGGGGAGAGAGTGACCTCCCACCTCCTTTGGGAGCCCAGAGGCCCAAAGAGCCAGGATGTGGTTGGTGAAGAGGGCTGGCTTTCAGCCAGAGGCTGGAGGGCTCCTCTCGAAGCACCCACCTTTCTCAGCTGGCTGCCCACCTCACGAGGTTTCCACGTACCCCCCCCCTTCAATTACTGATAATCGAAGTCTTACCTCTTAGGGCTGTGAGGCAAAAACATGGCGATGTGTGTAAAGGGCCCAGCATGGGGGCGCCCGGGTGGCTCAGGTGGTTAAACATCTGACTCTTTAAAAAAAAAAAACCATTTTTTTTTTTAACATTTATTCATTTTTGAGAGACAGAACACAAGCGGGGGTGGGAGCAGAGAGAGAGGGAGACACAGGATCCGAAGCAGGCTCCAGGCTCCGAGCTGTCAACACGGAGCCCGACGCGGGACTCGAACCCACAAACCGCGAGATCATGACCTGAGCCGAAGTCAGAGGCTCAACCGACTGAGCCACCCAGGCGCCCCTACATCTGCCTCTTGGTATTGGCTTGGGTCGTGATCTCATGGTTCATGAGTTTGAGCCCCGCATCAGCTCTGCACAGACGGCATGAAGCCTGGTTGGAATTCTCTCTCCCTCTCTCTCTGCCCCTACCCTACTCATTCTCTCTCTCTCCCCCCGCCTCAAAATAAATAACTTCAAAAAAAATTTTTAAAAAGGTGAAAAAAAGGGGAGGGCCTAGCATGGAACCTGGCACCAGGAAGCCCTGTTGAAAAGCTCTCTGTGGGTCACACACACACACACACACACACACACACACACACACGTTTATTCAGCTCTAGCCAAGTGGCCGTCACATGCCGACCTGTCTATGTGGATAAGCTCACTCACCAGCCACCAGCACTCCAGGACTACGATACGATCGTTATACCCATGGTGCGGGTGAAGAAACCAAGGCTCAGACCCACGAGTGGAATTGCCCCGGGGTCACGCAGCTCTGAGCGGAACAACCACTTGGGTCCCAGTCGGTCTGACCTCAAGGCGTAGGCTCATCATCACCACAGGCCCAGGCTTTCAGATGAATTCACTTATCACCCTGTCTACATAGCAGGCATCTCATGACCCTGGAGGTCCCCCATCCCCAACTGTGGCCGAGAAAATAGGCAGAAAAAAGGTGGGCACTGTCCAAGTCGTGGTGAAGGTCTGTGCTTAGATTGCAGGTGAGCCTGCCAGACCCGGCCGGGGCTCCCGTGACCGTGCACAGACCCTATGGAGCCCAGGCCCCATCTGCAGCACATAGAGAAACCTGAAGAGGCGACCCGCAGGGGAGGCAGGAAAGCCTTCAGAGAAGCCGGGAGAACTCTAAAAGCAAAGCGGTCTGGCCATTCAGCGTGGGGGCACCCGGCACCCGTCTGCCAGCCTTTGAGAGGATCGTGGCTCTGTCACCAACAGTCAGAAGCCTGGGACGTGGTTGAGGATCATGGGTTTTCAGCTGCACACGTGTGGGCTCAAATTCCAGGGCTCGAGGGGCCTTGGTTTTTCAATCAGAACCGCGGGAGCTCGGAGGAACATGCCTGCCACATAAAACGGACCCCGGATGGAAAAGTCATAAAAGAAGAATCCCCAAACAGAAGACAAATGAACAAATGTGAGCTGGGGCCTCGGGAGCTGAGGAGGGACGCGTGGACAGCCAGGTGCTGAGGCCCGGGTGGTAGCAGCTGGGGGGAGGCAGGGGGCAGCGTTAGGGCCAGAGAGCAGGAAACTCGTCCAGCTTGGCCAGTGCACAGAGGTGCCCGGAGGCCACGCTCCTATGGCGACAGATACCCCCACCAGCAACAGCGGCGCAGGACCTGGCTTCCGGCACCAGTTCTGGGCCTGGAAGGGGACATCCCAGCTTTAAAGCAGAAGCAGAGCGAACCCTCACTGAAAGAAAATGCCGTGGCCAAAGGAGGCCCCCAGGGGGGTGCTCACAGACCAAGATCAAGCCGTGAACTTGCAGACAGAGATTAATGACATAGTGAAGGCAAGTCAGCAGGAGCGTGACCCCTCAAGGACTGCGGGTGTGGGAACGGTCAGGTCCAGAACCAGAACGGCCAGAGTGTTCCCCACGTCCAGAGATCAAGGGCACAACGTGACAAAAAAGAGCGATCGGGGGGCGCCTGGGTGGCACAGTCGGTTAAGCGTCCGACTTCAGCCAGGTCACGATCTCGCGGTCCGTGAGTTCGAGCCCCGCGTCAGGCTCTGGGCTGATGGCTCAGAGCCTGGAGCCTGTTTCCGATTCTGTGTCTCCCTCTCTCTCTGCCCCTCCCCCGTTCATGCTCTGTCTCTCTCTGTCCCAAAAATAAATAAACGTTGGAAAAAAAAAAAAAAGAGCGATCGGGAAAGGACAGATTGAAAAGGCAAATGGGGGGGTGGGGGTGGGCACCTGGGTGGCTCAGTCGGTTGAGCATCTGACTCTTGATTTCAGCTCAGGCCATCATCTCACGGTTTGTGAGATCCAGCCCCGCGTGGGGCTCTGCAGTGACAGTGTGGAGCCTGCTTGGGATTCTCTCTCCCTCTCTCTCTGTCCCTCCCCTGCTCAAGCTCTCAAAATAAATAAACATATATATGACCCTGATTAAAATGCATGTGTGTATACACACACACACACACACACACACACACACACACGTCAAAGGCGGGGAGCCTGGCTGGCTCATTCAGTGGAATGTGCAACTGTTGATCTCAGGGTTGTGAGTTCAACTCCCATGTTAGAGGTAGAAATTGCTTAAAAATAAAATCTTAAAATCAAACTCAACACTCCAAAAACAAATAACCCAGTGAAGAAATGGGCAAAAGACATGAATAGACACTTCTCCAAAGAAGACATCCAGATGGCCAACCGACACATGAAAAAATGCTCCACATCACTCATCATCAGGGAAATACAAATCAAAACCACAATGAGAGACCCCCCTCACACCTGTCAGAATGGCCAACATTAACAACTCAGGCAACAAGAGATGTTGGCAAGGATGCGGAGAAAGAGGCTCTCTTTTGCCCTGCTGGTGGGAATGCAAGCTGGTGCAGCCACTCTGGAAAAGAGTATGGAGGTTCCTCAAAAAACTAAAAATAGAACTACCCTATGGCCCAGCAATTGCACTAGTAGGCATTTCTCCAAGATGCAGGTGTGCTGTTTCGAAGGGACACATGCACCCCCATGTTTATAGCAGCACTATCAACAATAGCCAAATTATGGAAAGAGCCCAAATGTCCATTGATGGATGAATGGATAAAGAAGATGTGGTATGTATATACAATGGAATATTACTCGGCAATCGAAAAGAATGAAATCTTGCCATTTGCAACTAGGGGGCTGGAACTAGAGGGTATTATGCTAAGCAAAATTAGTCAGAGAAAGACAAATATCCTATGACTTCACTCATATGAGGACTTTAAGAGACAAAACAGACAAATGTAAGGGAAGGGAAGCAAAAATAATGTAAAAACAGGGAGGGGACAAAACAGAAGAGACTCTTAAATATGGAGAACAAACAGAGGGTGGCTGGAGGGGTTGTGGGAGGGGGAGGGGCTAAATGGGTCAAGGGCACTAAGGAATCTCCTCCTGAAATCACTGTTGCACTCTATGCTAACTAATATGGATGTAAATTTAAAAAATAAATTAAATTTAAAAAACAAATAAAATCTTGAAAAAAGCAAATGATACTCCTAGAAGTGAAAAATATCTTTCATTTTTTAATTAATTAATTTTATTTGAGAGAGAGAGAGAGAGAGAGAGAGAATCCCAAGCAGGCTCCTCGCTCAACACAGAGCCCAAGGCGGGGCTCGATCCCACACCCCCAGGATCCCAACCAGAGCCAAAATCAAGAGCCAATGCTCCACTGACCGAGCCACCCAGACGCCCCTAGACGTGAAAAATATATTTCCAATAAAATGGCCATCAATTGACTAGATTTGAAACAAAAGTAAAGATGTATCAGAGTTTTTTTTTTTTTTTTCTCAGAATGCAAAGTAGAGAGGGAAGGGGAGAGAAGCTAAGAGACACGGGGGAAGTAAGGACTTCAAATCCACAGCTGGACACACCTCCAGAGTTTTCCTGCCTCCTGCTCACGAGTTCACAAGGAAATATTTGAGAATAAGACAACCGGGTGCCTGAAGAGCCAAGAAGGAAGAGTAAATTAAGCCCTAACAGCGTAGTTCAGGGCACAGAACACAAGGGTTTCCTCTGGGGCTTCAACCAAGAGACACTTGGGACTTACTGGACAACCCTAGAAACCGGAGGGTGGGGGGCTTGAAGCCACAGACCTTGTGTTGTTCGGGACAGAGGCAGGCATTTGCGAGGTTTCGGCTGCAAGCCGACTGCGCGCGCTTACGTTTGGGCCGAGGCAATTAAAGCAACAGAAATAGCATGTATTTCGAATCTGAGAGAGTAAAGTGAAAAGGAAAAAACCTAAAAACTCAATTCCAGGGGCGCCTGGGTGGCTCAGTCAGTTGAGCTTCCGACTTCGGCTCAGGTCATGATCTCGCGGTTCGTGAGTTCGAGCCCCACGTCGGGCTCTGGGCTGACAGCTCAGAGCCTGGAGCCCGCTTCGGATTCTGTGTCCCCCTGTCTCTCCGACCCTCCGCCATCCATGCTCTGTCTCTGTCTCAAAAATGAAATAAAAAACATTAAAAAAATTTTTTTAAAAACTCAATTCAAAAAGGGACAAGAAGAGGGGTTCAGTCGACGGAGCGTGTGACTCTTGATCCTGGGGTTGTGAGCTCAAACCCCACGTTGGGTGTAGACATTACTGAAAAAATGGCGGCAGGGGGAGGGTGCCCCGGGTGGCTCTGTCGGTTAAGCGTCCGACTCTTGGTTGCGGCGCGGGTCACGATTTTGCAGTCTGTGGGTTCGAGCCCCGCGCCGGGCTCTGCACTGACAGTCGTGGCCTGCTTGGGATTCTCTGTCTCCTCCCTCTCCCCCCATCTCTCCAAAATAAATAAACATTAAAAAAAAAAGAGAGAATAAGTCTAATATATCTGGAATATAAGAATTATGCAGCAAATGATACCATTTCACGGAAAGCAGGTAAGAGAAATAGAGGATGCATACTACAGATAAGGAGGCCTGATGGCGTAAAGATGTCAGGAAATGTAGGTCAGCCCCCTGGTGATTTCCGGACCCGCTCTTCCCCCCCCCCCCCCCCCCCCCCCCGTTTCCTGGGGTTGGGGGTAGGGGACTGAGGAGTGGTCCAATCTCCAGTGAGCCTGCTCACCCCACCCTGGTTACAGTGAACACCCTTCGCCTCCATGACCGACCCCCCCCCCCCACCACCTCCCAACAGCCTCCTGTCCGCTCCAGTCCCTACTGGTTCCCAGTGACAGAAACCCAGCCCCACCCCACAGCAGAGAGACTTGATCTACTCACGCACCCGAACCGTCCCAGGATTGAAACTCCGGCACAGCCCCATTCCTCCCAAGTTAGAGGCGCCAAAACCGAGGCCCTGAGCAGTCGAGAGGCTTGCCCAAAGTTGCGCAGATGCCGATGGGAAGTTGGTGCTGCGGTCCAGTCCCACGGACCCAGAGCCTGGTTTGGGTTCATGTGCAGGTGGGAACACCACTGGATTAACACGCAGTGGCTCTGGCAACAGCATGACTTGTGCAAACAGAATAAACACAAACCAGTGGGGGCGGGGGGCGGGGGTGAGACGCCCCTGCTTCTCGCCCGAAGCGGGATTGGTAGAAATAGGTACCCGGGCCTTCCTGAATCAGCCTGGGGGCAGAGGCCTGGGCCACACCTCCCCCACCCCAGCTGGACGCCATTGACTTCTCCAGCTGAGGGTCAAGGTTGCTGGTTCTCGAATCACCTGGGGAGCCTGGAAACAATCACCCTGGGGAGACCACGCCCACACCTCTGCAGGTGGGCTCCTGGTTCCTTGATTAATTGAAAGCCATTCCCGCCATCCTAAGAGAGGCCACCTGCTTCTGGGGACCTTTTTACTTCTGTCCGGCAGCAAGATCTCGCTCTCAGCATGGCGGGCCGCTGACCTGCCCAGGTGAGGGGCTCTCAGCACACTTCAGGTTCCTGAACAAGGGAAGGACAGATGACAGGGACAGGCAACTCGCCAAGAACAAATCCAACAGTCAACAAGCTCGCCAGAAAACGTTCGGTCTCTGCAGGAATTTGCCAGGGCTGCCGTTGCAAAACCTCACGCCCTGGGTGTCCCAAACCGCAGAAATACTCACTGTTGACAGGAGAAGCAGTAAAGTACACAGAACACTTCTCGTTTGTTTTTAATGTTTTACTGATTGTCGAGAGCACAAGCTGGGGAGGGGTTGAGAGAGAGGGACAGAGGACCCCCGAGCGGGCTCCGCACTGACAGCCCGGTGCGGGGCGCGAACCCACGAACCGTGAGATCATGACCTGAGCCCAAAGTTGGACGCTCAACCGACCGAGCCACCCAGGTGCCCTGAATGTTTCTTGTTTCTAACCTTGGAGGGAAGGCTGCTAATGTTTCCCCATTTACCAAGCCAAAGAAGTTCCCTTCCATTTCTGAACTGCTGAGAAGCTGTTACCAAGAATTTATGTCGAACTTTTACAAATACTCCTTTGGCATCTGTGAAGATGATCCTGTATTTTGTTTTTTTCTCCTTTAATCAGTGAATGTGTTCAATGACACCGATTGATTTTTCCTGATGGTGAACCATCCCTTGCGAAATCTTGGGATATAGTTCATTTCATCACGTGCATGAAGCAGTTTTTTGGTTTTGCTTTAAAAAATTTTTTTAAGTTTATTTATTTTTGAGACAGCGAAAGTCAGAGCATGAGCAGAGGAACAGAAGAAAGAGAGAGGGAGACATAGAATCTGAAGCAGGCTCTAGGCTCCCAGCTGTCAGCATAGAGCCCGACCCGGGGCTCAAACCCATGAGCTGTGAGATCATGACCTGAGCCGAAGTCGGACGCTCAACTGACTGAACCACCCAGGCGCCCCTGCGTTATGTATTTTTAGACAGTGTTGTATTCAGCTAACGCATTAGTTGTATTTGTTTGATGTCTTACCTTTACATTCATGAGTGAAACGTGTCTATAATTTTCCTTTCTTGTCCTGTTCTTGTCTGGCTTAGTTATCCGGGTTAGACTGGTCTAGAAGAGAGAGTCCCTCCTTATCTGTCCTCTGTGAATTTTGTATACTATTAGGAGGATCTGCCCCTTGAAGTTCTGGGAGGGTCACCTGTCAGTCTTCTAGTCCTGGCGTTGTCTGTCATTGTTCCATTCCTTAACACAGTCCTTGAATAAAGAATATTTAATTCTCTAATATTCTTTAGTGGTTATATTCAAGTGTCCTACTTCTCGGGCCCATTTTGGTATAATTCTCTTATCCTAGCAGACAACCTCTTTATTGATCCATTTGGAACACTCACCAAGATCCTTTAAATTTTTTTTTTTTTTTTTATTTTAGGGACAGACAGAGTGCGAGCAGGGAAGAGGGGCAGAAGGAAGGAGAGAGAGCATCTTAATCAGTCTCCATGCTCAGTGTGGAGCCCAATGAGGGGCTTGATCCCATGACTCCGGGATCACGACCTGACCTGAAATCAAGTCAGATGCTCAACCGACTGAGCCACCCAGGCGCCCCCGCCCCCGGCCCCCCAAACACCTTTTCAAGAACACAAGCCCAGGCACACTCACTCCTGGCCGGAACAATGCCCCTGGTAGGAATTTAACACAAGAAGCCAACGGTGCAAAGAGGCACGGACAAGGGTTGTAACCGTGTTACTTGTATTTACACGAAAACTGGGTCTCTGCCTCAGTACCTGCTAGAAGGGCCACAGTGAAAAGGCAGGTAGGGTGTGGGCAGGCAGGTGGGGAAATTAGGACTCCTCGTCCCCCGCTGGCGGGAACGTAAAACGGTGCAGCCTCTGTGGATACCAGTCGGCGGTCCCTCCAAGAGTCACACACGGGGTTGCCCCGCGCCCCAGCCGTTCTATTCCGAGGTGCGTGCCTAAAAGAACTAACAGCGGGCACGCAGCCAATGCTTGTGCCCAGTGTTCATGGCGGCACCGTTCGCAACAGCCCGAAAGCGCCAACAACCCAAATATCCATCCGAGGACGGAGGGACCCAAAATGCGGATCGTCCAGACAACGGGATATTAATGACGACTCAGCCACAGAAAGGAATGGAGTCCTGACACCTGCTACAACACGGATGTACTGTGAAGACGTGACAGAAAAGGAGCCGGACACAAAAAGTCACGTGTTGTAGGATTCCATCGGAAGAGGCAAATCCATAGAGACAGAAAGCAGACTGGGAGCTTCCAGGGGCTGGGGGCGGGGAAGGAGGACGGGGGCTCGCGGCGTAGGAGGTATGGGTTTTGGATTTTTTAAAGCTTTATTTATTCTATAAGTAGGTTCATGCCCAGCGTGAAGCCCGATGTGGGGCTTAAACTCACGACCCTGAGATCAAGATCAGAGCTGAAGCCGCTTAACCTATGAGGCCACCTAGGCGCCCCTGGGTTTGATTTTGGAGTGACTGAAAGGTTTTGGAGGGGCACCCAGGTGGCTCCGTCAGATGAGCGTCCGACTTCAGCTCAGGTCATGATCTCGCGGTCTGTGAGTTCGAGCCCCGCATCGGGCTCTGTGCTGATGGCTCGGAGCCTGGAGCCTGCCTGGGATGCTGCGTCTCCCTCTCTCTCTGCCCCTCCCCCCGCTCATGCTCTGTCTCTGTCTCCCCCCAAAATGAGTAAACATTAAAAAAATAATAATAATAAAATAAAAGGTTTTGGAACCAGGTAGTGGTCGTGGTCGTACCACCTTGCAAATATACTAAATACCCCTGAAGTGTACTCTTTAAGTCGGTTCATTTTATGCCATGGTATGTTTCTCAATTAGAAACCAAACTCATATATGTGGCTCTTCTATAGAAGGAATCACCGCGATGCTGCTAGAAGTCAAGAGGTAGATGTTTAGTTATTGACGCAGGAAGATATTCGCACTATGTTAGGAAATGAAAAAAGTAGGTCACAAAACTATAGGGTATGGTCACTTTTTTGTCAAAACACATGCTATATTTTTATGAATGCATAAAAAAACGTCTCAGAGGAACAACCAAAAAATGTTTGCTCCCACATCCGCTGGCCTGGGGCTGCAGGGCTCGGGACTAGACTTCCTCTCTTCTAAAGGGGGGTGGGGTGGGTGGCCACCCAGGTCACACGGGGAGGGGTAGGTCTGGGTCCTCCCCCGCCCCCCATGCCCCCCTGGACTCCTCTCTCTGCACCAAAGGATCGGAGCCGAGGAATGAAGGACTCAGGACCCCCTTGTGCTGACTCTCTACCACCAGGGGATTGCAGCACCGGGTGGAGAAGAGGCCACGCTGGGCCTCAGGGGGCTCAGATTACATCTCTGACCCCAACTGGACCTCTCTCCTCAAGGCCAGGCTCAGGGTGGGGCTCTTCCCAGGGCTTGGCCTCTCCTGCCAGACTTCACAGCTGGGCTGTTGGCAACGAGTGCTTGCTTTCTCGGGGTCCCGGCAAACCCCGAGGCTCCGGCTGGAAGTGCTCCCTTCCCACCAGCAGGCCTAGACCTGGGCCGGGCTATTGACCTCAGGGACGGGGGGCCCGGAGCTGCACCGTGGCCAGGGGAAGAGCTGTGGGTTCGACTATGAGACGCAGGAAGGCCATGGAAGTTCCGGTGGGGAGACGAGATGGCATGTTCTAGGCTGGGCGTGGGGACCCTGCTGTCTTCGTGAATAAAAGTGTGTGTGTGTGTGTGTGTGTGTGTGCACAGACCTATATACATTAGGGTTGCCAGAGAAAATATAGGACACCCCGGTGAATTTGAACTTTGAATAAATGAACGGTGTTTTAGTATTATGTCCCAAATATTGCACCTATATATGTTTTAAAATAAGGCGTGTTGCTTTTTTTTTTTAAAGTTTACTTACTTATTTTGAGACAGAGAGAGAGAGAGAGAGAGAGCACAAGGAGGGGAGGGCCAGAGAGAGAGAGAGAGAGGAAGAGAGAGGATCCCAGGCAGACTCCTCGCCGTCAGCGCAGAGCCCAACGCGAGGCTCGAACCCAAGGATTGCGAGAACACGATCTGAGCTGAAACCAAGAGCCAGACGCTTACGCCGACTGGGCCCCCCAGGCGCCCCCTGCAGCCTGTATTTTCATTTGCTAAATCTGGCAAGCCTGATCCATAGAGATATGTGTGTGTGCGTGGGTGCCTCTGTGCAAGGGCACACACGCGTGTGTATAAACACAAGCAGGGCCACGTATGCAAATATGCCCATCAGAATGCAGGTGTAGAAGGGTCCCAGTGTGTGAGCCTGTGTGGGCACCGTTTCCTACGTAGGTGCAGGTTACAGAGTAGTGAGGCCGGAAGCCAGCTGAGAGATCTCCCGTGTGTACTTTTACACGGGAGAAAGCCGAGGCCGGCCAGCCAGCCACGTGTGCGTGCGTGTGTGCGCACACGTGCCCGAGTGCACGAGCTCTGTGGGGCACGGGGAGGGCTCGCTGAGCTCTGACCTCATGCCAGGCATCGTGGTCCAGCATCACCCGGTCCCCCACAACAGCCCTCTTATTATGAGGCCCGTTTCACACACGGGGCCAAGTCGGGGGGGGCACGCGGCCTGGGCACCAGCCCGCGCCCAGACACGTGTGCTCACACGTGGGTTACATAAACGCTCTAACAGCCAGATGTTCACTTTCGTCCTGGAGCCAGATGGCAGCTGATCCGGGAGTCTGTGCATTTTCCTAACTCCTGATGTCCCTCTGCTTGCCCCTGGCGGAGTTTTCCCCGAGCGGGGAAGGGCCCGGGGACACGGGGACGTCATGCCATACCACTATCCTCAGCTTCCCCTGGGCAGGGGCTCAGGACACCGTGGTAGGGTCTACAGACGCGCCAGGACCTCCGGGGCGGCCCCCTGGACAGTGCTCTCCCCGCGCTGCCCAGAAGTATCTCGGCCCCTCCGGCAGGGTGGGGCAGGCCCGGTCGCAGAGCAGGGCTCCACGCTCCAGACCCGCCCCAGCCTGGCGTGTGTCTCCGTCTCCCCCGAGGCTCGCTCTTCCTGTGCCGATAGGTGAGAGCCAGACGACCTGATACGCTCGCTGCATCAGTGTCCCAGCGCTGCCTTAGGTTGGGGGGCGGGGGGGGGGTCTGAAACAGTAGAAACTTATCCACTCACGGTTCTGGAGGTTGCAGTCCAAGATCAAAGCCCCCTCTCCTTGGTTGCTAGACCCCGTCTTCTTCCTGTGTCTTCACATGGTTTTCCTTTGTTGTGTCTCTGTCCAAATTTCTTCTTCTTGTGCGGCACCTGCCTGCTGGATTGGGGCCCACCCTCGTGACCTCTTTTTCACTCAAGCACATCATTAAGGCCTCGGCTTCAAATGCAGTCACGTTCCGAGGTCCGGGGTGGGGGGGGGGGTTAGGACTTCGGTGTCTTTTTTCTGGCGGCAGGGGACACAACTCAGCCCGTGATACCCACGCTGGCGTGTTTCCTGGAGAGGGCTCCTTCCACCCCAGCCCCACCGTGGCCAGAAAACAGTTGTTGGGGGGGATCTTCAGAAACCCCAAGATCCTGCCCTTTATTTTGACAAATTACAACTCTAACGGAGGCCAACGTTCCAGGCTGGGGGGGGGGGCGGGGGCGCCCGGCCACCAGCGACTTTGGGAAAGGGCTCGGACAACATGGAGGGGAACTCAACAGTTCAGAGCGCTCAGGGCAGGAAGGGGTGAGTTCAGGCCCCCCGCGGCTCTGCATGGAGCCAGGAGCCTAGGGATGAGGGTCAGGGGCAGCTGCACGGTGCCTTGGGCACCTGGTGTGGCCCTGACAGCCTCACTGGGCCTCAGTATCCCCATTTGTGAAGGGGCTGCTGGGCTGCGTGATCCCAGAGACCTCAGATTTGATGGTTGGCATTGATTCTGGGACAGGGGCAGCGAGTCCAATGGACACAGCAGCGGGGGTGGGGGGGGGGCCGGGGGCGGGCCCGAGTGAGGCACCGGGCCGAGGTCCCTATCGCTGCCATAACAGAGCACCTCGAGCTCAGCAGCTTAAAGTACCACCAGTTTATCGTCTTACCGTCTGGAGGGTCAGAGGTCCACAGCCTCCTTGGGCTAAGCTCAAGGTGTGGCAGGTCTGGTTACTTCTGGGGGCTCCAGTGGAGCATTGGTTTCCTTGCCTTTCCCGGCTTCTAGAGCCCCTTCCCCTAGTTTCCAGGCCAGCAGGCTGAGCCCCCACGTTGTGCGCTCTGGCCTTCCTTCCGCCCCCTTCTACTTTGCAGGACTCATGTGATTGCACCGGGCCCACCTGCCAGGTTATGTCCCTAGTTAAGGTCAGCTGATTAGCAAACCTGATTCCGTCTGCTGCCCTAATTCCCAGGGCCATCTAATGTCGGATTCTGGGCACTGGGACGTGGATGTCCCTGGGGGGCCGTTATTCTGTCCGCCAGAGCACGTTGCATGCGTCATCAGTTCCTCCCCAGATCCTCGGGCAGTGGGGACTGTCATCGTCACCCTTGATTTATCTGCAGCTCTGCAATGCTGACGACCCCTCCAGAGAGCGGAAAAGCGGGGTCTCAGGCCAGGGCCGCCTGGCTCGGAGGCCCCCACCCTGTGCTGACTAGGCTTTGTTCGCTCCTTCCCGCCCCTGGGAATGTCCCGTGAGGAGAAAATCACAGATGTGCCTGACGATGGCGCAAGTTTTCACGGGAACGTGGTTTACAGCCTCGAAAAACCTCCAGGAGCCTAATCAAGCAATAGGTACTCAGAGAGGCCTGGCTAAGAAAACAGATGCATGGCGGGGCGCCTGGGGGGCTCAGTCGGTTAAGCGTCCGACTTTGGCTCAGGTCATGGTCTCGCGGTCTGTGGGTTCGAGCCCCGCGTCGGGCTCTGTGCTGGTGGCTCGGAGCCTGGAGCCCGCTTTGGATTCTGTGTCTCCCTCTCTCTCTCTCTCCCTGCCCCTCCCCCGCTTGCGCTCTCCCTCCATGGTAAATAAACATTAAAAAGAAAGAAAGAAGATGGATGCACGTTAACTATACTGGAATGAAAACGAAAAAAGTTAATAAAAAAAAGAGGAAGTGATGTGTGCAGCTGACGGCTCTGTGGGACACTGGGAGGGCATCTGGAGACGTGCCTGCCCCAGAGACGTGTCCGTGACATCCGACGAAATAAAAGAGCAGATTATGAAAAGAATATGTGCCATTCGGCTTGGTTTGAAGTGCGTGTGTGTGCGTGTGTGTGTGTGTGTGTGAGAATTCAGGTGGATGGCACGGGGCACGGTCTCGTTAAGGGTCATCTCAAGGCAACATGACACCAAGATGAACTGAAAGGCTATTTTCTTCGTGCCCGTCTTTCCATTTCCCCCGGCGTGAACGTATATCCTTTTCATAGGAAAAGAAAACCGTAAGGGCAACCTGAGTTTGAATATAACATGAGTGACCTTTCCCGCCTCCCGCTGGCTCGCGAGTCGGGCGAGTGTGGTGGGCACTCTGGACGCCCGGGCTTGAGCTATGGCCCAGGCTGACACCTGTGCGTGTCTGTCATATGTCTCTGTGCCTGCGTGAGCGCACAGAAGCATCACCGGGACAGACGTGCCCCAGGGCCACCTCTTTCCATGGTGGGGTTGCAGCATCTGGGCGCCCAAGAGCCTCATTGTAACCGTGATGAGACCAGTGCTCTGGCCTTCCCCGAGGGTCCACCCCCCCCCCCCCCAGGGCTTGTCCCCATGCCGGCTCCCAGCGGCCTCTCTCACCTGTGAACTTGGACTTGGAGGTGCAGCCCCTCCCCGGGGCAGAGCGGGCACAGCCCCAGAGCCAGCAAGGTCTCTGAGCCCCAGCCACAGGCCCCGCCCGCCCCCTCCTAGGTGGCGGCCCCAGTCTTCACACCCAGCTCTGTCCCTCTGTCCCACCGCCCTCGCCAACCCCATCCCCAAATCCTCAACAGACAGAACAGCTGTTTTGTCCCTTTTCTGGGGCTGGAGTGGGGTTCATCCCTCTCCTGGGGTTTGAACCGCGGTGACCAGGAGCACAGAATCCCTGAAGCTCTGCAGCTGCCATGGAGAAGGTTGCAGGTGATTGTACACCCGGCCCTGCCCTGTGCACCCCCACCCCGGGGTCCAGGCAAACCACGCCAGAGGCCAGCCCGCACTGGTCCCACCATGACACGGGCACACGCCCACCTCCAGATTCCTCAGCTCCCGACCAACACCTGCCCAGCCAAGCCCCTAGCGCCCTGCCCCGCCCCCGAGGGCCCAGGGAGCACGCGTGGTCCTCTCCAGGGGCACGGTGGCCCAGGCAGCTCATTCTTTCCTTCGCAGGCCTCAGCTGGGGGCTCTGTCTCTCTAATGCTCACACCTGTGCACGGCCAGCCTCAGCCCCATTTTATGGAGGGGAACACCGAGGCTCAGAGGGCTCAGTGATTCGTCAGGGCCAGAATTTGAAGCCAGATCTGTCTGACTCCCATGTGTGTGCTCTTTCCTCCACACCGGCCTGCCCAGCTCAACTCCAGCTTGGCCCCCACTCCCGCCTTGGCCCTCTAATCAAGTGACCTTTACCGAGGAAACCCAGGCGGGCGATTCTCTGGCCTACACCTTTGGGGCCGGGCCACCTTGAGGGCACCTGTCCTCAGGCCTCTGCCTCACCTCTTGGAAGGCAGACACTCGGTTAAGCGTCTGACTCTTGATTTCGGCTCGGGTCATGATCAAGCCCCACGTCGGGCTCTGCGCTGGGCGTGGCTGCCCCTCTCCTCACTCTCTCTGTCACGTGTGCTCTCGCTCTCTCTCAAAAAAAAAAAAAAAATTGAATAAAAAAGTGGCACACCTGAAGCTAATACAACTATTGTGCACCAACTAGATGTCAATAAATAATGCGAAAAGCCAACCCACCCGTTGCCGGCAACCTTGCCCCGACGCTGGGGGGCGCCCTGCCCTTCTGTTTTCCAGAGGGCTTCTCTGCTCTGAGGCCGCTCAGGCCTGGGCTCCAATCCTGGCTGTGCCACATCCTAGCTGAGTGACTTCGGGGAAACGACTTTCCTTCTCTGAGCCTCAGTCTTCTCACCTGTAAAATAGGGCCAAGTCCCCTCCCGTCCCCTCCCCTCCTCTCCCAGAGTCAGTCGTGAACTGAATGTCAGCTCCACTGACAGGTGGTTCCGGAGAGGTTAGGAATGAAGGAGAGGCCTGAGATCTGAGGGGTAAAGAGGAAAATGTCGATTCTGCACAGCCTCTCGGAAAAATAGACGAGGTCAGCGTTACCCTGATGACCCAAGCGGACACAGACAGATCAAGGACAGCCCTCGTGGCTCTAGAGGCAAAAATCCTTAACAAGATCTTTATCCAGTCCAATCCAGCAGTATTTAGAAAAGGGTACTGCGTCGTGAGCCCCGGGGTTTATCCCGGGCACGCAGGCTTGGTTTACCAAACACCACTTCTTAAAATTCACCAGGAAAAAAAAAGAGGGAGCAGGTATTGGCTTTGGTCACAGGAGTGCGGTCCCTATACCCATGCGACAACACACCCATACTTTCCGGTTGCATCGCTGGGGCTCTGGAAGCTGTCCCCTCGTCTCCCCTGCCCCCAGTCCCCGCCCCCAGGCTCTCTCCAGAAACAGTGGGGGGATGGCGGGTTCCTGAGGATTCACAGCCTCCTCCCTACCCCGCCCCCAGCTCCGCTCCCGTGGGCTCCCTCAGAGGGGTCCGTCCAGGATGCCAGGGTGACATCCTCGGGCACAGACCTTACGCCAGGCTCCCCCACGGAGGGCGCCCCGGGGTCACGCATGCCCTCACAGGGATCACTGTCATCCTCGTCTGACAGATCAGGACACGAGGGCTCCAAGAGGGGATGTCACCGCTGCCAGGAAGAGCTGGCACTGGCCTGAGCCTGGGTCTCTAGCACCCGGTGTAACTGACACCCCACAGTATGTGCCTTCCAGACAAGGCTTCCCAGGATGCCTTTCCTCTTAAGCATTTGTTAGGCGCTCGGGGTGCCACCGGCTCCCCTTAAACCTTAGGGGGGCCGCCGAGGGGCCTCCATTCTCCAGCATCCCCTCTCATCCTAGACACTCCAGAGACTGCCACCCACCCCCTGCAGAGGCAGAGCCCTTGGGGACCTGTGTCCCTGCTGGGGACGTGGGCCCATCCCCAGCCCAAAGCTGGAGTGGGATCCACCGTGGACGGCAGGTTCCCAGGGTAGGGGCGAGGTGAAGAAGGAAGACAGCCTCACCCCACTCTGTTCCGCATCCCGTAAGCTCGCCACCTGGGAGCGTCCGTGGAAATGCGCAGAATGTATTTTAAAGGCTCCAGAAGCAGCCGATGTTCAACGTGGCAAGTTGGGGGTTTAAATCGTGGTGGCCCGGCCGGGTGGGTGCCCCAGAGCCCCTCGAGGGAAAAGACAAGGTGCAGGTGTCCCACACCCCTGGCAGCAAAGGGAACACTGGAGGCTCAGGAGAGAAGCCCGGGGCCTTGGGGGGGTGGGTTGGGGAGGGAGGGCGGGTCCTGTCTGCTGGGGCAAGTCCCAGGCGGGGGTGGGGGGGAAGGGGGGGATGTGGGTTCCCTGCAGCAGGAGGGGAGGGTAGTCAGGCCTGAGGGCTAGGCCTGTGGAGTGCTCTGGGTCCGGAGACCCACCTACCCACCGTTCACCACGGGCAGCTGGACCCCTCTGCAGACGGGAATGTTCTGCCCTGTCCCCATAGCCTGGCTGAGAGAGGAAGGCAGTTTCCTCCCCCAAAGGATCGTAGGTGTTATGGGTCGCATCTTGGGCCCCCAAAAGATATGCTGAAGTCCTAACTCTCAGCGCCTGTGAATGTGACCTCATTCAGAAATCGAGTCTTTGCAGATGTGATTAAGATGTAAGTGAAAATGGGGGCGCCTGGGTGGCTCAGTCGGCTAAGTGTCCAACTCTGGATCTCAGCCCGGGATACGATCTCACAGTTTGTGAGTTCGATCCCCCGCATCGTGACCTCAGGGAGAACGACCAACCAGCCCGGAAAAATCTAGGAGCCCCTTAACCTCTGACCACCTGACACCACGGCCCATCCGGGGCTGAAGAAATCCCACCCTTTTGTGTCAACAGAGACCCTCCTGCCTGGAAACTTGCATCACACGAGGAGAGACCACGCAGGAGAGGGGTCCGCTGCATATTGCCTTGTATTGTCACATGAAATGCACATCCACGATGGGTACTTGGAAACGACCTATCAGGTCACATGGAGTCCGGCCCCTGGGGGCCAAAGCGGCACCGATGCCCGCGGCCGTGAGCTCTGCGCAGGCGCTGGGAGAGGCCCACGCGTGCCTCAGGCCCTCCGGCTCCCGGGCGGCCTCTCCCAAAACGCGCTTGAGGAGACGGCGGTTCTTTGGGGGTTAGTAGCTGTTCCTCGAGAAAAGGGGTCTGTGGTCAAATACGCTGAGGAAACACGGAGTTTGACAGGAAGCATTTGCACAGGACTTGTCAGAGCCTTTGTGGCGACAACGGTCCTCGCGAGTGTCCGGCACGGGGGCACGGTGCGCGGCATTGCCCAAGTTTATTTGACCACAAAACCCTTTTCCTTCCCAAAGCGTCTTGCAGGCTGGCATCCGGCAGGGCGCCCTTCGGAAAGTGCTGCCCTGAGCAACCGATGACCGTTAATGGCAGTGGCACCTGTGCTGGGCGGTGGGGGGAGGGGGGGCGCTCTGCCAGGCATCGTGCCGTGGGCACGGCGGGCACAGCCAAGCACTCAGCGGTCGTGACGGCAACCGAGGGACGGGACACGACCCGGCCCCGCTCCCGCCACGTTTAGCTCTCGCCTGCCTTCTCCGTGGCGGAAGCAAAGCATGGCCCAGAGAGGACACGCGCGGTCCAGGCAAAGGGGCAGAGAGCACCCGCCCCTGCCGGCCGCACCGAGCCTCCGGGCGGCCCGGCCGCGGTCGCCGGCCTCCAACCGCGACGGGGGACGTGAGGCCGCCGGTCGGCCGCCGCGCCTGCCTCGTCTCTCGGCTCCCGGAGCCCCGAGCAGGCGGCTCACCAGGCGGAGATGAGCATCTGGCAGGTGTTGGAGGACATCCAGACCAGCTCCACCAGGCGGAACTGGAAGTAGCCGATGACGAAGCCCGAGATGACGTCCGTGATGTGGTGGCGTCCGATCATCACGCGCGACAGGCCCACGCAGAAGGCCCAGAGTACCAGCAGGACGCGCAGGGGCACGGCCAGCACCAGGTGGCTGAGGAAGAACTTGGACACCATGGCCGCGCGGCTGGCGTGCCCGGCGGGGAAGGCGTACACGTCCATGGTGAGGTAGTCCAGGAGGCTGGGGTTCGTCTCGAACGGGCCGCGACGCTTGATGAGTTTCTGCACGCCGGCCACCGTCATGATGTCCAGGAGCAGGGCTGTGGGCGAGAGGGAGAGGCCCCGAGGGACCGTCAGTGTCCCCTCACACCTCAGCACCCCCGCCCTGCCTTGCTTCCTTCGCTCCAGCCACGCTGACCCCCCTGGCGCGTTTCTACCCCAGGGCCTTTGCCTGTGCTGTACCTGAACGCCCTTTCCTGGGACGCCCACCCGGCCCGGGCCCTCCCTTTCCTCGGCAGACCGGCCTCCCGACCACCCGTTTACCGAAGCCCTGGCCCATCACACGCTTTCTCAGCATCACTCTCGTCTCTCTTCCCTGACGCCACACGTGCTCCGCGAGGGCCCAGACCCAATTTGTTCATGGCGCTCGGTAAAGGTGCCAGCACGACAGAGTGGGTCATCAGGGGCAGCATGGGCCCCTGAGGAGGGCCTCGGTCCTGACCCACCAACCCAGGCTGGTGATTCTTCTGGAAGGACCTCACTGACATCCCTGCGGTCCTGGGAACAGCACACGACTATATCCCTGGTTTTGAGAAGCGAAGGTGAAATTCGTGTCACCTAAGCGTAGCGTTCAGTGGCATTCAACACACTCACAGGGTTGGGGTGCCTGGCGGGGGGGGCTCAGTCGGTTGGGCCACCGACTTCGGCTCAGGTCATGATCTCACGGTCCGTGAGTTCGAGCCCCGCGTCGGGCTCTGTGCTGACGGCTCGGAGCCTGCTTGGGATTCTCTCTCCTTGTCTCTCTCTGCCCCTTCCCCGCGCGTGCCTTCTCTCTCTCTCTCTCTCTCTCAAAATAAATACACTTAAAAAAAAATACATTCACAGGACTGTCCATCCACCAGTTCCCAGTGGCAAAACACGCTTCTCACCCCCAAAAGGAAGTCCGGGACCCATGACACGACCTGTCCCTCTCCTATTGCCCCCAGCCCTGGCCGCCACCGATCTGCTCTCTCTCTCTACGGATCTGCCTCCTGTGGGCACTTCTCATGCAGGGAGTCAGACACGTGGCCTTTTGTGTGAGGCTGCTTTCAGTCAGGATCGTGTGTTCGAGGTCCGTCCACGCAGCACGCATTGGTACGTTATTCCTAAAGCGGAATAATAGTCCGCGGCCGGGACCCCCCCCCCCCCCCCCCCCCCCCCCGCCGTTTGTGTATCCATCCGCCTGTCAGGGGACGTCTGGGTTCCTTGCACCTTCTGGCTATTGCGGATGCTCGCGTCCAAGTATTTGCCGAGCGCCTGTTTCCGGTGTTTGTGAGGACAGGCCTATGGTGGAGTCGCACGATGATATGGTAACTCTAGCTGGTAACTTCTGGAGGAACCATCACACTATTGGCCGCGGCAGCAGCCGAACCATATCGTCCCCCTTTTACGGAGGACAAGACCAAGCCTTAGAGGTCGGAGTATTCGTACCTGCGGCTCGTCCTTTCTGGAAGGTTCCGCCCTGTCCCTCCCCCGCCGACTTATTTTCCCTCGTCCTTCAGGACTTGCCCTTATTACTTCTCAGTCCCAGCCCGCCTGATCCTGGCGGCCAGCCGGCATCCAGCAGGTGTGTCGGTGAGAGTGTTTCCTTCTCTGGGGCTCCCCCCCAGGGTCGAAATTACCCGACGCCTGTTCCGAGACCTCCGCCACCCGCAGGGAAATCAGAGCTTCCCTGGCTCTTTGGGCTGTGGCCAGCCACAGCCTGGGTGTCGGGTGGGCTGCTGGGGTCTGGGGGGTTAATGTGGACCAGGATCAGGCCCTGAGAAGGAGCCAAACGTGACATTAGTCACTGGAAGGCATAGTCGTCTGTCCAACTGGTGACCAAGTTTCTCAGCCAGAAACCAAGGCTCATCACCTTGGCAGGCTGTTGCTGGTTTAAAAGCTGCCTTCCCAGACAAGCGTGAATCTTGGAGCAGGTGTGCACAGAGGAAGGCAGGAGGGAGGGGGCAGCGTTGGCCTCCTCAGATTTGGTGGCCGAAGGCACGAAGGGCTTGTGCCCGAGTCTCCCCACATGCCCCGGCCCCCGTCATGGCTGGTCAGGAACCACAGGCCAAGGACTGAGCTAGACCCACGCCCTCCTCACTTTTTAGGAGCCAAGCATTTCTTCCCCGTCGAAAGCAAATACAAAGATTCAGGGTGTGGAACAGATAAGAGAGGTGGCCCTGTGGAGAAGCTGGGGGGGGGGGCTCCGTTTGGGGACCCTCCCCGGTCCCCCCCCCCCCCACAGAGGCCTCGGAGGCTACCTGTGTCCCCTGATTTCAGTATTTTTTAGTTTTGAGAGCGAGAGAGCAGGGGAGGGGCAGAGACAGAGGGAGATAGAGAATCCTAAGCAGGCTCCATGCTGCCAGCGCAGAGACTGACGTGGGGCTTGAACCCCCGAACCATGAGATCGTGAGCTGAGCTAAAAGCAAGAGTCAGATGCTTAAGCGACTGAGCCACCCAGGCGCCCCTGCGTCTGGGCCATGGGGAATCCGCTGCTATTTCTGGCCGGTTCTGTCTCTTGAGGCCATAACGAGGTAGAGACTCTACCCCTTTGCCGCTGGCTGTCCGTCTGGCCCCGCCCATCCTATGCCTTGTTCATTCATTCACTGGACCTCCAGTTCCTGGGCACGGCTGGCTCTCGGGTAGGTCAGGCACGGGCCCGGCCCCGGGCTGGTGAGCCCGGCTGGCCGAGTGCCGTGGGGCCGAGGTAGCAGGTGGGCAGTAAGCACTGGTTATAGAGTTCCTCTCTATAACGGGACAGTGGTCTCCCAGTCCCCACGCTGTGGCCGTTGGGTGTTGAGGCTTGGAGGAGGAAGAGGCAGGACGGCTCCCCAGCACAGCTGATGCCTTCCCTGGGCCTCCCCCCACCCACCCCCACCTCCTGCTGCCAGGACGGGGCTGCCCGCCCCTCCTCCAGCACCCCGGCCAGCCCTCCTTGTGACCATGATTCTGACACTATCAGCGCATAATCTAGGGCCCAGAAATAGAAGCAAATGGAGCCATCACTCAGGGCTCCGTGAATTCCGATCGCACAGCACTGTCAACTTCCCTGACCTACATTCCTCCTGGCCTTGGAGAGGAGGCAACGGGGGCCCACGGGGAAGGTCGGCCCGGCAGGATGCTCGGGGGAGAGGGGCAGGACGGCGGCAGAAGCCCGTCGCCCCTGGCGCGCCGTGCGAGCAGATCGGGCCACCTGGCCTCCCCGGGCCTTCACCCCCTGCGGTCAACGAGGGCAGTGGCTGTGCACGCACCTGGGCTCCAGAATCAGAGGCCAGCTTCAAGGTCAGCTGCTTGCCGACCGCACGACCTTGGCACGTCCGCCTCTCCCAGCCTCCCTTCCCCTCATTGACAAAGTGCCGGAGGCCACTCAGAGCGCGGTTCGCAGGACGCGCTTCATAAACGGCGCCTGGGACACAGGGCTCGGCCTCCCTCACCATCCCGGTTGTAGCCATTTCCACTCCCGGCCCCTCTCAGCAAGCTGGGCTCTGAGATGTCCGGGCCCCCAGGCAGGAGGCACAGCTGTTCCCCAGGCCCTGCTGCCCCGGCAGCCTCCCCGCCTCAGAGCAGGGCGAGAGACCTGTCTCAGCGTCCCCTGTCCTTCCCCACCCCAGAGACCTTGGGGGCCTGTGCTGCCTGCAGAACCAGAGGGGTCACAGGGCCGAGGCCAGGGGCCAGAGCTTTCTGAGAAAAGAGCTGCTATCATGGGAGATTTGGAATTGGCTGCTCCTGAGGCCTCCTGCCTGCCTGTGGCTGGCTGCTTGTGTGTGTGTGTGTGTGTGTGTGTGTGTGTGTGTGTGTGTGTGTGTCTGCCCGGAGGCAGAGGAATGGCTGAGGTGACCTCTCCTGGCCCCCGTGGAGCTTCAGCTGCTTTCCAGCATGGGGGAATCAGGCTGGGCAGGAGGCGGGAAGGGGGAGGCTGTGGGCTCAGCAGAGAGCCAAACCCGGCCTGACCAGGGTGGGGGTGGGGTGGGGGCTCCTTGTTGGCCGGCGAGGGGACGGGTCTGTGGGCCGTGACTCTCACTGGCTGGGGCAGGGAGGAGGGGTCCCAACTCTTCCGGCCCCGGGGGCCGACCCTGCCTCTTAGCCCCCCATTCCAACTCCTCCAGGAGCTGGGGGACCGGCCGGCAGGGCTGTGGGGCAGCACCAATCCCTCTAAACTTTCTGAAGGGCATTCGGCCTCAGACCTAGAAGCCTTTGCAACACGACTTCCTTGACTCAGCTCTTCCATTCGTAGAATATCTCCTTGGGAAATAATTAGGGATACGCACCGTGATTTACGGTCTTCCTAACACCGAGGACCGCACCAACGCGATGCCCTTGAGTCAGAGACGGATGGGATGTGTCGTGGCCAAGTCTAGACAATGGCGTGCCGGGGCCACCGCCAACGATGAGGCAGGTGTGTATTTATAGCCACCGAAGGAGCCCTGTGGGGTTTTTTGTTAAGTGGAGAAGGACAAGTACCAAACAGGATTTGCAGTATGATGCCGTTCTTATAAAATAAGATGTAAATGTGTCTATACGCAGAGACACAAAGTCCGGAAGGCTCCACCGACTGGTTAAGAGTGCTTCTCTCTAGGTAGGAAGACGAGGGTGATTTTTTTTGTTGTCTTTCTGTCATCCTGCATTTAATCGTTTTCTTCCCACGAACAGGCGTTATTGGGCACATTGTTAAACAGTTATTTTTACAAAAGGACAAGTGGTGCATGACTGCACTTTTAGGAGGCACCCTAGAATAGACGAATTCATAGAGACGGAAAGTAAACAGCGGTTACCAAGGGTTGGGGGATGGATGAACCCTGGGGACGCTCTCAAGTGAAGGCAGGGAATGGGGAGTTCTTGTTTAAGTGGGGACAGAGCCCCAGTTTGGGAAAATGGAAAAGTTCTGGAGGTGGGTAGGGGTGATGGTTACCTACGATGCGAATGCATTTAATGCCGCTGCATTTTAGCACTTAAAGATGGTTCACGTGGTCAACTTCATGTGTGTTTCAGCACAGGCACGCGAAATCTCTTTAAAAAACCAGTGCACGGTTCCAGCAGGATGTAGCTCTCAGGGAGGCGCGCAGCGAGCAGAGGGGTGGAGTGGGGGGCGGGTGTCCCGAGGGTAGGTGGGAACCTTCTAGTCTTTTAGCACTGGGACCTCCACTCTGTCGGTGTGAGCAGTGTGTGTGTAGACGCATGTGCCCATGCCCAGCACCTCTCCCGACCTGGGCAGCCCCTGACTTCAGCCAGAGCCACGCCCCCAGCCCTGGGCACCCTGGCGGGGAGGGTGGGGGGCAATGCGAGGGCCCTGGCCTGTCTTTTTCTCTCCCGGCCTGAACAATCTGCTTTCTCATCTGAAGATTCCAGATAGCAAGGCCGGCTCCAGCTCTCACCGAAGACTGTTGGGGGACAAGGAAATCAAAGCCACAGGCACAGGACTCTGACAGCATCATCTATTCACTCAGCTGAGTACCAGGCAGTGTAGACATGAGCCTGCCCAATCACGCATGGCCACAAGGGCAGCTGTCAGGACGGTGCGTGGTCAGGGGGCGGCTGAAGGCCCCCCCCCCCCCGGAGGGACCGATGTCTCACTGAGCCCCACGGAGACATGACAAGTGAAGCCAGGAAAAGGCGGGGGAATGTTCTCTCCCTGCAGATCTGGCAGCCACCGGCTCCACAGGAGAGCTCCAGATGGGAAGGCCGGTCGGCCTAGGTAGCCATCAATTAGGGACAGGCAGGCGGGGGGGGGGTGGGGGGGGTGGTCGTCACCAAGGCGTCGCTGAGAGCGGACCCAGTGGGTGGTGAGGGAGAGATGACATCACAGATTATACAGAGGGTCTGCACAGGGGGCCGGGTGGGTGTAGGGCTGCTGCAAGGCTGACGGGCCAGTTCTGGTTTCTGAACCTTGAAGCTTGAGGTAAAGGGACGCGGGGCTGAGACCACGTTCCCAAAGGGCACGTTCATGGCCCGGCGGGTCCTGTGAGAAGGAGGCCTTGCTGGGAACAACACTGCAGGAGGTCATTTGAGAAACCTACGCTATGCTAGCATGTGCCCAGAGTTAGGCTGTCACACGCGTCCAGAGGCCCGTGACCCAAGCCGCAGGGGATGTTATTCCTGGGGAGGAGGGGGTTTAAGGGAAGCCCTCACTGTTTTGGTCATCTGTCCTCGCAATGTTCGAATTTCCCTTCCTAGAAGAGGATATGATGGCAGAGTGCTCAGCGTCACTGATCATTAAGGAAGATGCAACTCAAAGCCACGAGATACCACTTTGCACGCTCACTAGGATGCTCATTATCAAAACCCGGAAACCAGTGGGCGTTAGCAAGGACCCAGAGAGACGTGAGCCCTCGTGCATCGCCGGTGGGATGGTGCAGCGGCCACGGGCAACAGTGCGGGTGTTCTTCGAAAAACTACCCCAGCGCGCCGAAAGCAGGGACTTGCGCACCCGTGTTCACGGCGGCGCTGTTTGCGACAGCCGTGGGGCAGAAGCAAGCCAAGTGTCCACCGATGGGTGACGGATCAACAAAACGTGGCGTAGCCATACCGCGGAATATTACTCAGCCTTGAAAAGGAAGCGACTCCTGATGCCCGCTACAGCACGGAGGAACCTGGAGGCCATTACTCAAAGTGAAATCAGCCAGACACAGAAGGACGACGGTGTGTGACTCCACTTTTCTGAGGCCCCTAGAGAAGTCACGTTCATAGAGACGTAGGAAGGAGAGCGGTGGGTGCCAGGGGCTGGGCAAGGAGCTGGGGAGTCAACGTTTAATGGAGATGGGGGTTCCGTTTGGGAAGAGGAAAAGCTCCGGAGACGGACGGTGGTGATGGTTCCATGACATTGCGAATGTGTTCAATGGACAGGAACACTTAAAATGGCTAAAATTTTTTTTTTTTTTTAATTTTTTTTTTTTCAAGGTTTATTTATTTTTGGGACAGAGAGAGACAGAGCATGAACGGGGGAGGGGCAGAGAGAGGGAGACACAGAATCGGAAACAGGCTCCAGGCTCTGAGCCATCAGCCCAGAGCCCGACGCGGGGCTCGAACTCACGGACCGCGAGATCGTGACCTGGCTGAAGTTGGACGCTTAACCGACTGCGCCACCCAGGCGCCCCAAAATGGCTAAAATTTTAATAGACAGGACAATCTCAATAGAGACACTTTTATAGATCATGGCAACAAGACATGGGAGGCATGGTCCGCCAAGGACAAGCCCACGAAGAAATCGGGATGGGCTTGGTGAGCTGGGATTGGCCTAGGTCACCTGTCGCATGGCTCTCTGTGGGATCATCAAGCCTGACGCTGCAGGGGAGGGCCGAGGGAGGGGACTGAGTCATCATCTCACAGGTGTCTGGGACCTGGGCGGCGGGGGGGGGGGACCCAGGACTGCTTTTGATAATGGCGATGGGGCAAGGATAGTGCTATGCAGAGTTGCACAAGCGTTAACTGGCATTAGTATGAGCCAAGATGCTCATGTGTGCTTCTTGAGTGAGCTGTCCCAGCCACCCGTTTGCCGGATGAGGAAAATGAGGCTCAGAGAGGCAAAGTCACATGTCCGAGTTCCCACAGCGGGGCTAGGATTTGCACCCAGGTCCAGCCGACTCTGGAGTCCAAGGTTTTGCCAGCTGCTAAGACCCCTTTTGGCTTGTTCTTCAGGCTGGGCAGCATGGCCCTGGGGGGAGGGAACACGGAGGTGGGGGGGGCAGTGCAGAGGACTTCCTCCTGGCCCAGCTGGGACCCCTCCCAGGGTGACCGGCTAGAACTCTCAGTTCCCCGGGCACCTGAGTTTTCCCTTCTGGGGCCGCAGGGAGCCTAGGTCCCAACTACACAGGCGGGGCCTCCGCTCACAGCCCAGAGACTGCCCCCGGGAATTAGCTAGGTACCCCAGTGCTCAGGGCAGGAGGGCAGGACTGGGATGTTCACCTGCAACCCACTGTGCCAAGTGCCTTATCAGCTTCCTCTAAGCCCTGGGGCCCCCCACGTACAGATCAGGAAACTGAGGTTCAGAGACGGGAACTGGCTTGAACAAGTTCACAGAGAGAAAGGATCAGGGAAGGATTGGAAAAAGCCCAGTCTGACCTGGGAGCCTGTGCTCTAGGGTGGAAAGCTGCCCCCCGCCGTCCCCCCAAAGACTGAAGGACAGACTGAACTTTGCACTCTGCGCTGCTCTCCCCAGGTAGGGAATGGCAGACCCCCTGGCGGGTTGGGCCAGAGCTGTGGGATCTGAACCCACCTTGGCTACCTGCTTTCTGCCACGGAACTGAGGGGCTCGGTCTGCACCCCCACAGAGTGAGTGGAGCCCACAGACCACTCTGCCTGCTCTGAGCACCTGCTGTTGAGAGGCTGCTTTGTGCCAGGCCCCTATTTCTCTGTGCTCTTAGCGCCCAGATACACCAGCAAAGGTGCTGGCAGGTGGAAAACATCCCCCCAGACCCTTCACCTCCTTGCTGTATTCATGCTTCTGGAACGATGGGGTGGTACCCGCAGCCTGCGGGCTGACGGCGAGTGGGGAGGCAAAGGGTTTGCCGTCTGGAGGACGTGGCTTTGGTTCCTGGGCCTGCCACTAACGCTTGTGTGGAGTGGGCATGTCCCTGGACCCCTCTGAACCTCGGTTAACTCATCTGTAAAGCGGGTACACGAATGCTTATTAAGTCGTTAAAAATATTTTTAGATTATGAAATACAGGACATTCATGGCATCGTATTCGGTACACAAAGAAGCTCAATGAATGAGGTTTTTAAAAACTTAAGAACGACTGTCATTCTTATTCGAGAAGGGAGGCATCCCGAATCTGAAGCAGGTGCCTTTGGGCCCACAGCTGCTGGTTGCCGGAATGAGCCAGAAACCTCCTCTTAACAAGCTAGAAGTGCTCCCCGCACCGTCTCTGACCAGCTGCATGACCGTGGGCAAGCCGCCGCCCTGTGCCTCAGTTTCCTCCTCCTTACAAGGGGAAGATGCTGCTTCTCCCTCCCGGGACCGTGAGAGGATTAGAAGCGAAGGTGTGTTTCATGCAATGCCGGGCACACAGTTAACACCGAACACATTACAAACACAGCTTTATCACCTCCAACCTCACCCAGGGAAGGGACCTGCGGACAGGGGCTAGGGAGCAGGGCTGAGAGGGAGGCTTCAGGGTCCCTTCTCACCCCTGTCCTCGGACACCAGACAACCTAACTCCCAACACGGCTTTCTGGACCGGCTGCTCTGTCTGGGGCTGTAAGAGTCCCAGGGAAACCTCGGATAATGAGCGCAGGGCTCTGCCCCGGGAAGCCCGTGGCAGGGCGCCTGGAAAGAGCACAAGCCTGGTGTCAGGCAGGCCCGGTGCAAATCTCTAGCTCCGAAGCCTTGGCCAGGTTGCTTTATTTATAGGAACCTCAATTTCCTAATCTGTAAAGTGGGAGCGATAATAGCACCAGTCACGCGGGACTGTCTATTCGGGAGAAACAACAAGTCACGTAAACGATTTAATAAGAAGAACGGGAAAACGTGGTGGGGGGCGGGGGTTGCAAGGAAGCCCCTGACCGTCTCCTCCTCCCCACGTCCCACCCACAGCGTGTCCAGCCCCAGACCCTCTGAGACCTAAGCAGCGAGATGCACATTATCCTAACTTCATCTGGGATCGCAGCTGTCGGTGGCCCAGCCTACTACTCCCCTTCTGGAGCTGGGTTCCCTGGGCAGGGTTTGCTTGGCCTGAGACCTCCGACCGCCTGTGCCCAAATTGGTGGCCGCAACTGAGAGGGCCGAGGGGACCAACGTGGGCCCGGCGTGGAGGGTGGAAGCCGGGGTTCCCCTAGCACCTTGGGGATCTGCAGGTGCGCAGGATGGGGGTCGGTGTCACCTTGCGAGTGGGGGTGAGTGGGTCCCCCAGCACAGGACGGTGCCAAACGGAGAGATACCGGCAGCAGAGATGGTGGTAAAACAAACCAGCACCAGCTCACCTGGCCGGTTCCTCCAGCGACTCACCTAGGGAAGCAGCAGGTAAGGACTCTAGGCGGCCACAAGTGGGCAGGAGCCCCAGACTGGACCTCCGGCACCCCCAGGCCTGGGCAGCAGGCAGGGGCTCTGAACCAACCGGGGGGGGGGCATGTGGGCAGCTCACAAGCCTTGTTTGCAAGCAGCCTAGGAACTCAAGGACCCCAACCCATGGGATGGGAGCTCCCCCTCTCTGGACACTTACCAGGATCCCAGCTCCAGGACCCCCACCAGATTCTTGACGGCCTCCCTCGAGGCCACATCCTCCAGCACCCCCTCCCTTCAAGCCGCCTCTGGGGCAGTGGGGGCACTTTGCCAAGAGCCGGGCCCTTCCTTGGAGGTTCCCTCAGGGCCTCCACCTTCTCGAGGCCCCCGCTCTAGAGGGGGGCCCCCGTCTGCGCATCCCCGGCTCTCTCTTTCCCAGGCTGGAGGTTTGCCTGTTTCTGGGGCACCCGTCCTGCCTAACCTCATTAGATGGTTCCAGGCGGCTTCTGAGGGCCCCACTCATGCTGGCCGGGGCGGGGTGGGGTGGGCTCCCTCCGGGGGGAACTGGCGGGGCGGGTGGCGGACGGCGGGCACACTCACCCAGGAGCAGGTTCATGAGCACCTCCTGGCCGGCCAGTGTGCTGCTCTTCACCAGGCAGAGGATGGTACCCCCGATCCAGGGGATGCCGTGGCCCGTGATGCCAATGAGCTTGACCATGGAGCGGGCGCTGGCCCAGGACGCGGCACGGCCGGCACACACGCCCAGCCGCTTGGACATGCAGATGTCAATGGCCAGCAGGGAGTTGAAGGCGATGCCCTTGAAGGAGGGGTTCAGCTGCATGCAGTCCTCCTCGGGCAGCTGCTGTGACTGGCGCCTCTCGCGGGCCCCATCGCCAGGGGACGGGGGCTGCGCCGAGGGGCCCGGGGCCTTCCTGCCCGAGCTGCGGGGCTCCGGGGCGCCCTTGGGGGGCTGGTTCAGGGACAGGAACTCGGCTCTGTTGAGGACGTTGTTGCGGTCTCGGGCCCGGGCGCGGCTCTGGGAGGCTGGCATGGTGACGCCTCGCGCCACGAGGGCCGGTGCCAGCCGGGCTGGGAGGCCTTCTCCCCGAAGACCGGAGCCGCCCGGGGATCCCGCCACCACTCCCTGCCTCCCTGCCTTCTCCGCAGCAGCTGTTAAATATAGAGTGCAGGATTGCACATGGCTGTTTACCTCCAGCTGCCACTGGGCTCCACGGGGACGTCAGTGCCAGCTGCGCAGCCAATCGAGCCCACCGATGCGGGCCAGCGCCAATGGAGCCACCGGGGAGGCGGACGAGTCCACAGCTGCGGCCTCGCTGCCTCGGGGCCTGGGCTATTTAAATCTTCCAATGGCTCACTCCCCGGGACTGGAGGAGTCTGGGAAATGTAGTCCTCCCACTGCCCTGGCCCAGAGGCCCCCAGACGCAGGCCCTGAACTAACCCCTGCTCTTACCAGGTTCCCTCGGAGCAGCGCGGACCCCTGTGAGCCAGGCTCACCCGCCCCATTGGCCTGGGCCCTGGGACCCCATCCCGTGGACCGGACAGTGGGGCCACGCCAAAGGCCTCCCTGGGCACCAGACGGAGTGAAGGACGTCACTGACGGCATCATCTTGGGTCGGCTGGGGCTGGGCCCAGCCCCCTCCCCCCCCCCCCCCCCCACCCCATGACAGCATTTCATTAAGCTAGCAGCTTGGGGCTTTATTCCTATTTTTTGATCAGTCTTGAATTTGGCTTCGGTGCATGAGGGTCCAATCAAATGGCAATAATCTGTAAGATCTGATTTCCATTAGAGGGAGGGTTGGGTGATCGGTTGGTAATGGATCTGCCTCTTGGAGGCTGTCTCCACTGCTTAGAGTTTTTCCGAAGGACAGGGGCACTCCAGCAGCTTCAGGCAGCCCACCAGTGGTTATCAAACGCCCGATGCGACCCGAGGGGCCTGGCACGCGCCACAAATGACAGGTCCGTCCTGTCCCTGGGAAGCTCAGTTCAGTGGGGGGGTCAGACAAATGACATGGAAATGATTGCAGTGCAGAGACATGGGATAGGGTCACAGAACCACAGCCTGGGTTTGTCTTGAGAATCACGGTGGGAGGACAGGTTACCCCACGTGAAGTCCCAGAGGCCTGTGCGGCCGGTGCATGACGCAGAAGGACAAGGGAGGCTGGGAGCCAAAGAGGGCAGACTGAGAGGGCCCAGCTGAGGACTTGGGGTTTGAGTCAGGCCTCTCTGTCCCCACCTGGGTGACTACAGGAACCCAAAGTCTCCACAGCCCTTTGAGGGCTGGCTGGGCCTGGGCTCAAGGGAAAGCCATTGATATAGGGTGACCAGAAGGCTCAGCAGTGAATGCCCTGGTCTCACAGCTCAGGGCCTGTCCATCTAGCTGGGATGGAGGCAGGAGGCTGTGACCTTCCCTTCCAATCATGGAGCCCACCCGTGACACCCCACAGCCTCCAGGTACCAGGTTCAGAGCCTTCCAAGGTGGGGAGGTGAGTGCTCTCTGGCCACAGGGCACCAGCCATGGTCTCCAGAGTCTGACAAATGGGGGATGACCTGGGATCCGGCACCAACTAAGCCGTGGGATCTTGAACAAGTCACGTGGCCCGTCTGGGCCTTGGTGTCTCCACCTGTAACATGGGAATATTAGCGTCTACCTCTCAAAGGCCATTGTGAGGTCAGTGAGATGATGTCTGTTAAATGCTGAGCAGGGTCCCTGCCCCACAGTGAGCCCTCAACCCTATGGGTTAGGAATTGATCCTGTTTGGCAAAAAAGGCCCAGTCTCATCTCACTTCCGAGTGTCCCTTTCAGAAGGACCCACACCTACGCCATACCTGGTTGGTGCGAAGGCAGACTCCAGGAGCCCTCAGGCCGGGGTCCCTTGCCGACTCCCCGGCATCCTTCTTCCAGACTGTTCCACTCAGATCACGCAGCCACAGAAGACGATGTTCCAGACTGGGTGGCGTCCCAGCCTCTTGGGTGGAGCACTGATGACCCGGGCTGCCTCATCCTGGCTCCTGGACAGCTACACATGCAGATGTGCTCGGAATGCGTGGGTGGCGGGCAATGTACTGAGCTCTAGCCCCATAACCAGCCTTTCTGTGAAGATGTGATACCACCCCCATTTTACAGATGAGGAAGCTGAGGCTCAGAGGCATGAAGGCCTCCAGCCAAGAAGCCCGAAAGGGTGGAGGTTCAACTCCCAAGCCAGCCCCTGGGGTGGAACAGGAGGGCGTCCAGACACGGATCCCTCAGACAGCAGGGACCTGGGCACACTCGCTCAGTCCTCCAGCAGGGCACACATCTCCCTCTCCCTGCGTGGGGCCCATGACCTGGGCTGGCCTCAGGAGGGGAAGAGGAGCCTAGCCCAGACTGGGGCTATTAATACCCCAAGGTCTGTGTCAGCATCTCGGTCTGGTCAGAGCGGCCAGCAGGTTCTGAGGGCCGCAGTGGGGCCCATGCTGAAGAAGTCCACGGAGTCCAGCTGCGCTCTGACCCAGGAGTGGTTAAGGGGAGGCTCTGGCGTGAGGCAGCCCCAGGTTCAAACCCTGGCTTGGCCACCTCCAGCTTAGTGACCACGAGTAAGTCCTATGAGCCCTCCTGGCCCCTGTTCCCCATCCTGGGGGGGGGGTGCGGGGGGCTGATGGAAGGGTGGTGTGAGGGGCTCACTGAGCCTGAGACCTGCTCCTTCCTCTCTCAGGTAGGGTGGCCCTGTTCACTTTCTCAGACAGCTGAGAAGCAGGCTCCACCCCTTTACGAGGCCCTACCATAGGCCACACAGTTCTACTTCTCAAAAATTCTCAGAATTCAGCAGCGCCTGGGTGGCTCAGTTAAGCATCCAACTCTGGATTTGGGCCCAGGTCATGGTCTCACGGTCACGGGATCGAGCCCTGGGTCAGGCTCTGCGCTGACAGCACAGCACAGAGCCTGCTTGGGATTCTCTCTCTCCCTCTCTCTCTCTGCCCCTCCCCTGCACTCTCCCTCTGTCTCAAAATAAATAAATAAACATTACAAAAAAAAAAAAAAAAAAAGAATTCTCAGAATGCATTCACTCATTGAATCGATGCTGTCACTGATCTTTTCCTGAAGTCTAATTAGAGAGGATACACACCCATGAAATAACTAGCCAGTTTATAAAACAGTATACTCTTACCGATACCCTTATTTTTTCCTTACTGTCAAGGTTCTACATGCCTGTTCAAATAAACTCAATAAATACAGATGATGCAGGTGTAATCCCACTGCCTGGAGACCACCCCTTGTTAACACGAGGGCGGTCAGGTTATAAAGGGTCCCCTCTCCGGTTCCGGAAATAGTTTACAAAAGCAAGTATTACTTTAATAACCAGAAAGAATCTATATTAAACAGACTGTATCTATAGATGTCATCTCTGCACAGAAATGCATTTAAAAATATGGTTGGATTACATGCCCTTTAAAAAAATAACCTACCCTTTTGGGGCGCCTGGGTGGCTCAGTCGGTTGAGCGTCCGACTTCGGCTCGGGTCGCGATCTCACGGTTCGTGAGTTCGGGCCCCGCATCGGGCTCTGTGTTGACAGCTCAGAGCCTGGGGTCTGCTTCCGATTCTGTGTCTCCCTCTCACTCTGCCCCTCCCCCACATGCGTTCTGTCTCTCTCTGCCTCTCAAAAATAAAGAAAACCAATAAAAAAATTTAAAAAACCCTACCCTTTTCACTTAACAGAAACCTGACCATGTTTCCATGACAACCCACCATTTTTTTCAACGGTTCCTTGGCATTCGGTCATGTGGACGGGCCATACTTTATGGAAGCGACCCCTGGTTATTGGACAGGTAGTTTGTCCCCCATCTGATGACTCTCCAGAACTCTTCTGGCATGGCCATCCTTACACTACACCCCTGCACACCAGAGTAGAATATGAATACGTGGTTAAAGTGGCAGTGCCAAGTGCATCCCCAGAGATCCGATGGGTCACCCTGAGCCACCCACTGCCGTACCCAGGCCCAGAAGAGCACGGATTATAGAGACGTCTAGCCAACAGGGCAAGTCTAACCACCCTGTCCCCACGTTAGAGATGAGGAAGAGCAGCCTGGGGTGGTGACATCAGCTGTGAGGCCACACAGCTGGTCGAGGCCAGAGTTGGAACGGGGGCTGGCTGGTCCCTGCAACTCTGAGCCTGCAGGCTAGCTTTCTGGCCATATGCTTCACCGCTTCTCTATTTCCCGACCGCTTGGCCCTCACTCATTCACTCGTTCACTCCTGGAACACTGCTTGAGGCCCGCTACGCACCAGGCCTCATGCAAGGACCCGAGGGAAGCGTGAAGGTGACTCTGGGGTGGCCCCATGCCCGCAGACTACCTGGCCTCCCCTGAGCCATTGCCCTCCCTGGCCCATGGTCCACACAGCCTTCCTGTCCCAGCCCTGTCAGCTGCTGAAGGAAGGGCCGGGTGGAGGGTGCTGCGACTTGCTAGGGCCCACAGCTCATCAGGGGGAACCGGGATTCAGACTTGGGTCTCAGCCTCAAGCCCTTGCCTCTAACCGGCTGGATACACTGCCTCTCTCTCCTTTGAGAGCAGGAGAGGTTTTCTGGCAGCTTTGTGGGGCCTAGAGCAGTTTGCACATGGCAGACGCGGGTTATTTGTTGTCTCTGAAGCTTTAAGGTGGATGTCTGCTACGATTTAGCACCACTCTGCTATTACTACCGCCAAGTGCATTTATCCTTAGCTTGTACTTAACGGTTGCTCTTGCCTACTTGGAGCTAAGTGTGGGTCCCTTAACCCTCCGGCCAACTTCAGAGTCAAGCTTTTAGTCTCCATCACACAAATGGGAACATCAAAGCTTAGAGGCGAAGGGATTCTTTGCGGGTCGTCCAGTGAGCCAGCGAGGTACCCCAGGACTCAAGCATCACCCCAATACCCCTCCCCCTCCTCTGCTCTCTTCCTTTCCTCTTGGTCACTGTCCTTTCTAACGTGCCGTCACCCTTATTCTGTGCGTGTCTATGGCTAGTGTCCTCCTAACACAGGGTCTGCCCCGGCGGGGGGGGGGGGGGTGCAGGGACAGCCTTCTGTTTGTTCACTTATGGGCCCAGGGGCACTGCCCGGCCTATAGAAGGCAGTCAATAAATATTCATCAAATGAACGACTATTTGGTTCTGGAACGCGGGCACCAAGTCTCCTACAAACTTACTAACTCCTACAAAGACGGATGGCCAAAGGAGGCCGGTTATTTGGGGTGATGACCCCAGAAGGGAGGGGGAAGGGGGTTGGGCGGGGTGGGGGAGAAGCTCTGCTCCCCGGAGGGCGGTGTCCTGGGGAGGGGCGCGCGCAGCTGGAGGGGAGAAGAGGGAGGGGCGGCGGCGGCGGGGCCCCTGCGGGGAGGGGAGGGGAGGGGAGGGGAGCATTTTTCACCACCGCCCGCCCGCCCCCGGGCGCTCCCTCCCGGATCTCTATCGCAGTTCGCATTTCGAAGGCCGCTCCTGGGTTATTTCGGTCGGGAAACCTGATCCTTCGCGGGGTTTATTTTAGCACCTTGGAGAACTCCCAGTGCCGCACCGAGCGGGCCGCACCCAGCCCGCTGACGCCGCCTCCGGCCAACGCGGACTGCGGGGCGCGGGGCGCACGCACACGCGCCTACAGATACACCCTCACACGAGGCACACGCACTGTCGTCCACGGTAAAGACGCACGGGCTCCTCTGCACCCACACCACTTACGCGCGTCGCAACACGACACACTTCACACGCACGGACACCCCCCCCCCCCACACACACACACCCTCACACTCATGGGCACGTACAGTAACCCGGACACACACACTCCTACGCATAAACCCCTCCCCCCGCGACCGTCACTCTACCCTCCCACACGGAGACGCGCAAACCCACACTGCCACGCTCACTCGCACACGCACATGTACGCTCAATCACACCCTCTAACCTCCTCTACTGTGTTTACTGCGCGCCCCCTCGCACCCCCCGCCCTCCTGAGAGCGCTTCCTTCCCCCTCCTTTCCCCCAGCCCAACACTGGACACACACACAAATCAAAACAACTTACTCTATAGGTCCTGATTTATAGCAAGCAATACTTGTGACCATTTCAAGTATGAATTTGTACTTCTCTATTATTCATGTTAACTCATACCTCCATTCATCGTTCCTGGATTAACACTGACCTCTCTCCAGCCCATGGGACCTAAGCGGTGTGGGGACCACACCTGCTGGCCGACCCGGCCCTGCCCATGCCCTCAGTGTCCTCTGAGCGTCCAGCCCAGGGCAGGTGTCCAGTCACCACCGGGGAAGGGAGGCACTTGTGGATGGTGGGAGGGCCAGCTGAGAAGCCCCAACCCGAACGCGCTCTGGAAGAAATGTGGTTCTGAACCTCTGGCCGGAAAGGCCCGCACCTCCCGACACGCAGCCACCCTAAGCAGTTGGTCTTACACACTGCCTCGCAGACATCTCCCACGCCATGCCACCGCCTCTCCGGGGAGAGTGACCTAGGTTCCAAACCGGGGGCCCTCTCTGGATGACCTCACCGGGACTGTGTTCCATAGCGGAGGCCGTGGACCAGCCCGGTCTGAGATCCCATCTCTGCTCACCTGGCCAGGCCTGCGCCCACTCCCGGCCCAGGTTGGGTACACAGTGAGGAGGTCAGGTGGGCCCTCCAGTTGGATTCACCTCCTTGTCCCCCGGTGCCTCACCTCCAGCCATCTGCCTGGCCGTCCAGCCCTGCCCGCTGTTCTCCCAGGTGGACATTCCAAGCCTTACCACTGCCTTCCAGTCTGGTCCCAAACGGTTAAGGAGAGAACCCTGTTTCCCAGGGCAACAGAATTCCAGCATTAACATTTCCATCTGCAGAACAAGGGCTTTTCCTTCCTGAGAAATGCCTTTCTAGTCCCATGATGACCACACCCTTGGAGGCCGAGAGCTCTTGAAGGACTGGCTTTGGCCTTGAGATGCATGTTGGCCAATGAGGGAGGAGGAGCCTCGAGAGGGTCTCCGATGGCCACGAAAGCGAGGCCCCTACCCCTGCAGGGACACCAGCGAGAGCACCTGCTACACTGAATCACCAGCCTCCGGGGTTTAGAGCCAGGCTGCTGCGTTCAGTCCACACCACCGTCTTCGCCAGGTCTCAGGGCCTCATCTGCGGGATGCTGTGGTGACACAGGCCAGCTGGTGGGGCGGTTGTGGGAGCCATGTATGATGGTTTACGGTGATGGGTGATGCTCGGTGGGGAGAAACTGCATCCAGCTGTCTCTGCAGACCTCGGAGGACTCTCGGCTCGTTTGGGCTGCACGTTAAAGCCCAGCTGGGCAGGGGCATGTAGATTTGTTGCATAGGTTTTCCGTGGCCTCTCTGGGCCAACGTGCCCAGAACTGAGGGACCTTGTCCTCCCGCTGACCATACCCTGAGTCCCCAAAGTGGCCACGTTGAAGAGTTCACCATCTCCGGGCCGAGATTGGGCCCTCCAGTCCCTCCTCCTCCCCCTTCAATGGTGACTTTAGCGAGGAGTCTAGGGAGACTGAGGTCTGGGGGAGGGGACGAGGCCGGTCGTGGAGGTGATGTGAGTGTGCCCGTGGCGTTGGGCATGTTACACCCAGATGTCCCCTTCCTCTCTTCTGCAGATGCCAGCGCCTCACACACGTGTGGGTGCATCCTGGGCCTTCTACATGTGCCGAGGCAGCTGTGGGTCTGTGTCCAGCACCCACAAAGCTCCAGAAAATGCTGAGCGGGAGGAAGACTGAGTCGGGAGGCAGAAGGGCCAAAGGGGCCTGGCAGCTGGGGCAGCAGCTAGGGAGTCTTGAAGTGTTCATCGGGAGCTGGGATGGGATGGGGACATGAGCCCAGCCCGTGAAGACCCCTCTGTCTGTTAGGGCTGGCCTTGGGGGGAGCACTCCTCAGCTCAGGGCCTGACAAACAGGCCTACGAACATTGCCTTAGCCCTCTTCCCACCAAAGGGGCCCTCACCTAACCCAGGACAAAGCACTGCATGGGGGAGGGGTGATGTGAAAGGGGAGGCATCTATGGGGCTGAGAGGTTAAGGGAGGAGGGGGCTTCTATTTTGCAAGAACCCTCACCCCATGGGCATCTGAGCACCTCTTCTGGTGGGATTCGCTAGAGACAGGGCTTTCTAGGGGTTGGTTCCCTTCCGTTCAGAGGCACTGGCCCCAGCCAGCAAGGACAGCATCCCAGGAGGAGGAACTGAGCGGGCTTTGGACTTGGCCAGATCTGGCTGGGGATCCAGACTCTGAAAAGCTACTGTGCCCCGACCCCTGGGTCTCTGTCTGTATAGTCCACTTCCCGGGCTCAGTGTTCACTCAGGCAGCCTCCTATCCAGGGCTTTGGCTGCTTAGTGAGCAGGTTACGTCTCTGGTCTCTGTCCTTTTCACGACAAATGAGGAAAATGTGCAGCTCAGCACGTGTTCATGGAGCACCCCTGTCCTGGTCACCAGGGTGGCATCTGGGACTTCAGAGAGCACCCTGGCCGGTGCAGGCTGCTCTGTTCTAGGCGCTGGGGGTGATGTCTGTAACGTCCCCCAATGCTAACATCTTACTTACATACAAACTGAATATCCTAATAATCATCTGCTGGCAAAGGGGGTGCGGAAGGCTGTAGTGAGTCCCAGGAGGGCAGAATGTTTGCGGGGGTGGGGGGTGTGCCCTGACTTTACAGCAGAGAGAGGGGCCACTATGGTTATGAGCTCAGGGAAGTCTTCTGCCTGGAAACGGACACTTGCACGGGGTCCTTAGGAGACCTCTGCTGTCTGGGGTTCTACTGTGTGGCAGAAAGCAGGTCACGAGGCCACCCCGCCTTGGTCTCAGTCAGCAGGACTAGAAATAAGGTACCTGTGGCCTGAGCTGGTGCTGGCATGAGACAGATCACCTGACCTGGCTGATCATCCCTCAAAGGAGAGACCTCAGAGCGGCCAGAACTCTCCCTCTCCAGCTCCTGCCCTCACTGGCACGCAAGATGGTCAGGCTTGAAGGGGTCAGGATGATCTGTCCCCCAGCCGGCTGTGGGTACCTTTGGAAGTCAGAGTCACGGGGGTGGGGCGGGAGCAGAGCATGGCTCTAATGTGGCTGCCAGGTTTTCTGATGTCACAAACCACCTGGCCTTTCCCGGGGTGGGGGGGGGGGCGGTAAACTGCAAGGTGGGGGTGGGGCGGTTGGCTTGAGGCAGCTTAGAGAGGTTCACAGTTATCCTACTTTTCGAACCTCTGCACTCAGACTTCTGGGGTCCCAGGATCGGCTGGGCCACCTGCCAGGGCCCTAGGGCAAGTCTCCGGGGTCTCCCAGCTTTGGATTCCAGCTCTGTGAGGAATGCATAAGAGACCTCCTGATGGTGGATGAAATGATGAAGCTTGTCCAGCACTTACCACAGTTGGGGCTCAACAGGCCTGACCACCTGTCAGCGTGCCAAGAGGCTCAGTCCCAGGCACCCTTTCCCCAAACTTCTCTCCCCCACCCCAAGCTTCCCAGCCCTGGAGCCTCCCGGGACCCCTGTCCTGTTTCCACTCCGTCACGGCCCCACCTTGGCCAGGAACACCAGGACGGTACAACCCTTCTCCCCAGACAGGCTGCCCAGTTCAAAGGGCAGAGGAGCCCCCCTGGACCAGAGACAGAACCCGAACTACACTACCCAGAATTCCCGGGGCTAGCCAAAAAGGAAATGTCGTTTATGCAAGGAGAGGCTCAGCTCCCCACAAGCTGCAGAGGGGGAGAGAGGGGGGAGACGGGGAGAGGATTAGCAGGGGGAGGGCGGGCTGTGTGCGGGGAGCGAGGGTGGAGAGCTGGGCGGGCGGCGAGGAGGAGGCGGCGCCCGCCCGCCGCCGCCGCCGCCGCCTGCGGACCTGCATCCCCGCGGGGCCGGCGAGCGGGCGGCGGTCCCTGCGTGCGCTGCGCTCCGGCCGGCGGCTGCGGGCGGACGCGGGGCCAGGCCGGCGCAGGGGCTGAGTTTCTGCAAAGTTTGACCTGGTTGCCTTTCCGATGCTGCAGCAGAGCGAGGCAGCGCGGGGCGCGCCAGGCGGCTGCGGCGCGGCGGCGGGGCTGAGCGGCGACAGCACGCTCACAATGATCATAAAATAAAGCGGGCGCGCGGGGTGGGGGCGAGAGAGCCCCGAGCCTCAGCCCTCCGCCCCCGGCCACCCACTGGCAGCCCCGAGCTAGGAGGAGGTGGGGGCCGGGGGCGCCCACGGTCGCCCCAGACCCCAGTAGAGCCAAAGGACACTGCCCGGGGGAAGGGGGGGGGGACGCCCCGAGGACGTGCCCGCGGCGGGGTCAGGGGCGTCCGGAGGGCGGCGGCCGGGGCACGCGGAGCGGCCCGAGGGGCAGGTGAGTCGGTGGCGCCGCCCGGGTGGGGGCGTGCGCGCCAAAGTTGCCCGGCGGCGGTGAGCGCGCCCGACGCGCGGGGACCCGGGGCCGCTTGGGGCTGGCGAGGTGGGGGACAGAGGCGCCCGACGCGGCGGGGCTGGGGCACTGCACCCTCCGGAGTCGGAGGATCCCGGCCCGGGAAGGGGCGCACGCCCGATCGGACCGGCCTGCGGGGTGGCACTGCGCCCCCAGGGGGCCGGAGGGACCCGGCGGGGAAGGGGCGCCGGCGGCGAGGCGGTAGGGGCAGTGCCAGGGCGGGCAAGTCCACGCGGCCCACTGCAGTGTAGCCGGTCGCCCTCTCCCCCCCCCCCCCCACGCCACTCCCAGGCCGGGAGGTGTCAGCGGAGATGTCACGGGCGGCGATTATTCGCTGGTGCGCGCGGTCGTGCAGCCGCCACTGACGGGGCGGGCGGAGGTGGGGGGGGGCGCCGCCTCCGGGGAGACCGCCCAGAGCTGCGCCGTCAGCTCTGCAGCCCGCGCACACGCGTCGCCGCTTCGCGCGTTCCCCGCAGCAAAGTTCGGCTCAACTTTGAGGCGGGCCTTGACGCCCTGTCCCTTCCACCCCCCGACCAGGTCCTCGGCGGTCGCGGCGAGCCGGGCGGCGGCCCCAGCGCAGCCCCGGAGCCCCGCACGGCGGCGGGCGGCGACAGCGACAGCGGCGGGGGGACGCGGGGCGCCCGCGTGGGGGCGTCGGCCCGCGCCCGCGAGTGGGCGCCGACGGGGACCCGCGCCGCGCCGCGCTCCTCGGGGACCCCGCGGGCGGCCGGTGCCCGGCGCTCGCCTCCTGGAAGCCGCGGGTCGGCGCTCGCCCCCGAGGGCGCCGGGGCCTCCGCGCTCGAACAGAAACTGCTCTTCCATTGATTGGGCCCCGTTGGGCGAGCGGCCGGTGCGTGTGCCCCGAGCGAGCGCGTGCGGAAGGCAGAGGGCAGGAAGTAGGACTTCTGCAGCGACGGTGGCGGCGCGGCGCAGGGGACGGAGCCTTCCTTATTTATGTGTCTGCCGGCGTTCGCCTTCGCCGCCCGAAGACTTCAGGGAGCGTCTCCGAGCTGCGTTCCCCGCGTGTGAGGCACGGAAGGGCTGGCTGTCTGAGCACCATGATTACCCATTAACCTCCAGACTTTCCTTTTTCTTAACCCAAAGAATATCGGTGATTTTTGTCCACTGCTAGCAGAAGAGGAGAGGACCCAGGGCTCTTGAAATGCAGCAAAATCCTTATTTCTAAGCAGGCCCGAGATAGTGATATGCAGACCCCCTCGACTCAGTGAAGTTTTCTATCCTATGGATATCGGTCTTGAGATTTGAGATTGGAGAGCAGTCCTGTCTGCACTGGGTCCCGCAACCTCCATCCTTTCAATGCCCAGTTTTCTCTGGGACTGCTGGCCTTCCCTGGAGATCAGAGCGCTGCTTTGTGCCATGGGCTGTATTCAGAGCATCGGGGGCAAAGCCAGAGTCTTCCGGGAAGGCATCACCGTGATTGACGTGAAAGCCTCTATTGACCCCATCCCCACCAGCATCGATGAGTCCTCCAGCGTGGTGCTCCGCTACAGGACACCCCACTTCCGTGCCTCGGCCCAGGTGGTCATGCCACCCATCCCCAAGAAAGAGACCTGGGTCGTTGGCTGGATCCAGGCGTGCAGCCACATGGAGTTCTACAACCAGTATGGGGAACAGGGCATGTGAGTACGGCTCAGACACAAGCTGTCAGGGGTGGGGGGGGGGTGCTGCTCGGGGTGGGGAGCTTGGAGGCCTGGGGTGGGAGGGAAGCTTCAGGCAGCGGTGGAAGTCGTCCCTGTGTCCTCCTAGGCCAGGTGATCTCCAGGGTTTGCCTGGTGATTCGGATTGGGGTCACGGCTCTGGGACCTCTCTTCCTGCTGTCACCGGCCCCTGGGGTTCCTGCGTCCTTCCCTGCGAGATGCTGAGAAAGCAGAGGCACGTTCCACCAGGTGTCTCTTTGGCAAAACACGCGAGCTGTCCTGGGGCTGCTAGAGAGGCTGAGGCTTGGCACCCCCCCTTCGCTCCCCCCCCACCCCACCCCGGGGCTCAGGCCTCCTGGAGAGGTCCATGTGGCGGAAGTTAAGGAGAAGACAGTGGAGCCCTCCATAGTTACTTGCACAGGTGCTGGGCTTGAACTTGTCTCTGCAGTGTTTTCACATGCATATCAGGACGGGGAGGTGGGGGCGGGGGGGGGGGGAATGCTTTGCTGTTCCGGTGTTTTGAGAGGGTGGCTCCTTTTAGAAACCGAGCCTTCTCGGTTCAGGGTATAGCGTTTTTCTCTCCCCGAGGCAGAAGGCCGCTTGATGTAGACATCCTGTGTCAGTGTCCAGAAGGCTCCAGAGGGGCCCTCACAGCTGAGAGGAGCCCACTGGCCTCTTCCCTCCAGCCTGGGGTCCAGAACGTTCCCAGGACAATGCACGTGTGGGTGCAGGACACGGGGAGCCGGCACCTTCCTTCCTGGCATGCGCTGGGGTTCCTGGGGGTGGTCGTCCCAGTGTGGAAAGAGAAGAGGTGGACAGGAAGGAAAGCCACTTAGCTTCCAGGGCCGCCTGAAGACAGGGAGGTGAAAATAGCTGTTTCCGAGCACGAGGTCCCTCTGAGAGAGCGAGGTGGGCCCCAGGGACAGCTTCCCAACTGTGCCCGGGACTGGCGGGGGATACTCTCCCACGGCCAGCCTCTCCAGGTGCACGCTGCTTTTTCCCGGTTCTTCAAGGGAGGAGCGGAGCAGGGGAGCCCCCAGGACTTGGGCCTTTTCCCGGGTCTCAGAACATCCTGGGCCCCTCTGAAATTAGAGGGGGCGGGGAGGGGATGGAAGGTGGCAGGATGCTAAGTCTCATTGCGTTTCCTTAATGACTCTGAAGTTGTAAGGCAAACAAGAGAAACGCGGTAAAGCGTAAAATGAGGGTGTAAACAGGATCACCCCACAGGGGCCCACGCGGGGCATGTCCCTCCATCAACCCGATGTCTCTACCCAAGGCCCTTTCATTCTCCAAAGTGGCTTTTAACTCGGTGTGTGTGTGTGTGTGTGTGTGGGGGGGGGTGCTGACTTTCCATTGCAAGAAGGGAAACATGATTCTGAGTTATTCGGTGTGGACTAGATCCTAGGAAGCCTTCAGCCAGAAACCTTTTTTGGACCCTGCAAAGGATCCGGGACGAGTGACAAGACACAGGCGCAGAGGGTTTTCTGGGGGTTTGAGGCACAGGCTACGTTCTTCCCGAGAAGGGGTAGGGAAGGCAGAGGGTTTTGCTGACCATGGAAAGACTGGAAAGATCCGAGCGCCGGGAGGAAGTTGGGGGAGAACCAAAGGGGCCGAGTGCCGAGGCGGCGCGGCGGGCAGCGAGGAGGAACAGGCCCGGCCGGGGCCTCCAGTTCCCCATCTGCACACAGGGGCTTAAAGCCTCCGCTCTGAGCACTTTCAGGCACTGTTGCTGGAGGCAGGCCTGAGGCCGGAGACCCGAGATGACTTTCCCTTTCTGTGCCAGTCCTTGGTTCCTGGTTAGAGGAACCCAGTGCGCACCCAGACTGCAGTCAGGCAGACCTGGGCGGGCGTCCAGGCTCTGCCACTTTCCAGGGTGTGTGACCTCAGCCACTCTGACCCTCGGTTTCCCCGTCTGCAACTAGGGCCAGTCATAGTCCTTGCCCTATAGCTTTTACTGCGAGAATTACGAGAGATGACGTTTGTCAAGCAGTCGGCACGGCACCAAGCCCTCGGTGGTCTTTAACGTGGTTATGATGTGAGCGTTCTTCTCTCCTGGGGGGTGGGGGGGTGGGTGGGGGTGAGCCACGGTGTCCGTAAAAAGTTGAGAATCGTGGCTGCATCCGGGCAGATCAAACTTCTCCTGGGAGTGAAGTTTCTCCTGAGCCCAGGTCTCTCTCGTTCACAAAGCACCCACTTCCTGACTTTTAAAAATGTTAAAATAGCGCAAGTCACGAATGATTTGAGCTCTCCGAGGTTGAAGGCCGTTTTATGTGCTTTCCATTTGCTTCCTTTTGTTTCCTCCTCTGCCCTGCCCTGCCCCCCCACCCCCACCCCCTCTCGGGTCCCCCTGCACCCGCTCTTCCTGCCTCTGCACTCCCGGCTGGGGCAGGACCAGCTCCACAGAGAGGGCAGAACCTGAGGCTCTCTGGACAGGGGCCGTGTGGAGCCATCCCCCCGCCAGCCACCTCGTGTGCCGGGTGACAGCCGCCAGGGCAGATAAGGAGAGAACTGCCCGCAGGTGGCTCTGAGGGGCCAGTGAGAGGACGGTGCTAGGTGACCACCGTGTGGCTGAGACGCTGAGTTGGAAAAAGCTCCACTTACCACTGATTGGCCAAATCGTGCTAAAAAGTGGAATTAGCAGAGAGCACGGCTCCTCCGATCCTGGGCAGAGCTCTGTATTCGACCGGCGGCCTCTGCAGATGAGAAGGGCTTGTTTAGAGAAAGCCTGATGTCTGCTCCTTCTTGAGCATTGGAAACATTTAGGTGCCATCTTCCCAACCCCAAACGACGCTCTTTCCTGTTTTGTTTTGTTTTGTTTTGTTTTTATATTTAACGTTTATTCAATTTAGAGAGAGAGAGAGAGAGAGAGAAAGAGAGAGTCAGAGCACGATCAGGGGGAGGGGCAGAGAGAGAGGGAGACAGAGGATCTGAAACGGGCTCCAGGCCCCAAGCGGTCAGCACAGAGCCCGACGTGGGGCTCGAACTCACAATCGCGGGGCACGATCTCAATGCCAGGAGCACCCAGCGCCCCCGCTGTGATCTCCAGACCCTGCCCGATGTCTCCGGGAAGGGTGCAGAGCCACCCTCGAATGAGAACCGCCAGACTAGACCCAGACGATCGAGATCATTAGAATGAAACCCACGCCCGGGACCTCAGTGGCCAGGGGAGAGGGAAGCCAGGTGGCAAAGGTTAAGGTCAGGGCTCCCGTTCTCTACGAACGGGCTTGTATTCAAAATATTAATTCCAAATCCTTAACCGGAACCCGTAATACCCTTTGACGTTATCCCTGCTTAAAATTAATCCCTAATCCAGGAGAACTTTACAGAATGACATCCCGGGCTGGAAAGATAGGCAGTGGAACTGTCACACAAGCCACCTCGGTGATACCCCGACTCCTCCAGAGGAGAGCCATGGAGCGCTGAGTTTCTCCGTGCCAGCTTCGCGGGATTCTGTATGGTTTTCGGGCCAGCCCACACTGCTTTAAAAGCCACCTCCCCCCACCCCAAACTGTTGGAGACACCTGTCTTCACAACCCCGTCCTCCGCAATTCCTCAGCCACCACCTGTCAGCTGGCACAGCCTTCTAAGTGACAAGTCGCAGTTTCTAGCCCGTGCGGAAGACGCTTCAGGTCGTCCCTCGTTTGCCCTTCTCTGAAGCCCTCAGGGCGGCAGGCCCACGGCCAAGGCCAAAGGGCAGACTTGGGGGTGAAGTGGGGGGAATAGCTCAAGAGACAGGGTCTCTCAGGGGGGACAGTGCCACCTCCCCTCACCCTTGTCCCCCTGGTCCAGCCGGGTGCGGATCCTAGCTCCGCCCTCCCGCGGTGCTGTGACCTTGAGACCAGTCTCTTAGCCTTTCCGGGCCTCTCTGTTCCCATCTGTGAGATGGGGAGAATGGTCCCTTCCCTCCCTGGGTTGCTGTGAGGGGTTAAATGAGAGAGTGCACGATAAGAGCTCAGCACAGTGCCTGGCACACACGATGCACTCGATCCACGACAGGTGTCGGTGTGATAGCTGCTAGTAGCTGATTATTAAATCTGGGATGCCTGGCGGAGTCAGCGGGAAGACGGCTGTATGCAGAGCCGCTCTCTCTTCCGGGGTTGGGTGTCGCAGACCCGCCTACGGCGTGAGAGCCTTGAGCGAGGAGACCTGCAAGGTCCTTCCAGCCAGCACACGGGGGGACACCTGCTTCGGGACCACAAGGAGGCTGGTGGGAAGGGGCCAGGCGGGGGCGCAGGGACTGAGGCCACAGGCCGGTGGCAGGACGCCGGAGCTGGGTGATGAACAGAGCTGCCCGGGCTCCCCTTCCTGTGTCCCAAGGACGTCATGGGGCCCTCCTTTTATGACGAGGACACAGCCTCTGAGACCTGAGGCCACTTGCCCAAGGAGGCTTGCTCTGCTCCAGCGGGTGACCACGTGGCCCCTTCCTGCAGCCGCGGGCCCGCACAGAACAATCGAGGACGAAGCTTCCTCTCTGGGACCGGAAGGCTGCCTCCCCCCATCTGCTGGGCCCTGGCGGAGGCGAGGGTGGCGTGGGTGGGAGAGGGAAGTCCTTGTTTCCAGGCTTTGGGGCGGGAGGAAGTTTAGGGGACTGCCCAGCCCAGAGAGAGCTCCCCACGGACCGGCCCCAGCCAAGCGATGGCTCCAACCCTCACCTTCCGAGTGCCGAAAACAAAAGCTGGCTGAGCCCGGAGACGTGCGAGGAGGCACCCGACAGCCGTGGCAATCAGGGAAATAAATTAAATCCTGAGATCTTCTGTTCTTTGCTGATCGGCTCCGGGTAGCAATGCCACTGATTCGGTGTTGGGGTTGGGGGGAAATGGACAGCCTCACGGGCTGTTTGAGGGGGTGCATACAGTTCAGGCAGCGTCTAGAAGGTGGGTTTGGCTGCCTCTGTTACAATGTCAAACCTACGTGCCCTGCAGTGCTGTTCTACCTGTAGAGTTTGTCTTACAGGGACTTTGAGCATCTGGCCCGGGGCCTGGCATAGGGTAGGCGTACAAAAAACATCTGAACAACAACAACAAATTGCCTAATGTGTGAATGGAAGACCCAGGCCAGAAGGATGTATATATGAGGATGAAAACTCCAGCACTTGCAAAAAAAAAAATTTTTTTTTTTAAATATAAGGGGACGCCTGGGTGGCTCAGTCAGGTAAGCATCCGACTTTGGCTCAGGTCGTGATCTCACAGTTCGCGAGTTTGAGCCTCACACTGGGCTCTGGGCTGACAGCGTGGAGTCTGCTTGGGATCCTCTGTCTCCCTCTCCCTGCCCCTCCCCCTCCTTGTGTCCTCGCTCGCTCGCTCTCAGTCTGCCTCTCCAAAATAAAACGTTTCTTTAAAAGTTGTAAAGCATGTAGCACAGGAACCCATTTTTGTTTAAAATAAAACACTGTGAATGGGAACACGTACCGTGGGCCTATGCAGAGAAAGGTCTAGAAGGATGTTTACCAAAGCGTAATGGTGGTGAGTAACCTCAGTGAGGTGGGGGCGGGCGTGGAAGACGTGGCTTTCCTTTCTCACTTCATATACTTGTCTATAGCGATTTTTTTTTTTTTTTAAAGAAAAACACAGCTTTTACAACTAAAAATTAAGATTAGGCACCGTTGGTCCTTTCCAGGGGACATGGTGCTGGGGCCTGGATGAAGGGGGGGGGGTGGGCTGCAAAAGGAGTGGGGCTTGGTTTTTGGGAGAGCCCTGGGAGCAGGCGGTGGGGGGACACCTCCAGACCCTCCCTCGGAGAGCAGGTGCCTGGTGGGAAGGGGCTGGCCTGGCAGGCGGGCACGTGGGGCAGAAATCAGGAAACTGGGCTCCCGGTTGCAAACTTCTGCAGAATTTGAACGTTTTGCAAATTGTACAAGACCATGAGATCTGTAAAACTGGGGACTGGGCAAGATAAGCCCTAAGTGCCAGTGGGACCAGTGTGGGCAGAAAAGCCTCGGTCCAAGCAGCCCTCTTGCCCTCAAGCCTCAACTCCTTGTCTGTAAATGAGTTTCTCAGAGCATCTAACGGGCATCAGTTGTGGGATGTGAAATAATATTGAAGTGAACTCATTTAAGCCTAAGTACAACTGTAATTTAATGTTTATTTTATTTTTGAGAGAGAGAGAGAGAGACAGTGCGAGCAGGGGAGGGGCAGAGAGAGAGGGAGACACGAATCGCAAGCAGGCTCCAGGCTCTGAGCCGTCAGCACAGAGCCCGATGTGGGGCTCGAACTCACAAACCATGAGATCGTGACCTGAGCTGAGGTCGGCACTTAACCAACAGAGCCACCCAGGCGCCCCGATACAACTGTAATTTAAAGCAACGTATTTATTTGAATGTATATTTGGGGGGAAAATGTATCTAGGACACTCAACGTGTTATTTCCGTGTGTTTCTTAGGAAAAACTAAATGCAGTTTTTTTAAAAAAATGATTTTAAGGAAAACAATGAAGTGAATAATAGTACAGGAAGTATATAGAATGTAGATGGGACCAAAACGAATAGAGATGGGAAGTTTGGAAACTCTGTTCTGAGACCCCTGTCTGGGGTCCAGTCTGGCTCTGGGGTCCAGAACTCAAAATTCAGAGCCCCGGGAGAGGCGGGGGAACCCCGGGGGTGTGAGGGGCCGTCTGTTTTGGGGGGAGAGCCCTTCAGGCTCTTCCGGGTGGCTGGGAGAGGTGTGCTCCTGTCGTCCAAGGTCAATGAAAGGGCCAGCCTCACCTTCCCTCCGAGGCACCGCGCTGGGCATCCCTGGTTTCCTTCACCTCCACCCAGTAGCTTTTGCCCCCGTGATGCTCCCCGGCCCCCAGGGGTGGCCCTCAGCATCGCCTCTACCCTCCTCGGTCTCCAGGGAAGGCCTTTCTAACCCCTTCAGACCCACACCCTTGGCCAGCTGTGATGCTCAAGCTCGTGTGTGTATGTGCGTGTGTGTGTGAGTGTTGGGCGAGGCCTGTGTTGGAGGTCTGTGGGTAAGGGCCTCTGTGTGTGTGTGCACATGCGTGTGTGTGTGTGTGCATGGTTGAGTGAGAGTCTTTTGAAACCGCTGGCTAAGAGCTCCCTCGGGTTGCGGGTCCTGGCCTGGCGGCTTTGTGGTTGTGTGACCTTGAGATAGGCCTGTACCGTCTCCAAGCCTCTTGTATAAAACGTGCCCCTCTGACGTGTCCCCGGGGTGGTTGAGGAGAAGCACTGGGGGGACGTATGTACATAGGGTGCCTCACACGTCCTCTGTGCTTAGGGAACATGACCATTGTCACCGGCGTCACTGCAAGGACAGCGGGTGCTAGGGACAGCTACTCCAGGTGAGACAACGCATGAACGGGGTGGCTTTGGGCACTCTAAACTCCTTCAGGAGACCCCCTTTTGGGGCCCAGGCCCTGAAGATGAGGCCAGGCAGGCCGCCCACAGTCACCGATCCAGGCCACCAACACTTATTTGCCTACATCCTGGAGGCCTGGCCCCTGCCCTCTAGAGATCATCACCAAGCGATCGCATGGTCATCGGATCACCACTGTGCATGCGCCAGGAAACAGCAGGGTGAGGAATGAATGGCAGCGGATATGGGGCCACCTGGGTTGGGTCAGGGTGGGCTTCTCTGGGGGGCTCCGGAGCTGAGCCATGAGGAGCAGTGACCTGCACAGGAGGAGGAGGGACACTGGTCCTGGCAGAAGGCCTCGAGACGGGGGGACAGGAGGGGCACGGCCCATTAGAGGAACTGAGAGCGGCTGGTGGGTCTGGAGCCTGGGGAGAGTGTGCGTGCGTGCGTGCGTGTGTGCGCACGAGGGGTCCTGGGCTTCAGATGCGTTGGCTTTGAGGGACAGTGCAGACAGATTTGTGTTTTGACAAGATCACTCCCGCTTCTGGGAGAATATTGTAGGAGGCAGGAGTAGAGGCCGGGAGACCCGGGAGGAGGGAGGGGTCCTGGCCAGGGTGAAGACAAAGGAGAAGGGGAGTGTGCAGAGGTGAGAGAGAGAGTCCAGGATGGTGCCAGGTGCCCGGAGGGTGCAGCGTCCTCCAGTGGCAGGTGCTCTGCACACACCGATGGCAGGTGCTCTGCAAACATTTGGTGAGTGGATGGTGGATGGGGGTTGCCACAGGAACAGGGCATGTGAGGGAGAGTGAGGAGTCTGATTCCGACGTGTGTGTGCACAGTCCTGGGAGCCTTGCTCACACCTTTAAGTGGCCTCTGTGCACCACAGCCCGCCTGTGGGGACCTCTGCCGTGCAACAAGGAAAAGGTTCGGTGTGTGCAGGGCTGGGGTCCCACCTCGCCCCTCTCTGCCATGGAGCAAAGAACCGAGGGTCTGCTTTGAAGTTCAAGGTCGTCCCAGAACAAACGGGGAATCTTGGAGGAGGCAGTGACTGCATGCAGTTCCTTCCTTTCCAAGCATGTATGATCCCCAAACTGCGGAGGTCACAAAGGCTTCAGATCAGTCAGGGCTGGCACACCTCTAAATGCCCCCCAACATGGTTTCTGGAAGCTTCTACGTATTGCCGTTTATATGTTTATATCAATACATCTAATCATCACAAAAACCTTGCAAGGTGGGTAGGACTATCCTCAGTTAACTGATGAGAAAACGGAGGCCCAGAGACTTGTAACTTAATCAGAGCTAGTAGCTGGACTGAGGCTGGATCCGGGCTGGTGCGTGTCCCCCAGAAGTTGTTCCCTTAACTGCATTCACTCCCACCTCCTCGATTAGGCGGGGGCGGCGGGGGGTGGCTGGGGCCCTGGGGAACAGAGGCGGCCCATGCGGGCCTGTGATGATTGGAAGACAAAGGCCCCGGAACCTGATTCTGAGTAATATCCCACATGAGACACCACTGTCTGCTGGCTCATAAGGACCGTCACCCGCCTGTGACTGAGCCGAGGCTTGGGCATTTGGAGGCTGGGGAGGAAAGGAAACCTGAGGCTGGGGGAGAGGGGGGCCGCTCTGGTGCTGAGCCCCACTCCCTCAAAACAAGCCAGCTCTTAGGAAGTGAAAGCCAGCCACTGAAGAGTAAAGTTCCTTTTGCAAGTTTACTTTCTGCCTTAAAAACAAAAAAGAAAACCTTTTGCAAGTGAGTACGGTCACTGGGAGAGCACAGAGTGGGTGCTTTCTAGGCGCCTGGACACAGGTGGGGCAAAGGCACAGGCTTCTAAGAAATCCAGGACAGGGACCCTAAACTCCTTTTCCGGCCCGTGATACCCACCTGGCTCACGACCTGCTGTGTGGGTGGCCTGCCCGGCCTCGCCTGCCCGTGACTGCTGTGGCCTGTTGGCTTTTGGGGACCGGTGGGGACTTCAGAAATGGGAGGTGGTTTGAGCCGCTGCCCCAGTTCCCTGGGAGTTTGATGAGCTCAGGGCCCCGGGCAGGAGATGGCCTGGTAGGCAGGTGTTACCCTAATTTGTGACTTTTTCAATGAAATGAAAACAGAAATGAAATAAACAGGAGAATTAGCAAAATCACATGCCTCTTCATCCCTCCCAGGGTGGCCCCAGGTTTGCTAATCGCTGACGTGAAGCGATGCATTTTGGTAGAGGGGTGCGTCTTTTTGTAGCGATAAGTCATGCCCAGTGAAATTCACCATCTGAACCATTTTTGAGTTGGGTGGCATTAAGTCCATCCACGTCGTTGTGCATCTGTTTCCAGAACGTTCCCATGTTCTCCACCTGGAACTCTACACCCATTAAACATTGACTCTCCTCCCCCACTCCCCTGGTATCCACTGTTCGACTTTGTTTCTATGAATTTGATGACCCGAGGGAGATCTCCTATACGTGGAATCATACAGTATTTATCCTTTTGTGTCTGACTTATCTTACTCAGCATGATGTCTTCAAGGTTCATCCACGCTGTAGGATACTGCAAAGTTTCCTTCTTTTTCGAGGCTGAAGAATATTCCATTGTGTGGACAGACCCCATTTTGTTTATCCACGCTCCCGTTGATGGACACTTGGGTTTCTCCCACCTTTTGGCCACTGCGAATCATGCGGCTGTGAACCAGAACGCGTCGCAGGGAACAGCATATTCTGGAGAGGACCGCTGGCTTCCTCGGTTGTGCCGAAGTCTGGGTGCAGCACGTCCTGACCTTTGGGATCACAGGGGCTCGGGTGGGAGTGGCCCTGGATGAAGTCTGGCCGCCTGGGTCCCAGGCCCCACTGCTTGGGGAAGAAAAATCCAGCCCCTGGCTTCACTCTCTTTATCTGCCGGGCGCACGATGGACATGAGTGTTGATGAGTGTTGATGAGTGTTGATGCCCCAGACGCTGCTGTGCTCCCAGCCCCCCGGGGGCACGTGTCCCCAGAGTAACTTAGGACAGGTTGGTGTCTCCTTCCGCCTGAGAGTTACTGTCACAGTAACAGTTGCCATGACCGAGTTGAGATGGTGCAGGAGGACAGGATGTGGCTTTGATGGGGGGGCTGTGTCTGGGGGAGCCCAGACGTGACGGTGGCTGTCTGTGTATCATTTGGTGCCGCCCTGGCCCCGCGAGGTAAGCCTCAGGGATGCAGCCTTGTGGGTGGCCGACTGAGTAAACTGGTCTTCCTGTCCTCAGGTCCAGCTGGGAGCTCCCGGACCTCCAGGAGGGCAAGATCGAGGCCATCAGTGACTCAGACGGGGTGAACTACCCCTGGTACGGCAACACCACGGAGACGTGCACCATCGTGGGCCCCACCAAGAGAGACTCCAAGTTCATCATCAGCATGAACGACAACTTCTACCCCAGCGTCACATGGGCTGTGCCCGTCAGTGAGAGCAACGTGGCCAAGCTGACCAACATCTACCGGGACCAGAGCTTCACCACGTGGCTGGTGGCCACCAACACCTCGACCAATGACATGATCATTTTGCAGACGCTGCACTGGCGTATGCAGCTCAGCATCGAGGTGAACCCCAACCGGCCCCTCGGCCAGCGCGCCAGGCTACGGGAGCCCATCGCCCAGGACCAGCCCAAGATCCTGAGCAAGAACGAGCCGATACCGCCCAGCGCCCTGGTCAAGCCCAATGCCAACGACGCTCAGGTCCTCATGTGGCGGCCCAAGTACGGGCAGCCGCTCGTGGTGATCCCGCCTAAGCACCGGTAACGGCCAGGGCGCCCTGCTAGGCTAGACTCGAATTATAACGCTGCTCCTACCCACACCCGCACGGACTCTTCGGTCATTCAGCAAAATACAACCACTCTACCTTCTCGAGCGGGCGGATCTCACTGTGCAAAGGCCCCGGGATGGCCTCCCCCCAGCCCTCCTGGCACCTGCTTCCTTTCGGGGAGGGGGAGGCCCGGCCGGGACACCTGACCCCACGTGCCCCTTCACCTCGGGTCTCCTCTCCTGGCAGTTCAGTCATTCACTTGCAAGCCTCCCCGAATCAACTGCTGTTTCAGTTTTTCTTCTTCTTCGTTTTTTTGTTTTTTTTTTTTGTTTTTTTGTTTTTTTGTTTTTTAAACACCTCTTTACGAGGTTCAGGGGCAGGAGGAGGCGGAGCTGGTCATGACCCTGACCGGCACTGCTGCTGATCTGTGAGTGGCGGCTCCCCCCACCCCCGTGGCAGCTCCCTCGTCCCCCCCGTCACGCGGCCTTACGTAGACTCGCTTTGCCAAACTTCTGCCTTAAGCTGAATTTAAAGGAAAAAGCCCCAAACCGACAAAGAAATAGGATCTCTTTTCTACCGGACTGTTCACCTTCTGCTAGAGGTGAGGGAGGGGGCAGGGCCAGGGCAGAGAGAGAGGGTGCCTGGCCCCTCCTCCCGGGTGGCTTGGGAGGGGGGCGCAGGGGGACAGATTTAGACCTAAAACCAGCTGCTCATTCTTTCGTTTCAGCAGAAACGAAACCAGACAGACCACCTAAAGACCCCCCCCCTTCTCTTGGGCTCATGTGGAAACCCCCGTGCCCCACCCCCCGACCCCATACCTGTGCAGAAGGGATCTGGGCTTCCCTCCTCTCTCTTCTTGGCAGCCTTAACTTGCCTGGGGTGGATCTGGGAGGAGAGAAGGAGGGTTGAGCCCAGGGGATTTTCGCCATCCCTGTCCTCAGCACCCAGCCACAGATGGGTCCGCCTTTCCCTTTTCTGTCCACACTGGCCCCAAACGCCTGGAGGGCCGGCCACCTTGAGCCAGATTTAGTTCTAAGGTAAGAAAGGCGGGTGACTTCCCTCCTGGCTCCTTCTCAGGGGATGCCCCTCCCGGGGGCTCTGGGGGAAGCTGCAAACAGGCTCTGGGCGCCAGTGTCAGAGGTTGGGGAGATGCTGTCCGGCGGGGGGCGGTGGCGGGGGGGGGGTGGTCCTGGATCTGGGGAGGCCAGGAAGGCTGTCGGCAGACACCCCTCTGCTGCCGATTCTCAAGGAAGCAAAGCGGGGCCTCGGGCTGGCGGGGGTCACATGGGGCCATGGTTGACAGGCATCGGGGCCACTCTGGAGGCTGGTCGGGACAGCGTGGCCAGTCTGGAGGGCCACCTTCCCTCGGGTCCAGGGCCCTCCGGAGCCCTAGGATGGTCCTGAGTGACGCCGAGCCTTCTGCCTTGAAGGCTGCTTGCGGGACCTACGAGGGACACCCCACGGAAGCCCCCCTTCCTCCAGCTTGCCAAACCCCACAGCCACTTCACTGGGCCCTGGGTTTCCAACTAATAATAAGACCCAAGCACAGAAAACCGTCAGAAAAGAAAAAGCGTTCATTTCTGCAGCCGATGAGCCACTTGGACAAGCCCCGGTGACAGCGTGGGAGGATGTGGGTCACTTTGCTCTGCTCCTTTATCCACGTGGTAGTATACTTATTCAAGGGGTGCTTCACGTCCAAACTCTCTCTCCAGCCCCGCTCCCGACATCAGGCCCACAGCTGTCCCGGAACAACGGGACTGTGGTTGCCTGCGCGATGCCCGGGAACCCGTGTCAGGCCTAGGACCTTCCCCCTGTGCCCCTTGGTGTGTAGAGACCCAGTCGCCCGGGGAGGCCTGAGCCTCGAGTGAGAGGGACGATGGGTCCCAGCTCTACCTCTGGGGAAGGGCCAGGCCGGGAGCGGGTGGGCGGGGGGCCAGGGTGACGGCGTCCTGATGCCGTGGACAGGACCTGGCCTCCTAACGGAGCGGCCCTTCTCTGCACTCAGGTCTTTCTTGCACTAAAAAAGGAGGAAGGGCCCTGGGCAAGGGGTCAGGAAGCTGGAGCTCTGGTTCTGGGCTGGGTCACCACAAAGGGGATCTTACTGTGCTAGGGGGTGGCCCTGAGCTGCTGGGGGCAGTGTCCTGCAAACACGCGCTCGCTGAGCGGGAGCGAGCCCTCCTGCCAGGAGCCGGCGCTGTGCCCACCCGAAGGGGGCACGCCTGCTGTGGCTGCCCGCCCCCCCACCCCCCTGCATGCCTGGGCCCCAGCTCACCTTGCTCCCTGACTCACCCTGCCCCTCCTGTACCCCGTTCTCTCTGTCCCTCCCGGCCTTTCTGAACACGGGGCTGGAAAGACCCTGGAGAAACGGCAGGTCTGGCCAAGGACACTGGGCTTAGCTTGGGTCTGGTCCCTGGGCCTCCTCCCTGTCGGGAGCACAGACCCCAGGCTTCTCACCTGGGTCCCCAATCCCTCTGGTGTCCCCGTTTCCTGGCGTGGACACACTCCTCCAGCAATAAGGACCATGCGTGGTCGTGGAGAGTACTGTGAAAACAAACCAATGCACTTACCAGGAGGCACAAGACTCTTGAAGTACATGTAATATTAACCTTTTTGAAAAACAACAAATATTCACAAAGAGAAATAAAATGTAATTTTAAAGTAGGCCTGGCTAGGGTCTGGATGTTTCTAAAGTGCTGGTTCATTTTGGGGTCCACGGGCCTGCCTGTATTGTGGCCACGGGAGTGAGCGTATTTGGAGGTGGGTCACCTTATGGACGCGTCCTCCGCTGTCTGCAGTCCTGGGGCCTCAGGTCCCCGCCCAAAGTGCCCCTGGCTGTGCCCCGTGATGAGGAGGGACCGCAGGCTTGAGGTGGAGGCAGGACTTGAGGGCGGCTTGGCTTTCTGGAAAACAGAAGAAACCCGTGCGACAAGGGGAGTTAGTGTTCAGATGGGGCCCTTACCCCCTGGACCTTGCAAACCTGTCTTCGCATGGAGAAGCAGGCATCAGGACAGTGTCAGTCTAGAACGTGGCCCTGTGCCCTGCCCCCAGCCGGCAGGTGACGGAAGGGGGTTGCGTGGGGCCCAAGCCTGCAGAGTAAAAACTTTCTTTTACTGAGAACTTTCTTGTGAAAGGAGGGGAGGTGGGTGAGCCCAGAGGTCCTGGAGTGGGTGTGGGCTCTGAGGGCGGGCCATGGATTCCAGGCAATTTGCACCAGTTTGGGTCAGACACCAAGCCTCTCCGAGCCCCATTTACCTTGTATGGAAAGTGGCGATTCTTTGGGTAGCTGCCTCCCAGCTGACGTGGTGAAAACACAGGCCCTACTCAGTTTCCCAGGTGTTAACTTACCGAACCCTCACAAAACCAGGTGCTATTGGGATCCCCATTTTACAGATGAGGAAACTGAGGGACAGAGGAGTCGACAAGCTGCCCAAGGCCACGCCTCCGGGAAGAGGCAGAGGTGGAGTTTGAACCCTGGCCCTGGAGCCCAAACCCTTACCGCTGCATGCGCACGCTCAATCTTGGCTTGTTGCTGCGAAGCATACATTTGGTGCTCAGTAAGTATCAATGACTATTAAGCAAGCCCCGAGCCTTTGGCTCACTGCATCCTGGGCTTCCCCGGGCAGGAAATGCCTCTCCCCTCCCACAGGAAGGTTCTGTGCAGCCCTTAGTTCCCTGATGCCCACAGTGAGTCGGGCCCGGGGCTACCCGGTCAGCTGCAGACCGCAGGCTCACCCCTCAGGGTTGGCGGCAGCCTTTCAGCACTGCCCCGGAGGGCAAGGGCCCCCCCCATTCGCTCTGGGCATCGGGGACTCGGTTTCTTCTCTGGGTTTTCCACACGGCATCCACCCAACAGCATTCTGCATCCTGTCTCCTGGGTCTGAGACACCAAAGCAGGAAATTGCATAACAGGCCCCTCTGGCCTCCCTCCACCCAGATGGCTTATGGGTGGTTCAGTTCACTGCCGAGGTTTGGCTTTCGGATGTGGAGTCGGCTCCTGAGCTCTGCCTCTGGGAGTGCCTGGTGTGTGTGTGTGTGTGTGTGTGTGTACATGTTCATGCATGAACACAGAACAGGGGTGCAGGCCTAGCCAGCAGCGGGAGAAAACCCGAGCTGGATCACATCCGGATAAAGCCAGAGTTGCTCAGGTTTGAACCTTCAGGCCGGCACACAGCTGAGGGTGCTCTGAGGGCACCCCCACACTGGGGGTAGCCTTCGGCGGGGGCGGGGGGGGGGGAGTGTGTCCGGAGGCTGGCTATGAGTATAGCGGATTCCAAGTGGCATTTAGTCACCCAGTGGAAGCCCTCCCGCCTCTCCGGCTGATAGCAGGTTAAATTTAGAAGTCCCAGACTGGGATGAGACGCAGACACCAGACTCGAGCCAGCTGTCGCAAGGTCCCCTCCAGGAGCGGGGCCTGGGCGAGCCGGCTGTCTGGGCTGGGCCGGGCCCACCTGCCCCGGGATGCCTGGGAGAAGCAGGCACACCAGGGCCCCAAGCGCAGCCTGCCTGCCTGTCACCTCTGGCCCCTTCTGGGGAGAGCCCAGGCTCTGGACTCTGGTTCACTGTCGGGGCTTCAGTCCATAGAGGAAACACCACCTGCTGTGGTCCAAGAGGAAGACAGCCTAATGGGAACTGCAAGGGCAAGGGCGGCCGGAGCCGTCAGGCCCCTGGACGTTTCAATCGGCTCACATGTGCCTTGTCACCTCTGGCTCGACTTGCCTCTCGGCCATCTTCTGTCCCGCCGGGCTGGCCCCACAGACATTGTTTCCCACCTGGCCGGGGCCCGGGGCTGGCCATTGCATTAAGGCAAATACCGAAGCACCGTGCACACACGCTATCCAAAAGGGCCCGCGCAAGTCCTCAGCGTGCGGCTAAGTCCTGCAAAGACGCACATCCAGAGCGAGCGCTTCGGGGCTGGAGGGCCCTAGAGGTGCCTGTCACCGCGGAGCCCACGGAATACAGAAGGGAAACTTTGACAGAGGAGGAAACTGGCCCTCAGAAAGGGCTGCGGGACTTGCTGGAGGTCACTCAGCTGGGAAGCTGCAGAACGGGGCCGGTTTCAAGCAGCCGTGTTTCGCCCTCGCTCGCTCTGTCTCTTCTCTCCCGGCCACAGCACTCCAGTTCCACCAGACCGCCCATAGCCGTTTTTCTGCCAAGCTCAGCGCCGGAGGCCCCCCGCGTGGTGCTGAACACCAGCCAGCAGCGGCCCCGCGGACACTGGAAGATGAAAATCATTAAGTGCAAAGAGAACACATCTGAGCGAATGAGCTCCGTCTCCGCGCTTGTGTCCGGGGAGGCTAACCCGCACGACCGATGTGGGGCCAGGCGGACTGGAAGGCAGAGACGGGATCCGTTCCTCCGCCGGCCCGAGCCCAACTTAGGTCTGAGTGCCGCTGCCCCGCTTCATATTTTATGGTCCCTTTTTAATCAGGTGACAGGCGGCGGTATTTGCAGCGAGCGAGACGCAGTCAGAAGCCCCGCGCTATTCTTGGCCATAACTGGCTGCCACTTGTCTCGCTAAGTGAGGTCGGCCGGTTGCCTGACCTCGCACGCCTGGGTTTCCTGATCGGCAAGCCGGGACACGCACACCTACTCGCCCTCCCCGAGAAGCACAGCAGCTGCGCCCAGTGTTAACCCTGCACGCGGGGCCGCCTCTGACATCAGGGACCAGAGACTTCCTTTCTTCAACATGGCTAACATCACTGGCAACATCCAACATCCCAGCGTTACTGGGTTTATTCGGGATTCTCAGCATCCTCAACAAACACATACGGAGTGCCAGCCAGTCAGGCAAGTGGATTTCAGTGTTGTTTCCTCAGCTACATTGAGCTAGAGTTCACACACCACGTTGTTTGTTTGTTTTAATGTTTATTTAGTTTTGAGAGAGAGACAGAGAGAGGGGGAGACACAGGATCGGAAGCAGGCTCCAGGCCCCGAGCCGTCAGCAGAGCCCGACGCGGGGCTCGAACCTGCGAACCGCGAGATTGTGACCTGACCTGAAGTCGGACGCTCGACCGACGGAGCCCCCCAGGCGCCCCAAGACCGAGTTCACGTATCAAACAGCTCGCCCATTTAGAGTGTATGGTTCATTGGCGTTTATTCACAGAGTTGTGCAGCCAGGACCCCACTGTTGGAATGTTTTCATCCCCTCAAAAGGAAACCCCATCCCTGTTAGGTAGCACTGCCCCCACACCCCAGCCCGAAGCGCTCGCCCATCTCTGTTCTGTCCCCGTGGGTGTCCCTACTCTGGCCATTCCAGCGTGAACGGAAATAGACCCCGCGGGCTCGCCCGTGCCTGGCTCCCTTCCCTCGGCACGTTTTCAGGGTCCCCGTGTTGCAGCGTGCATCGGTGCCCTTTTTGCCAGATATGCTTGAGATCATCTCCTGCGTGTGAGGCCCTTTGCTAAGCGTTGGGGAAGCAGCAGCTTGGTGGCTGCTGTCCCAGGGAGACAGCTCGCTGTGCCGCTGTCTGCAGGGGGCCCGACCTGCCGTGGAGGATGCGGGCTTCTCGGCCACATGAGAGAAGTGGGGAGGAAGGGCGTTGCAGCCACAGGAAGCAGAGCCACCGGGGAGGGGCCCATCGCTCTCTGCGGCTCTTAGCGCCCCCGTGGGAGAGGGCGCCTACCGACACCCCTTGGCCCAGTTAAGTGTGTGGTCGTAGCCCTTTAAAGGCACTGCCACTTGTGGACGAAGGAGAAGGTTCCGGGAGGGAGGGGAAGAGCCCACATCCCTGCAGGTCAGGAGGGAGTCCTCCGGGCTTCTGGGACCGCGTGGCCTCTCACTTGCCAAAAGGGAGGCGGGAGGGGACGCAGTGAGCTCGCCTGGGTTTGCAGGCCTGCGCCGCCCCTCCCTGGCTGTGTGACCTCGAGCAGGTAACCTTTGCTCTTGGGTCTCGGTTTCCTCAGTGGGCACAAGCAGGGTTCCTCCCCTCACAGGACTGTGGTGGGCGTCCAAAGGTTAACGGACACGAAGGAAGCGGAACGATAGTATCGGGTACACATCAGGTGCTCAGGAAACTTGACCCACTGATACCGGTTGGCCCCTGGGCCTGTTTCCTCATCCGCAAGACGCAACTATAGTGCTTTCTTCGTAGGGAAGGACTCAGTGGGGTCAGCCAGCAAAGCCCTTAGGGCAGGGTCCCGCACGTCAGTCAGGCGCCCCACGGGGGTAGTTGTTGTTGACCTTGCAACGAAATGTTAAAATGGTGTTCTTTTCTGCCCCCGTCTCAGCCCACGTAGAACGTAGGAAACAACGCAGGTGGAACGGCCCCACCTTCGGCCCCCCTCACCGGCCACCCACGCTGGACGTGCCCAGGGACCGAGGCGCACCGTGGCCCGCCTGGGTCCGCTCCCTGCGCAGGGGTGTGAGCGAAGCGCGGTGGACGGGGCAGGAGAAAGGAAGGCTGCCCTGCGGAGGGCTCTCCGTGCACCCTGTCTTCCTCGGCATGGCCGCTTCACTCCAGCCCCTCACCGAGATGGCTGTCCCTGCCAGCTCGTCTCTGCGTGGGCTTGGCCTCTGCCCGCTGGGTGCTTAAGGCTCAGTTAATGGTCACCACCGACGCTCCTATTGGAAACCATCCCCAAGAGCTTAGTTGCATGTTCCTGGCTTCAAGGCTGGCTCTACCGCCTGCCATCTTGGTTTCACGGGTTTCTTCTGAGCGTCGTCAGCGCCCTTGGCCGAAAATGTAGATGGGCTATTATTTATTATTGTGATAACATACTCCTACAATTTCCCACTGTAACCACTTTTGAGTGGACGGTTCTGTGCCATTACGTACACGTCGTCGTGTAAACATCACAACTGTCCGTCTCTGGAACTTTGTCACCTTGCACAGCGAAAACTCTCTACGACAGCTCCCCTCTCCCCAGCACCCCTGGCAAACAGCTCTCTACTTTCCGCCTCTGGATGGGACGTATCTAGGGACCTCATATCAGTGGGATCGTAATTTGTCTTGTGACTTACTTCACTCAGCATCGTGTCCTCAAGGTTCATCCATAGTGTAGCGTGCGTCAGAATTTCCTTCCTTTCTAAGGCTGGTCCTTACTTTCCAGGCTTTTCGGTCTGAGCCGTGGGTCTCGACTACCCAGAGGCATCCTGGGATTACAGCCTAGTCCCCGCTGCTCGAAGTGAGTCATCAATACACCAGTAAATTACAGAGCTGTACAAGGAAGTCCATGTGTGGTTCATTTTTGGAAGATTTCCCTCCCCATCGGTTAAAATAATAAAATTCCAAGTGCTTCAAGAGATAAATTTTTCTCATCTGGAAAATTCCCTTAGCTGGAAAACGCTATTTTCCATGAAATGAGGTTATTTCTAGGCATGAATAAGGAGGTAAGAGTAGGAGGAAGCATTTTGGGACGTGCCATAGCCAAGGTGGACTCCAGGGTGAGCTTTGAGAAGGTCCTTTACCGTCTCCTCAGGAGCAGGTGTTTATAGGTGTGAACTTGGGCTCCCCCCATCCTCTTGATCTGGGCACGGCTCATCCCAAGATGTGGTGGGGACAGGAGGGGGAGCCCCAGAGGCTGCGGCCAGGGTGCCCCACTTGACCACCGGCCGGTGTCCTCATCACGAATTACTGGCAGAGGAGGCATCTGCCCTGACGTTCAGTGATCATGCGGTTTGGCTGCAGACCTGTCAGCAACGGAAAACGAGCTCTCTTTGGGACTCCTGGAACCTCTCTGATCCGTGAGGAGTTCGGCACCGCAGGGCCTCAGAGAATAAGCCTCGCGGTTGGCAAGGCGTGAGCACCAGGCACCGGCCTTTCACTGCAGAGCCGTGTGGATTGGGTGGTTAATGTGGCACTTATCAGGATGTTGTTACGTGGGAGGCAAAGGGACTTCCCTGCAAACGGCCGCTTCCTGTAAAGGTTGCTGAAGGGAGGCTGGCACGAGCTCTGCAGCTGTCCCCTTGACAGGCAGCACCACACCACAGTGATGTGCCACACGGATATGCTCCGTCCCCCTTTGACGGATGAGACTCCAACTCCCTGCTCCCAACAGGAAGCTGATGATCTTATAGAAACCGTGGGTGTGAGAAACAGCGGTGGGGTTGGCCATAACTGGTCGTGTGATGGCCACGAAACCCAGAAAGGTCTGAATCCTGCCCACGATCTGTCTTCCTCTCCTGGGAGGTCTGAGGGAGGCGGACGCCCTAGGAAGAAGCCCCACTTCCCTTTGGTTTTGAAATCCAGCCTGAGAATCCAGAAAGCTAGGTCCTGCAGAGCAGCTCTTCCTTCCCATGGCCAAGCCCCTGCTACGTGGCACATCATTCTGGCTGCTTGGAGGGCAGGTAGGAGGAACCAGACAGGGCTATCCGTTCTACCACTCGTACTCAGCCTTGGGCACAGAGCCACGAAGCAAGAAGAAAAAGCAAATGCATAAAGAGTGGCGCCTGAGTCGCTCCGTTGGTTGAGCTTCCGACCCTTGATGTTGGCTCAGGTCTTGATCTCAGGGTCATGAGTTCAAGCCCTGCATTGGGTTCCACGCTGGGCATGGAACCTACTTAAAAAAAAGTGCCTTAAGGGGAGCCTGGGTGGCTCAGTCCGTTAAGTGTCTGACTGTTGATCTCAGCTCAGGTCATGATCTCACGGTTTGTGAGATCGACCCCTGTAGTGGGCTCTGCGTTGACAGTGCAAAGCGTGCTTGGGATTCTCTCTCTCTCTCCCTCTCTCTCTCTCTGCCCCTCCTCTGCTCACGCTCTCTCTCAAAAGAAATAAACGAACTAAAAAAAAATGTTAAGGAAAAAAAAATTTGCAGCAAAATGATAAATTATGTGTGCAGAAAATCCAAAACAACAACAACAAAAACAACAACAACAACACACACACACACACACACACACACACAGAATTAAGCAAATTTAGCATAGTAAGAGGGCATGTGGCCAACGAATATGAATCGGTTACATTTCTATCTACCACCATGTGTTCCGGTATCATTTGTTGAAGACGACTCTTTCCCCACTGACCTGCCTCTTCACCTTTGTCAAAAAAATCAATCGTATTATGTGTGGATCTATCTCTGGACTTTCTATTCTGCATAACTGATCTCGACACAGAATCTGAAGCAGGCTCCAGGCTCTGAGCCGTCAGCACAGAGCCTGACGTGGGCTCAAACTCACGAACCACGAGATCATGATCGGAACCGAAGGTGGACGCTTAACCGACTGAGCCACCCAAGCGCCCCCAACAGTAGGTTCTTCCCTACTTCCCAGATGCTCCTTACCAGGCCAAAGAAGTTCCCTTTCACTTCTATTTTGCTAAGAGTTTGTCGGGAACGAACACTGCATTTTATTGAATGCTTTTTCCGTATCTACTGAGATGATCACATGTGTTTCCTTTTTTACTCTGTTAATGTGGTAAATTGTACTGAGTGATTTTCAAATGTTAAACCAACCTTGAGTTGCCAGAAAAGTCCCGCTTGGTCATTATGCATTTTCTTTTTATACATTGTTGGATTGGATGGCTAACCTTCTGTTAAGAATTCTTAGTATCTTGATGAGTGATTTGTTTGTAGTTTTATTATATATTTTTGTTGCATTTTGGTATCAGAGGAATGCTAGTCTCCTAAGATGAACTGGGAAGTATTCCCTTCTCTTTAATTTTCTGGAAGAGTTGTATTTAATTGATATTGTTTCTTCCTTAAATACTTGGCAGAACTCACTGGGGAAGCCATTTGGATCTGGAATTTATTTTATGGGAAAAATTTGATGATAAATTCAATTTTTTTTTATAGCTATTGGGCTATTTAAATTATCTATTTCTTCTTGAGTGAACTTCGATGATTGTGTCTTTCAAGAAATTTGTCTGCTTCATTTTAGGTGAACTTACTGGTATAAAGATATTCATAATATTCCTGATTATCCTTTTTAATATCTAAGAAGTTGTAGTGATGTTACCTTTCTCATTTCTGACACTGTAATTTTTGTCTGTTTTCCCTCATCAGTCTGGCTAGAGATTTATCAATTTAATTGATTTTCTTAAAGAACTACTTTCATTGATTTTTCTTAGTTTGTATCCTATTTTATTCATTTCAGCTCTGTTTATTATTTCCTTTCTTCTGCCTATCTTGGGTTTCATTTACTTTTCTTTTTCTACTTTCTCATTAGATAGCTTTCTTTTTAAAATATAGGTATTTAGTGCTATGAAGTTCCCTCTAAGTACTGCCTTAGCACCACAAATTGTGATTGGTTTTGTTTTAATATATATACTTAAGTTAAAATTATTTTCTAATTTATTTTAAAATTTCTTCTTTGAGTCACAAGTAATTTAGAAATTTGTTATTTAGCTTCTAAATATTTGGGGATTTTCCAGATATCGTTCTCTTAATGTCTTCTAATTTAATTCCACTGAGGTCAGAGAATATATTTTATATGGCTTGATTCCTTTCAAATTTATTGAGACTTGTTTTATGATTCAGGATATGGTCTATCTTGGTATCTGTGTACACTTGAAAAGAAAATATATTCTACTGGGGTGCCTGGGCAGCTTAGTCAGTTAAGTGTCTGACTCTTGATCTCAACTCAGGCCTTGATCTCAGTCAGGGTCATGGGTTCAAGCCCCACCCAGGGTAGAGCCTACTGAAAAAAAAAAAAAAAAAAAAAAAAAAAAGAAAGAAAGAAAGAAAGACAGGAAGGAAGAAAATATATTCTGATACTGGGTAGTGTTGTATAAATGTTGATTATGTTGAACTTGGTTGGAAGTGTTGTTCATGTCTTCTATAGCCTTATTGATTTTCTGTTTACTTCTATCAGTTATTGACCAGGTTATTGAAACCTCTGACTGTAACTGTGGATTTATTGGTTTCTTCTTGCAGTTCTAATGGTTTCTCTTCATGGACTTTAAATCTCTGTTGTTAGGTGCAGAAACATTCAGGATGCATGATAGATTTTGAAACGACTGTGTATTCCCTGATAATATTCTTTGCTCTGAAATCTACCTTATTTGATATAGAGCCACTCCAGCTTTTCAGAAAAATTTATGTTGGCATGTTATCTTCTTCAATTCTTTTTAACCTACTTGTGTCTTAAAGTTTCTTATAGACAGCATATAGTTGGGTCTTATTTTTTAATCCAATTTGACAATCTTGGCATTTTGATTGAGAAATTAGACTATTTACGTTTGTTGTACTTACTGATATGGCCGGGTTTAAATCAACTGTCTGTTTATTTTCTATTTGTCTTATCTGTTCTTTGCTCCTCTTTTCCCCTTTTTCTGCCTTCTTCTGGATCAGGTTTTATGATTTCATTATATCCCCTTTGTTGGCTTATCAGCTGTACCTTTTTGTTGTACTATTGCGGTGGTTGGTTTGAGGTTCACCCACACACATTAACCTGTCATAGTCTGTCTTCAGTTGGTGTTCTACCATTTGGGGGTAGTAGATAAACCCTACAGCAGTATGCTTTCATTTCTTCTCTCCCTACCTTTTTGTTATTGTTATCAGACATTTTTCTCTACATATGTCATAAAACCCATAATGCATGGTTTTTAATCTTTGCTTTAGTTATCTTCTAAAGAGACTTGAAAAATACCTTCCAAAATCTTTATACTTACTCATGCAGTTACCATTTCTGATGTCTTTCCTATTTCTTCTAACTCTCCTCTCTCTTTCAGGGACTCTCATTTCACATATTATTAAGCTGCTTAAAGTTGTCCCACTTTTAGTGATGTTCTATTCCAACTTTTTCAGTCTTCTCTCTTTGTGCGGTTCATTTTGGGTCATTACTATCGCTCAATCTTCGATTTCATCAAAACTTTCCTCTGCAATGCCTAACAGCCTCTTAGTGCCATCCAGGACATTCTCATCTCAGACATTACAGTTTTCATCTCTAGTTTGATTTGGGTCTTTTCCATGCCACTATGTAACATGTTCAGTCTTTCCTCTAGCCTCTTAGACGCACAGAATACAGTTTTAATAATGGCTTCAAAGTTCTCGATGATGGACTTTATCATCTGTGTCACTTCTGGATCAATTTCAGTTATTTGATTTTTCTCATTGTTGGCCATATTTCTCTGCTTTTTGTGTACTCGGTACTTTTTTTAATGTTTATTTTTGAGAGAGAGAGAGAGAAACAGAGCATGAGTGGGGAAGGAGGAGAGAGAGAGAGAGAGAGAGAGAGAGAGAGAGAGAGAGAATCCAAAACAGGCTCCAGGCTCTGAGATGTTGGTACAGACGTGGGGCTCGAACCCACAAACCGCGAGATCATGACCTGAGCGGAAGTTGGATGCTTAACCGACTGACCCACCCAGGTACCTTGCATACTTGGTAACTTTTGATTGGATGCTGGAAACGGGGAAACTTACCTTGTTGGGTACTGGGTCATTTTGTATTGTTGTGAGTTTCTTGAGTTTAGTTCTGGGATCTTAGTTGGAAATAGTCTGATTCACTTGGGTCTTGCTTCTAAGCTTTGTTACATGAGGTCAGAGTGGCCATGTGTTTAGGACTAATATTTCCCTGCTACTGAGGCAAAACCCTTCTGAGTACTCTACCCAAAGCTAGGTGAGTTATGAGGATTTCCACTGTGGCTGGCAGGAGCCAGCACTATCTTCTGCCCTAAAGTTCTGAGGATTCTGCCTCTAGACCCTTCATGTTGCTTTCTCTCCATAGAATTCCCTCAAATGTGCACACCGATCGCTACTTAGCCAATACTTTAGAGTCCCTCTGCAGAGCCAGAGTCCTCTCTGTGGAGCCCTCTCCTCTCCTCTCTGATACCTTGTGAACTCACAGAGATCACTGGGCTCCACTCGGACTCTCCTCCCCTATGCTGCTCTGGAAATGTCCTCGAGGTGGGCAACTGGGGCAACTGGAGGGCTTACCTCTTTATGTCTTGAATCTCCGCGGTCAGCATCCCTTGCTGTTTGACGTCAACCATCTGGAAAACCATTTGACCGAATTTTCCGTCGGATCAGAGTGAATCCAGTACCTACATTCATCTTGCTGGAAACGGGAAAGCTCATCTCAGCTTACTTGGGAATAAAACAATCTGTGGGCCAGTGTCCCCCATTTCCACATCTTCTAGAGGAAAAGAGCTCAGAAACAACCTAGAATTGGAGGAATCAACGGGTTTCTTAAAAAGGTATTACTGTAGCCATTTCATAAGAACCTCATGATTACTAGAGAGAAAAGCAATAATAATTCTACGGTTCGTTAATTCATCCACAGGCAGTGACCGAAAACCATGAGCAACTCAAGACAACGGCGGCGCCTGCAGAAACAACGCAGTCCTCGCCCAAACCGCAGGATTTCCAGGCTCTCCGGCCAGGCACTCTTGCAGAAGCACATGTTGCCCAAAGTCACACAATGGCCACACGTCTCCACCGGGACTCAGAGTCCCCCACAGACTTTCTCCAAACTTCTAACTTGTGAGGAGCTACAATGGGTAGCCCTTTCTAACGCAGTAGGTCATTTTCCTTGCACATGAAAGAAATCTAAGTAATTCTGTGTGGAAGAACAGACGTTCGTTTTTAGGTCCACGGAGAATGCTGCCCAGAGGCTTGGGCACTGGGCCGATAAGAAGTGGCTCTGACACCAGGGGCTGAGGTGGAGACGGAGAATTCTGCTTTAAGAATGGGCAGTGGAGGTTCCGTTGTCTTCTCTCATCCTTTGCCCTGTCCTACTTCTCAAATCTTATGTTAGCACCGGGAAAAACAAAACAAAACAAGACAGGAGTATTTGATGGTATTCATAAACCTACACAGGGTAATGGATCACCCTAACACAGGTCCCCAAGGCCCTGTTTCCTGTTACTGGCAGGCAGCTAAGTCAAGTGTACTTACAGTATTCTATTTGTTCTAGACAGAAGTTTAGCTGTAAGACAAAATGAACATCTTTGATTAAGAATCTAACTGGAGGGGCGCCTGGGTGGCTCAGTAGGTTAAGCGTCTGACTCTTGACTTCGGCTTGGGTTATGATCCCAGGGTTCGAGCCCCAATCCCCTGCTTGGGATTCTCTCTCTGTCCCTCGCCGGCTCGCTCACTCCTTTCAAAATAAATAAACTTAAAAAAAAGACTTAAGAAAAAGAACCCGATTGGAAAGTAAATTGGCTTTTAGATTAGAATAGCTCTGCCTACTCAGACAAGTTGCGCTCATGCCCTGATCAACGTTACCTGACCAACTGAGTTGAGACAAGCCCTTTTCTGCTCCAGACCATCCAATCCAATCCCTTCAGTACAAAATAATCTTTATAGGCAGGATAGGCCATTGGAAAGAAGAGAGAGTTGCAGAGAAACTCAAGGTGCACTCTGATGTTCTATCTAAGAGGCAAGTGGATGGACACCATCATGAAAAATGCTCATCTCTACAATAAAAATCAGACTAGAAGCTTCCGGAGGGAGAGTGTTAATTTCTGTGTATTATTAGCAGGTTCCAATTTCAGGCCCAGTGCATTTTGAGGCCTCACTTCAACACGGATTGCTGAGAAGTGAAATCTTGCCTTCATAGGTGCCATTCTGTTGGGGGAAATTATGCAGTGAGGGCATTATAATGGGACCCCCAAAGGCAAATAGGTACAAATCTTGGTAAACAGGCAGAAGTGAGAGGAGGCGGGACCGGCCTGGTTTGCACCTTTGAGCTCTGGGCACCGTTTTCTAAGGCCAAGCAAAAGCTTCTAAAGGACCATGAGTTCCTGCCATTCGAGACTATAAGGACCCATGGGATAGCAGATCCCCATGATGTGACTTCCAATAACTGATTTTTAAAAAATTTTTAAGTTAATTCATTTTTGAGAGAGAGACAGAACACAAGAAGAGGAGGGGGAGAGAGAGAGAGAGAGAGAGAGAGAGAGAGACAGACAGACAGACACAGAATCCGGAGCAGGCTGCAGGCTCTGAGCTGTCAGCACAGAGCCCGAACCCGACGTGGGGCTCGAACTGACGAGCCGGGAGCTCGTGACGTGAGCCCGAGTTGGCCGCTTAACCGCCTGAGCCACCCAGGCGCCCCTCCAACAGTTGATTTCTGTGGCCGAATAGGTGAAGATAAAATGTGTACCACAACAAATCTGACCGTGGATCTTTTTCTTATCCGGTGAACACTCACTGCACAAGCTGACCCATCAGGCATATCTTTTTAACTTGTGAGACTCTGAGAAAGTTTCCACCTCTGGCCAGCCATCGCATTTGCTAACAGAGCAAGTGACTCAGATCTTGCAGCAGACTCAATTTTTAGCTCTTTGGTTATAGCCGTACACTAATGAACACGAGAATCATTACGTGCAAAGACAAGTGGGTCAGAAATGGGAACTTTGCATTCTGCTCATTCCAACAGATGATGATGAAAGTCCTACCAGCTTTCTATACAATGTCTCATTTAATCCCCAACAAGTCTAGAGGAATGTGTTATCATTCACCCTTTCGAGAGGTGACGAATCTAGGGCTCAGGGAGGTTAAGTGACTTGTCTGAGGTCACACAGGTAGGACGGGATCTTGGTGCAGACAATACCCACGATCTTAACCAAGAAACTCTACTTGCCAGGCTGAGTCACTTTCTTCCCCTCTTTGGGTCTCGATTCCCTTCTGCGTTCAAGTGGGGGAAGCAAACCGGATGATCTTCAGCCCTCAACTGCTAGGCTTCTTTGGTTCCCACCTGGGCCAGCTCTGCTGTGTGACAGGGCCACAGACAGGACCGCCTCCTCCCTTGAGCACCCATCTTTCAGCCAGCCAGCACACCCGGTGAGAAAAGGGCCCGGGTGAGAAGCGTGTGGCTGGGAACGGCCAGACCCAGCGTGCCACAGGAGAGAGCACGGCGTGCGTGCCGTGCGGATGGCGAACCGGCAGGGGACCCACACGCGGGAAGTACGACACGTCAGTAAGTGCTTCTGGATGATGACCGCTGGTCCCCACCATCTGTGATGCTCACAACCACAGCGCGGCCCGAGCACCACTTGGCTTGCGTGTCTCAGACGTGCCGTTTACTCCTGTTGCCGCGATGGCTCCGAATGAAAAAAGACAACCCTACGGAGGGGAGTCGGGCCAGGCCAGGCGTCTGAAGCCCTCGCCAGGGGAAGCGGACGCGGGGCTCGATTCAGCTCCGGGCCAACTGCTGCTACGGGATAAAGAGAGGAGCTCGGCTCCCTCGGGCCCCGGGCGGGAGGGGTTCGGGCCACGCTGTCAAACCACCCGCATTACAGCATTTCCATTTCCCTACGCTGGGGCACACGCTGTTCCCTAAAACCCAGAAAACGAAAGTGACTTAGAAGCAGACATCTCGAGACTTGAGAATTCTAAACGCTTCTGAGAATGCTGGCTGGTGACAGTCCCACTGTACCCTCAGTTCCCACAGCTCCTCTGTCAGCTGCAGCCAGGGACTCCACGCCGGCCCCTCCTGCTCCCCCTGCACCCCCCTGGCCCGCCGGAGGGCTCTGGGGCCGTGAGATTGGCAAGGCGCGGGGCCAGAAACCTAGAGACTGGAAGATGGGGGTGGGGGGTGACCCTTCCCTGAGGCCGGCCCTGCACCCTCCTTCCTGGGCCAGGATGAGGCTGAAGGGGAGACGAGGCCAAGGCCAAGGGGTCTTTTGGCCCGAGGCCCTGCCCCTCCTCTGGGGAGCCTGGTCCGGAAGTGAGCGCTGCTGGTCAGCTCTGGGGGCGGTGCGTGCCCGGGGCAGGGGGCACCGGGGCTCCTCTGTGAGACGGCCAGGGGCTCTGCCAGGCACTGCCCTCCGCCCTGTGCACACCTGCCCTGTGAGGTAGGCGGTACCCGCCCCATTTCAGTTTGGGCCAGATGACGCGACCGGCTCCAGCTGACAGGTGTCAGAGAGCCTCACGGCCAGGCGTCCCCGTGTCCGGTCTGTGCTCGCTGTCACCAGAGTGCCACAGACAGCTGCTGTAGCGCGAAGCCAGTGCCTTCCTGGGGCCAGTGCAGTGGGGACAGGCGGGGGCTCTGGTCGGCCCCCGGGCCCCGCTCGAACACGGCCCTTGCTGTGTGGCCCCGGTGTGCGGGGCTCCTGACCTGCCCCCAAGCCTTGTCATCTCCTGCCGGGGTCTGGCTGTTGAGCACGTCCTAGCTTCCGCCTGGGAAGTTGCTCCGGGTGGCATTTATTCCACAGTTCCTGACTCATGCTGTCTTGGTGCGGTCGCGGGCGGACAGACAAGGCTGACATGGCCCCTGCCCTCTGGGAACTGACTTTTGGAGGTGGGGGGGAAGACGAGACTAGATAAACAAATCAAGCGATCGATTACATGAATAATTGTAATTGCGACGCCTGCCTCAAACTAGTGCAGAGCGACAGGAGAGAACGAGAGGGGAGCTGTGGAGTCCGAGCCGGGCAGGCACTGGGGGCAAGTGTGCTTATTTAACCTGAACCTGGCAGGCGAGTGGGAATGGCGTGAGGACACGCAGGTCTGCAGGGCTGCAGAAACTGAGTGGGGAAGCCCCAGAGTGGGGTGGGGGAAGGACAACGGGCCACCAAGAAGGGAGAAAGCACAGAGGGGCCTGGAGAATCAGGACAGAGAGGCGAGAAGAGGGGGCGGCCGCGGTAGGAGAGACCAGATGTGGGACCCGCAGGCTATGGTCACGACTCTAGGTGGAAGGCCAAGCCGAGGTGTGAACGTGGACAGCGAATGCAGGGAGGTCAGGAAGCAGCACCTCCTTGGTGTCCCCCTGGCCCAAGCCCAGCCGGGCCTGCGAGGGGAGGGTGGGCAGGGGCAGTGCTGGGGAGGGGGCGTGGGGGGACACAGCGCGATGGGGGAGAGTCCGGTTCGCTGCAACGTGTGGCAGCGGGCTCCTGCCTGCATCCCCCGCCCCCCCCCCCCTTCCCCGCACAGACCGCAGCCGGTGATCTCGGGCCGCAAACAATGTGGAGAATCTCCGGCCAGGGCTGTGGAATGGACAGGATTCTATTTATAAGCAGAGAGGGGCCGAACAACGGAGCAACTGCTGCCTCGGTGGGTCTGTGGCCTGACCTCCTGGGGGACTCTGGAAAGCCTCAAAGCCGTCCCCGGAAGAGACGGCACAGGAAGGAGGGGATTAGACGGCTCAAGGGCATGAAGCCAGCTGCTTCCTCCAGGGTCCGATCGCCTTCATCAGAGAGCGGCCGGTCAGCCCCCATCTGTGTGTGGTGTGCACCAACACGGGCTGAACAGATTGAGCCTCTGCCCCGCCTCCCTCCCCGGGGCCGTGGTTTAGAAGGATGATGACCACGTACAAGGCTGGAGCCAGCAGAATGGGGGCACGTAACCGCACGTTAGGCGGAACGTTTGCTGCGGTCCGTGTCCACGGTCAGCCCACGTGCGTGGGGGAGACTGGACGGGTGCGTGGTAAGGGCCGCAGCAGTGTCCCCGGCACAAGCAGGCAGGTATTTCTTCTGAAATGAAGGACTCTATTGGGGAAGAAACATTGTGAGAGCCGATGGCGGGCCTAAGAGGGCAGGGGCGTGTGGTGCCGGGCAGGGCAGGTGGCTCTGCCCGGCTTCCTCCTGGCTCTGGTCACCACCAGACTTAAGACTTGGCAAACGGCTTGCTCTCCGGGCTTCAGGTCCTCATCTGGAAGATGTGGGTTATAGTCCCCAGCCTGTAGGTTAAACGTGAAAATGCCCGTGAAGTGCTCAGGCTAGACAGTGCCTGGCACCACTGTAAGCGTCCAGGGAATTATCACCGTTGTTCTAACGGAATACGAGAGAGGAATGTGTTAGAAACACCGCCCGCCAGGAAGTAATCTATGCTTCTGTTTGGTGACACCAGCGATGAGGCAGCTCCCAGCAGGAGTTCCAAGGAATCTGGCGCCAGCAGAAAGATTCCCTGGTCACAAAGATTTCGGGAATGGCAGACCATGTCATCTTACTGATCCACAAAGCAAATTTGCATATGAAAGGCTCAAAAGAGGCCTTCTATCAGAAAATTTTGTTCTGTCTGGTCTTCTCCCCAACTTACTTGACCACAGAGCCCTTTTTAGTTCGGGCTGTATGCGAACTTCCCAGAGGAGACTTATCCTTTTTCTAATTAAAAAACAATTTTTTTTTAACGCATATTTATTTTTGAGAGAAAGGGACAGAGTGCGAGCAAGGGAGGGGCAGAGACAGAGGGAGACACAGATTCTGAAGCGGGCTCCAGGCTCTGAGCTGTCAGCACAGAGCCCGACGCGAGGCTCGAACTCACAGACTGCAGGATCATGACCTGAGCTGAAGTCAGACACTTAACCGACTGAGCAACCCAGGCTCACCTCCCACAGGACACCTTCCAGACACAAAAGTTGGGGGCTAAAACAGTCCTGGTCTAACTGCCTGTTTCCACATGCGAGCGAGCGAGGGAAGAGCAAACCAGGGAGAACGAGGATGGGAGGAGGGAGAGACGGATCCTGACAGCCCAGCCCAGGGGTTTTCCACTGGGCAGGCGATACGTAGAAAGAACAGAATGTAAGGTTGGGCAAGCGCTCAGGGGCGCCGGCCAGGTGTTCTGTGGGACAGTGAATGGAGCCCACGGGATGATGGGACTGGAGGGAAGGGAGAGACTGAGACCCAAGCTGGGGAGGGTGTGTGGAGGGAGGTGGGAGGAGCCATGTCAGGAGGCAGGGTGAGGTCAAGGAAGGCACTCCCCAGTCCCATGCATCACGGGGGACGGGGGGCTTCACGGAGAAAAGTGTTCAGGAGCTGATGGCCCACTTGTGCTGCAGTATGTGTGTGTGTGAGCAGATGCCCCATGAGCAGCTGAAATTTGAACTCTGTGTCTCTCACTGACAATTTCAGAAAGATCCCTTACCTTGGATTAATGGCAAACCAAAAACCAAAAAACAACAAAACAAAACATGTCGACGGGAGTGAGTTCTCTCTCAGATGATCTCCTGCAGGGGAAAATATTTCGAATTACCGAAGTTAAAAGGTTTCTCAAAATGTGGCCCACGGACCACCCGTGAAGCTTGTCAGGAACAGGTTCAAGGGCCCCAGTGAGCTCTCTGATCAGAATCTCAGAGTTGAGCTCTCCGTGTTGGAGCTTTGTTAGTGGGGGACGATCCCTCATGCAGCGGAGTCCTGTGTTTGACAAGGGGCTCGAAGACACCCCCCACTCTGAACTGGAAGAGGGTGACACAAGAATCCAGAACTCTCTACCCTGGTAGGGCAAGGCCCCGTGAGGGGAGAACCTGCTTGGTGCCAGGCAACCCTCACGACCCCCTAAAGGACCCCTTGCAAAACCTTCATTCCAATCTCCATCCACCTCTGGTGACAGAGCTCCTGACAGTTAGGATCAGGTCAACCTACAGAGTCGACACCCCCTCTGCAGCGCAAAGACCTGACCGAGAAACTTCTCTGCAGGTTAGCAGCAACGGAGAGCAAAACTGAGGGAGGCTCACGCCGAAAGCACCGAGGGCACCGCTGCCTCAGGTACCAAAAGGCTTCACGGCCACATCAACACACGAGGGAATTTGCACGCACGCCCCCACCCCCCCCCCCCTTTTTGGGTTCCTCTGTCCCTGAGAAACCCAATTTGTGGCCTCTGTCACCGCGTTGCCATTGGAAGCACCAATTGCGAATATATGGCACTGGTGTCTGGAAAAGCCAAGCAAAACACAACCTCGCTGATTAAACCGTCTTCCCCTTTGCCTTCCTGCCTCTCCTGGGTCACGCCGGCAGAAATACAAACGGATCCAGCGAGGCTGCCCATCTACCCGCTGCAGCTGGCTGCGCGACAAGAGCGGGGGACCTCCTCCTGGGCCCAAGCAGCCCTTGCGGTCCCTTCCCCTGGTGGGGACCTGGTCCCCACACTCCTACTCCGGCTCCCTCTTCGGGAAAGGCTCACGCCCCTGGAAGCATGGGTTTTGGCAGATGCACGCGGGTTGTGCTGGGACGACCCCGACGAAGGAACGCAGAGGGGCCGGAGCACCGGCAGCGAGGGGCGGGGGCGTTATCGGGTCGGGCACAGCTGATATGGCCTTATGGAGAGATGTCACATGCCACCTCAATGGAGGATTAATGCAGAGAATTTGAGGTCAAGGGTTTAGGCCGAACCAGCTTCTATTTATAAAAAAGAGCCTCGGGGGTGGGGAACAAGAGGGCAGGAGGCTGGCTCGGTGTGGATGCCAGGCAGCAGGACGACCCGGCGAGGCAGAAGTCAGCTCTCGTCACCTTGCCCCCTTTAAAGTGAGGCCCTCTGCTGTGAGCTTTTCCCAGGAAATTTGAGTTCCTGTCGTCTCCGACTGCCCCTGTGTGCAAATTAGGGAGAACACAGGTGGGGGGATCAAGCCCCGGGGTCGGGCTGTGTGGAGGTCGTGGGGGCTGTCCCCTGCTCCACAGCTGAGGGGGCCTCGCGGAAGAGCAGGGGGAGACCGGCTTTTCAGTTCCCCAAGGACCAAAAAGGGTACGTGTTAAACGACTCAAGTCCAAGCCCTTTGAGACAGACAGGTGCCCTGATTAATGGGAGGCCCAGACAGGCCCCTACTCTTTTCTCCCAGGCCGCGCAGGGAGCAAGGGAAAGTCACCGAGGGACACCGTGGATCCATTCCGGTTTGGGGTTCCTGAAACCTGACAGTGCTGCTGCATGATGGGACTCCTCTTCTGAGGAGCCTGTGCTCATCGCCCTAGGGCCTCCAGGCCCAATTCCAGGCCTCCCGAGTCCCAGTCTGCAGGGCAGGGGCTCCAGAAGCTGTGCTTCACGCGGAACCCCCAGGCGAGCCCTGCAGAGTGGGACCAGCCGGGCCGGCCGTGGCGCAGGGCACTGCACTGACGTCCACCCGCCCGTCAAGCCAACAGAACCGGCAAGACCACACTGGCTGTCACGTGACAGGTTAAATCACACGGAGACCTTTTATTCAAACATTTTAAAACAGAACTTTCCAAAATGTAAAACTCTAAATGACCCTTCCTGACCTTCGCCTGCCCTGAACCCGAGCCAACGCACGGTTGCATTCTGGCCTGGAAGAGGATAAATCCTCACGCCGGCTCCGGATGTGGGGTGGTCCTGGTTTGTCAGCAACTGCCTAGGACATCATGGGCCTGAGAAGTAAAACGCGCCCAGACCCGAAAGCGACAGCACCGCCCGCGCTCTGACAGGACCGGAGCCGGAGGCCCCGAACCATCGCGGCCAACTCTTGGCCGTGCCGCCAGGCAGCAGCGGTGTCTCTGCAAGCCCAGGCCTGCCTGACGGTTATCTGCGCTGCCGCTAACAGACGGCGGGCCGGGCGTGGTGCCCAACGTCACCGTCACCGGAGATAAAGGCTGTCTTCTCGATCAGTCCTCTGCAGAGCAGAAGAAATCGGCGGTGGGCCACACAGCACCCAGGGCCAAATCGCGAGGCTGAGCGGACGGGGCCGATCCAGGGGCGGCAGGCCCGTCGTCAGCACCCGCCGGCCTAGCTTCCGCGCGCGCCTCACGGCGACCTGTACTTTCACCGAAGGTGCTACCGTCTCTTCCCAAACTCAGCGGATGCCCGCGTGAGCGAGTTTCTTTCCCTCCACCCAATCACAACGCCGGGCCTGGAGGGGCCTGATACCCAACAGCAGCGAGAGCACGAGAAGGAGACACCGAGTCACGGCCTCAAAAAGGTGGCCGGCCGGCGCTCAACCTCTTCCCTACGCCAGGGCCCCGGGCCCGAGGGGACCGGGGGCAGCTGGGGGAAGCTCCCGCCTACCCTCCTCCTGCATCGGCCTCCTGCGCTGGCAACTTCGGCCGCCATCCTCGAAGACACACACACACTGCGGGCTGGCGGAAGGCCGCGAAGGTTTCTCAGAGCCACAGCAATGAGGACACCTCTCTCCAAGGCTGTGACCTGACAAAGCCCACATATGTTCCGCACGGAAACAGACCAAAGAGTTTAATAGAGGGGGGCCAGGAAGGGGGACGCGACAACCAACACAAAATCGACAGCAAAACAGACAAGCGGTCAAGCGTCTCTGGAGTTTTGGTTTCTGCTGTTTCTGGGTGTGCTGCAGTGAGAACGTCCACGTTAAAGGACTGCTCCAGTGTTGCTCGGTGACGAGGAGCCCAGAATGCAGTTGGTCCCAGGAAGGAACACGGACACCCACTCAGCTTCTCCAGCCACCGAAGCCCTGGACAGACCTGCAAGGAAGCGCCGGGAGAGAGGCGTATCAGCTGCTGCTCTGAGAAGGGCTTCGGGGCTCATGCAACCGCCTGTGGTCAGAGTCAGGGCTCTGAACTTCTAGTGGCAGCAACTCCACACGGGAGCACAGAGCGAGGATCAAAACATGAGGCCTGGTGATGGGCCTGGAGGCCCGCGGGCAGCATGAGGCTTCTGAGACGCTAACGGGGAACTGAGGAACAGCATCTCCCGGGTCCCGCCACCCGGGCCTTGCTCCTCGGAAGGCACACTCTGCTCTCTCTTACGCGTGGCCCTCGGGGAGGCCAGGCCCGGCACCTTCTGCCACTTTCCTACCGCGATTAGCAGGTCCACGAGACCCAAAACCTGCCGCTGAACCCCCATGCCTCCAGGACAGGCTTATACAACAGGAAACAGGAAAAGCAGATAAACATGTACCAACAGAGCAAAGGTTAGGAGTCCCATACTCTCACATACCACACGCTCCCCTCTCCCTATCTAACGGCTGGGAACGAGACGGATACTCACGAGTTAGACGATCCAAAGCTGAATCCTGAAAAAGATGGAAGAAGGGTGGAGCAAAGTGAGCACACACATACCTGAGAGGTGGAGGTGGGCTCCTCCCTCCCGCAGGGAGCCCTGCCGACCCCCACCTGCAGGCCACGACGAAGGTGGGGGGCGCTTCTGGGTTCTTCCCTCCCCCACGCCAACAGTGGGCAGCAGGTCCCTGGCACGGCGCCTCCCGCTCGGCTGCCCTGGGGCCACACGGACCCCTTTCATTAGGAAACTACGTTTTTCTTCTCCCATCACTTGCCGCTTCTCGGTGAGGCCAGAGCAGTGAAGACACTGAGGTCTAGGCCTGGCCCTGCGGCTCACTCTCTGGCCCTTTGGGTAAATAGGCCCCTTGGGAGTTTTTGTCTTCGTTTATAAAAGAGTGCCACTGCCTCTCCAAGGTGCGGGAGTGCAGGAGTGTGGCACGGGTAAAAGCATCACACACGTGGTCTGCTATCTGAAGAGGCAAGGGTTAACAAATCAGAGACGTTTCGCGAAGTCTCTACGCCTTATTTTTTGAGTTTGCCGGCTGGGATTTTTTAAACCAAGGTCTAGTAAGACGGTTATTATTTTGGGTTCTCAAATCTTGAGAGAAAATCAAGCCCGTCTTTTCTTTCTTTGGTAAGAAATGGCACAATGTTACAAATGTAATTATAGCCTTAAAAGACCATTTTGTCTTTGAAGTACTTTCGGCCCCGCAGAATACGAAACTGAACAGCCAGGTAAAAACCACTCGTGTCGTTAGGGGTGCGGGGCGGGGGGAGGGGCAGGGGGAGGCATTTCCTAAGGAAAGGGCAGGGAAACGGCGAGGGAATGACGTCTGGCCGCCTACCTCCTCCGCCTGATCCAAAGCTAGAGAATCCCCTGCTCTGGGTCCCAAATCCAGAAGTCTGTTGGGACAGCGATCCGAAAGTCGGAGCGTTTTGACTTGCCAGCGTGCCGAAAGACGTGGTGCTGCTGCTGCTCCCAAACCTGGGTTCCAGGGAGAGACCAGACTGTGGTTAGTGTGGCCACGCCGGCACCCGCCGCCCACAAGCCTCGGCCACCCCGGTAGGTCTCGGGCTGCACGGCACACACGAATCGAGGGGACGTGCTTGGTTTCAACCAGTGGCCTCTCAGAAAGAACAGACCAGGGCCCAGGGCACACCTCCAGCTTCGGGAAGGAAGAGGCCGGGGGCACAATCCCAAGTGCAACCGGTCCAGTGTGTTAGCTTTTATTCACCATCTGGAAGTTGTGGGTCATCTGGAAATTAACCAGCACTACAGTTTTTGCTCTCCTATCCCTGGTAATTCTTGGGCTTCACCCCATCACTTAGACATTTCTCATTCATCGGCAAGCCCCTTCACGCAGCTATTTGCCTTCAGCTCCTCTCTGGATCTTTCCATCACGGACTTTCCACGATGAGGTGAGGGTCTCCTGTGAGCGGACTCTTGCGGGGGTCCTGCCTGTTCCTGCTCGATTCCTACCCCAGCTCTAGGCCTCCCACGAAGAGTGGAAGCTCCTCAGATGCCCGCCAGGGGCAGACCAGGGACCTGGGACATCTCATGCCAGAGCTGGTACTTGTCAGCCCTCTTTGACAAAATGGAATCAACCAGCCAGTCAGGATTTATGTGGGTGAACCAACCACCACCCCCCCCCCCCGCCCCCTGCAAGGCAGAATATGATACTTTTCTACTGGTAAAGAAAATAGCAGGTTTCAAATAAGTAAATAAAACCTCAAGATTCCCAGTCAACCCCAAACCCTCCAACTCCACAGCACTCTGTGCTGAGCGGTCACTGGAGACATCAGTGTCCATCGGAACCTGCCAAGAATACTGGTTTAAGTTGGTCCCAACGCTCCTTTAAAAGCTTTTCTTAACTTTAATTCTTGGGGTTTCCTGGGGGAAACTTAAAAGAACTTGTACTCTCTACGTGAAATTTAGGAGGCAATACATCAACTCGCTCATGTTCTTGAAAGTGGCCAGTGTTTCTGCGCTAGGATCTTTTGTGTGTGTGTGTGGCGGGGGGGGGGGGGGGGGGAAGGGTATGAATAAGAACATACTTCGCTTTACTTTCAAGATAAAGACGCTATCCCTTCACCAAGATTCATCCAAGTACCCTGACAATTCCCTCAAACAAAGCCCCCAAGCCCTCCCCGAGTCTATAGTCTTACGTATCCTGAGTTCCGCGGCCAGGGCCAGGGCCAGGTCTACCAGACGGTGATTTCAGACATAACACGTCTCCTGAACGAGTCACTTCACCATCATCGCTATATACATTTATTGGGACTTTGTGGTGCAGTGAAAGCTATTTATTTTCTTCTTGGGGTTTTGGGAACCAGGTTGAATTTCTGGGGCCCTTCAAAGCAAATCCCTAACATGGTGTTTTCAAGGGAGGATGTGCACAAGGCATAAGAGCAGCTTTGAAAGCCGAGCAGTCACCGAGACACTGAAATGTGCAGTCAGTGCCCCGTATGGAAGCTGGCCCACGGGACTGTGAACCGAGTACCCACTCTGTGGGTCTGGAGAGGAGCCAGGGACACAGGAGTGGTTTGCCTAAGGACAACGGGTAGACGACAACAATCCCAAGAGGAAAGAACGTGGCAGAAACTATTCATTTTGGATTCCCTGACAGAAGTCGCCACACAGGGGCAATCCTGGCTAGAACGTGGCCAGGACGGGACCGTTTTCCTTTCTTTAATCATCCTTCGGTCCCACCAGGAGAACAGGGGTCTGCCGACCAGCACTCCACGTTTCCAGGGGACGGCGACACAGCTCCCGTCCACCTGCGTACTGGACAGACTGGCCGGGAAGAAATGGGCCTCCCCAGAAAGGAACAGGAGCTCTGGTCTGACTCATTTGCCGATTTCGAGGGAGGGGGCTTCAGCTCAGTCAGGAGAATGGACTTTCCCAAACAGGAGTCCCAGGGCCCCAGTGCTTTCGGCGTCCCGAGGTCCCTCCCCGGGGGGCTTACCCGAATCCTCCTGCGCTGGCGGCCGCAGTACCCTCTCCGAACACTTTGCCTCCCGTCGAGCCCAGAGGGCTTGTAAAGGCTGGGGCTGAACCGAATGCTGGCACCCCTCCAAACCCAGGGGATCCCCCAAAAGTAGGAGGGCTGCCAAACACTGGAGCAGCACCGAAGCCACCTGAGCAAAACAGAGGCAAACAAACAGAAACAGGGAAAAAGAAAGGAGACAGAAGAGAAGACAATGAGCGGTGAGAAATCAAATCGAAGGAGGAAGGACAAAGGGGGAAATGCGTTAGAAGTTCAAATACCAAAAACTGTAACTGGGGGCAAGAGCCTTCCTAAATACCGAGCCACCCCCTCCATCGCTCGCGAGGGGGCGGGTCGGCCAGGGGAGCTCCTGGAACTCTCAGAGCCCAGCAGACCTCATGTTCGCCTTGGAGACCCTCGGCCCTTCCCGCGGGCAAGCCAGACCCGTCAGTGCCAAGTCTCGTGGAGTCAGATCGTCACCAGGAACCAACCTGGCGCGTTTCTGACCCCTTCCCAGCCTCACGGCGCTGTTCTGAGACTCCTCACTGAAGAGGCATTCTTGAAAACTCCAATCCCTGCCCGGCTGTCAAAGATGACAGATGCGATTACTGTCACGACACAGGCTGGGCTGCCAGCATCATGAAAACCCATGTTATGAAGCCATAGGCTCAGTCTGCTCTCGGGAAGAATCGACAAACTGGGTTACAGGAGACATGGAGAGGCGCACGGCACTGGGGCTCGGCCAGGGGCTTTTTATTTATTTAAAGCCTGATGGCTCTCACGTCTCTCCCCACAGAAAAATTCCTTAAAAACCGCTTTCTCTCTGTAGTCGGGGGCTACCCCTCAATAAAAAAGCACACCGAACTTCCCCTGGTTGGGGGAGGGCCGCTGGATAAATGTGGCAAGACCATCAACGGGCCCCGAGAAGAGCCCCCAGGGCCTGGCTCCCCCTGCCACTCACGTGGACACGGTCCCGGGGGCGGCACGCACGCAGGCTGTCATCGCACAGAAATCAGGCTGCGAGGCGGCCTCCTCGGACCGGTGGGGACGCCCACCGGGCGGGAAGATGGTGCGCCCTCCCCCCGAGGGGGCTCCCCAACCCCAAGATACCGCTTACCTCATGTTAGGCTATGAGCAGAGACCCCCAGGGAGTGTCTGTTGAACAGAATGGAATAAACTGGTACAAGCAATGTGTTCTAGCGAGGAGTCTCTTAAAACGAGCACTGGCCTAAGGAGCGACACGCTAAGGGGAAGGAGAACAGCGTCGGCGCAGGTAAAGGGGCCCCGGGGACACTGCTGGCACGCATTTTGGGATGCGAGTCCTGCCGTCAGAGGGACGGCTCGGGCCTTCTTATATAAGCATAACCACACCACAAGCTTCTGCTACCTGAATCGGGAAAGATCAAATTCTGGGCAGGAAGAGCTATTAGCAGAATTCTTTTGTTGTTTGTTATCTGGTGACGCAACCCTGCGTTTATTTACCATTGCCCGTGAGGATACTTTTTGCTCAGGCTCCCGTTTGGGTTAACATTCTAGATTTTAAAACCTCGAGTGAAATTCCAAGCCACGATAATGGAGACTGTTGGGTTACAAACACGAGAGACTGGAAAAAAAAAAAAAAGTGCTAAAAAACCCCTGCCGTTGAATTATTTAAGACCGATCACAGATCTCGTTACACTTTCTTCCTAGACACACGGGGCTGTATCTAGTGCCCTGTACGCAGTATTATTCAGACTTCTGGGTGGAAGGCGAGTGAAAAATGAGAAGTCACAATGATACAGAAAGTAAACCGGATGGGGGTTGGGGGGGGGGGGAGGAGGAGATTAAACACATACACCCACACACACCACATCCACCCCCCCATCACATATACCACACACACACACTGCCCTGAAACAACAAACCTGGGTCACAGTAAAGGAAACAAATTTGCTAATAATTAGTGATAATCAAATACCTGACTTACTGAGGGCCCTCCACATGCCAGCTACGGTCCCAGGTGCTGCCCAATACTTTGCTTCAATCCTCTCAATAAACCTGGGGTCCCTACCTCGCAGGTGAAGCAAACAGGCTCAGAGAATACTGAGGCACAAATGACAAACAGCTATTTGCCTATGTTCAGCCAGCCTGGCGGTGGGAGCACTGGGACCTGAGCAAGGGTTGAGTGACTCAAGACAGCGCCCGCCATTGAACCGCCTGTGTCCCTCTGCCTCCCTCCATGGCGACCGCGGCAACAGGGGGTCGGGGGAGCACGGTGGTCCGGGCACAGCATCCTGCCCACCTTGGTGCCCCCTACAAATCCTCTCCAGCACTATTATTTCCTAAGGGAACTGTACTGAGGGAGGACGGGCGCTTCTGGATCTTTCAAAGACCCACTGAAACGGTCCATATCTAAAGTCTGTCTTAAAGCAAAACACCAATCATGACGTCTTAGGCATCTGCTTTTGCCTGGGCAGGAAGGCTGACTCCTTTACTTAAAGCAGCCTTCCTTGTGCTCAGGACCCCAGGGCACCTCCTGCTACAGCAGGAGCCCCCTGAAAACTGCCCTAAGTCCTGCAGTGACAGCCAAAGTGCGAGAAGCACAAGGGACACGGTCTTCCTCCACCCTCGCTGTCACCTCTGTGGCTACCGGTTCATTCACACCCCCTGTATTTAAAAGGTAGCTTTCTCTGCTGGGAATCCTCAGTCTGAGGGTTTTATGGGGCAAACAATCGAACAGGAAAAATATTCTGAAAGGCAGGAGAATATACTTTCTCTACGACTTAAAAAAATAAAAGCCTGAGATTCTCAAAGTCAATCCTGGCCCCAGGATAACGAACAACATAGAAGAGAAACATGTGACGTGAAGAAAACATTATCTGGTTCCTTAAAAAAAATAAATTAAGCGGGGCGCCTGGGTGGCTCAGTCGGTTGAGCGTCCGACTTTGGCTCAGGTCATGATCGCGCGTTGAGGAGTTCAAGCCCCGCGTTGGGCTCTGTGCTGATGGCTCGGAGCCTGGAGCCTGTGTCTCCCTCTCTCTGCCCCTCTCCCGCTCATGTTCTGTCTCTCTCTGTCTCAAAAATAAATAAACGTTAAAAAAAAATAAATTAAGCATCACTGACTAATGAACTAAAATTTCTTTTTTCTTTGGTTTTTTAAGCAAGCTCCACACCCAGTGTGGAGCCCAGTGCGGGGCTTGAACTCACGATCCTGACATCAAGACCGGAGCTGAGATCGAGTCAGCTACTTCACCAACCAAGCCACCCAGGCGCTCCAGTGAACTATCGTTTCTTAGTCAAATGTTTACTTTGTTAATTAGGACCCAGAGCTTTGTAGCCGTCTCACTTTTATATCGTTCACTGTGAGGAAGGGTGGGGGCAAAACAGAGCTGCGATCGTGTCCAGGGCATTTTCAATTCTAGGAAGAGTAACAAAAATCTGGCAACCGAAGACTAACCCATCCAAGTCACAGATCCGAGTAAAGGAGCACAGTGTATGAAAACCATAGCAATTTAGGTTCTAAAAGGTGGGACTCCAGGCACTAATGTGGGACAGTCCTAAGTTAGAGCCACCCATGCATCCGGTCCTCGGCAGGGCCCTTCCTCAGAATGCACATCATTTCAAAGGCTCCCGTACACATGAGGGAGAAGCATCCTGGCTGTTCACCCTTGGGGTCTGCTTTAAAGAGCTCCTTTCTCCACAAACATCTTCCCCACTCTGCCTCTGATCTTTTGTGGGGGTGGGGGGGGAATCTTTTCACATGGTTTTCCATGTAAGAGAGGCAGGAATGCAGACCCTCTGTAGATCTGAGATAGATAGAGGACAGAGAGGCGGCTGACAGAAATGAAGTATGTGTTTTCTTTTTTTATCTAAACATATGCTGCCCTTTAAACTTTTAAATTATAAACGTAGTATATGATTACAGAAAGTCGCCCAGTCCCCCGTGGAGATTTTAGAAGCAATGCTGGGGTAAGTAGCAGTGCTGGTGATGCTCTTAATTCTTGATTCCACCGGGGTGTTTCACCTGTGAGGAGTAACTGCTCTGTATACTTGCGGTAAATGGCTATGGTACACGTCATGTAGATAGATTCACGTACGTCATGCTCAAAGGCAAAAAAAACAAACAGTGATTTGGGAAAGAAGACAAATGAAATAGACATAAAAAATAGCCAGATCGGGGTGTATGGGCGGCTCGGTCGGTTAAGCGTCTGCCTTCAGCTCAGGTCATGAGTTCGTGGGTTCGAGCTCTGCGTCAGGCTCTGTGCAGATAGCTCAGAGCCTGAATGCTTTGGATTCTGTGTCTCCCCCTCTCTCTCTGCCCCTCCCCAGCTCATGCTCTCTTGGTCTCTCAAAAATAAATAAATGTTAAAAAAAATGTTTAAAAATCCCCTAAAACTAGGCCGATCATCTGTCTTGCCCAGGACTGCTAATGGGACACAAGCAGGTCTGTGACTCAGTGCTTTCTGGCTTATATTTTAGTTATCTCTCTATGTTCCCTCACTTTGGTTGTTCTGTGCTTGCTAGATATTTACAATGCTTTCTGCCCTAAGAAGACACGGAGTCCTCTTAAGGGTTCCACTACATGCATTCTGTGCGTTCAACAGGTCTCGGGAGACCTAGAACAGTGTTAGGAGCACAGTAGATGGTCTGTAAATGTAAAGATGAACTGGGGAGAATCCACACTCCAGTCCTGCTCCCTTGAGAGCCACCCTAGAGAGCTCTCCTTCCGGGTGTCTATGTGTATGTAAACATACGTTTAAAAAGAACCACAGCTAACAACTATCAGAGTACCTGTTTTATTTGGAGTCGAGAACCCGAAGCCTTGGGATGCCACACTTCCTCCTCCAGAGCTGAAAGTGCCGGCAGGTTTCTGCTCTCCAAACGACGAGCTGGCAAATCCACCAAATGTCTTGGCCCCACTGTTTCCGAATAGATTAGAGGTATCTGAAGAAAGGAAGAACATGTTGAGAGCGATCAGAGGGAGAGAAGGGTCCTTATCTACTTAGAGCAGAAAAGACACTACAGCGAGGTGTTTGAGGGGAAGCGAGCGAGGAGTCTGGGATTCAAGGGAGCTGAGCCGTGGTAAACACCCTCTCTGATCTGCACGTGTCTCGATGACCAGCGGTTAGCCTCTGGGAGCCCAGGTTCCGGATTCCAAAGGCACACAGTATGGGGAGCTGCACGGGTCCCGGGGGACGAGGCTTCTGCGGAAGCGCACCTGTGCTCCCCCAGGTAATCAGGTCCACCCACCGGCTTCCTGCAAGACTGTCTTCTTCTGAAGGACGGGGCTCGCTTTCACTCCCCTCCTCACACGAAAACCTCGCATTTTGTCAAGCGAGAGAAAACAGAGTCGGGGCCGATCCAAACCAAGTGTAACGGCTTCCGGCTGTCTGCTTTTACACTCAGGTTGGGCGTGTTTGCTGTTGCCGATCTGCTCAGGGAATGGCAGGCGAGACAAGACAAACCACGGTGTTCCCAGCTCCGACCTGACGGGAGCTGGGGATGTTCCGAGGAACTGAAGACTTCCAGCCTGACTGCCTTTTCCTAAGCGGTTCAACGAAGCCCTTGACCTCTCAGATGCTTATCTAGTGGGTCACTCCCTCTACACACTGAATCCGTGCCAGGAATGAGAGGAATAGAGGAAACGAACTCCTAAAAACTAAGACAGGTGAGGGGTGTTTGTGTCTGTTACGAGAAATGCACATTTGACCATGAATAGGGACGGAGCCAAAATCCTGCATGCAGAAACACTTGGGTAACCCAAACGGCACGCTGTTTTCTATCAGGAATTTTTCCTTAACCTTTTTTTGGGAGAGGGGAGAGACAATTCGCACTTCCCCACCGTGTGTGGATGGGTGTTTTATTAAAAGAAGTCTGTACCCACAAGAAGGCAGGGAGAAGCTGTCCTGAAATCGGGTGGAGGCCCAAAGGCAGAGGAGTAGGCAGGGCGCTGCACCGGTGCCCCGGGTGGGGAACGGAGAGCTCACACCACATCACCAAGTGAGAAGTACAAACGTCTGCACGAGACTGGGCTTCCCCGGAGCCGTTCACGTGCTCACGGGGAAGGTGACGGCGAGAAGAGGGGAGTAACTCGTTCTCGAAGTCAACTTGTTCGAAGAGGTGACCCACCACTAACCTGTCAGTCTCAGGATCCCCCTGCGACCGCTAATATTTGCAGCTGCAATGCTCCTGATCGACAATCCGGGAAGTGGAGAGCCTTATCTCGGGGACACGACCACCTCAGATTTCTAGGCAGCAGTACATAGAGCCCCAGGCCACCTCGTGGTCCCTGCTCTGGAAAACTCCTGCTGGCCGTTGGATGGAGAGCTCGGCTAGGAGTGTGCCAGGCACGGACGGCGGGAGTGGTTAACAAGCTCTTTCTCATCGCCCTTGTACGCGGTGCCACAAGACTATCTGTCCCCCTTTTCTAGAGGGATTCACAGGGGGAGGCTACAAAATGCCCTCTTCAATGCTCCGAGTTAGCTTAGAGGCCACGTTTTATTTTCAGTGGCAGTACACTCGACGACGGGCTTCTCGGCCACTCCTTTTACTTGGCACCTCACGAACAGAGAGGACTGCAACCTTCCGACTTTGGTAGTACTGACGAGGCAAAAATTCCAAACAGCAAATCAATTCAAGTGCAAGATCCGGGGCTAGCTCTCCTCTTGGAGAAATCGGCACTACGGAGCTGAAATGATTTTCCTGGGATGGTGCTGGGAGACTTAAATTCCTGAAGCCCGAGAACACTGAGAAGTTTCCGGGTGTCTGCATCCCGTCACCTCCCGGAGATTCCTCTGCCTGCAAGACGCTCTCGGGCGTCACGGTGGAATACACAGGAGTTCTGCAGCCAGCCCTGGCTCAGAATGCCTAGTAGCTGTGGGCAAGGACTTCAGCTTCCCAGGTCCCCGTTTCCTTGGAGATACAGTGGGGACAGTGAGGGGGTCCATACGGCTGCTGTGAAGACTGGAAGAGCTGATGGGCGCAGAGCGCCTAGTCGGGCTGATGGTGGGTCCTCAGAAAATAGAACTTCCCTCCATTTAATTCTTCCTCCTGCTACAGCCCACTCATGTCCAATATAACATGTTCAATATACTAAGACGCAGAGCAGGTTAGTGGCAGAAAATGGAATCCTTTTCATTTTGTCAAGGTCGTGAGAATTAAAACACTCAAGTTGTAACAGTTTCCCTCTGCGGTCTCTAAGGGAGCTCCGCCCGGTGAAACATTCCAGGATCTAGGCTGCTTGAAGCCAGGTGGCGTCCAGTGAGGTCTGCTTCTCTCCTTCTATCTGTGCTCGACAGCTTCTCTCTCTGTCCTCTCCTAGTGCCTCCAAAATAACGCAGCCTCCGGCTCTTGACATGTGGTGAGTGAGAGGGGAGCTTGGTTGTTGGGACAGTATGTTGTCGTTTAAAGAGACGCCTCTTCACTTGTGGAAACAGCAGCCCGTGGGGAAGCCTGTCTTCGCAGAGCTGTCTGGGGACTCTTGGGAGGTGGCAAGTACAGGGACAACTGGCATCTGCTCTGGGCTTCCTCCTGCTGGCATGACACGGATCCTCTTGGGTCTTTCATTTAGTGAAAACACTTGCATAATCCAACGTCAGGGTCCAACCGAAGTTATGCCTGATATAATTTATCAGAGAAGGAGGTTCTCAAGTAGCTCTTGTCCAGGATACTTTTCCAAGACATTTTCTTCCTTCTTTTCTTCCTTCCACCCTTCCTTCCTTCTTTCCTTCCTCCCTCCCTCTTTCCTTTCCTCTCCTCCTCCCGTCCCCTCCCCTCTCCTTCCTTCCTTAATGTTCATTTTTAGAGAGAGAGATAGAGTACGAGCAGGGGAGAGGGAGAGAGAGGGAGACACAGAATCTGAAGCAGGCTCCAGGCTCTGGACTGTCAGTGCAAAGCCCGGTGTGGGGTTTGAACCCATGAACCATGAGATCATGACCTGAGCCGAAGCTGGATGCTTAGCTGACTAAGCCACGCAGGCGCCCCACTTTCCAAGACATTTTCTTAAAGAACATTTGTAAAGGGAGGCTCGTGGGCCCAAAAGATTCTCATCAAACGGCTTCTTTATCCTCACACAAATATGTCTTTCAGGCCTCCGAATAGAAAGAATGTGCTGAGAAAGGTTCTAACCAGTGTCCTTCGGACAAGACTCGAGAGGAGGCGGTAGGTCCTTATAGGTAACAATTCACAGTGGTGCTGAATTTTTAGCGACCCCGGGAGTAAACAGTGTATCTCTGGTAGAGTCTCTGGGGAAGACAGAGAGCAGAAACCCTTGCAAGGTGGGAGCTTCTGGATAAAGAACAGGCCAACTCCAAGCAACAGTGTTCCCGGCTTGTCTTTCCCAGTCATGGCAGACGTCTGATTACTTCTCAGAAGAAAAGAGAGCAGCTTCAGGAGCAGGCGGCCTGGGGCCTAAATGTCACGAGGGAAACTGCTGGTTGCTCAATCTGTGTTCAGGTATCTATGTGCAGGGGAGCAAGTTCGATGCTACAGGGAACGAGCCCGAGGGCCGTCAGACAGGAGGCACCCAGGAGGAACCGTGTCCGGCTGCAAGGCCAGGGAGATCCAGGAGGCGACATGGCGGATCAGGGTTCTGGAAACATAGTCGGACGAAAGCCCGGCCGCTCCACTTAACGGCTGCCACCTCTGTCAAGTCCACACCCCTTCTGGGAATGTATTTCTTGACTGGCGAAACGGGGGCAGGCACATCTGAAAGTACTGTTGTGAGAAGTGGCTGGTCCAACCACTCTGAGCAGCTGGCACACGGAACGCGGTCCCTAAAAGTCCGTTTCCTTCTGCTGGATGTCACATGAAGGAAAGGAACACAGGGACGGTGGGATTCGAGAGAGAGATCACGGTGGACCCCTGTGGCCTCCAGGCCAAGCCGCACAGAGGCACAGGCTTACAGTCACCCCAAAAGGAAGGGCGGGCTCGGCGGGTGGAGAGGAGGGAGGCGAGCCCTGGTGTTGACGCGGGGAGAGTTGGGGGGTGTGTGTATGAATGACAGCCAGCAGGGCAACTGGCCGAGGCAGAGGGAACACGTTGGGGGGACAGAAGAGTGTATGGGGCAGCTCACTGAGGGCCCGGACTTTCAAGTCGAGGAGCTGGCAAGTCAGTGGGAAGCTGCCAGGGGTTCTGTGTAGGGTCAGTGGCAAAAGAAAAGCAGAGTTTAAAACACTCAGCTTGGTGTGGATGTCCAGATGCCAGGGGAGGAGGCTGGAAGCAGGGAGGGGAATCTGGACACTAGTGTGATAACCCAGATGACAACAGGGACACGGCTGCAAGGACAGAGAGAAGCAGCAGAAGAGGGACTGTATGAGAGGCAGGAAGGGAACCCGGAGAGTCCGTCTATACAGCCCGGGAAAGACGTTGCACTCAGAAGCGCCAAATGGTGCACAGTCACCCAAGAGAAAGACGTTGTCCCCAGTGGTTTGCAGAAAACATCCTTAGTTCTGTGGTGAGGGCAATGCCCGTCCCCAGATGACTTTTAGCTCCTCCTCCTCTCCACTGAGTTCTCCTTCTCCTTCTGGGCTACAGAGGCTGCGGTCCCTTTCACTATCGAATCATACATGCAGTCTTAAAACCAGAATCATGTTAAGCCTTTCCCGTCCCCTTTCAAATTCACTGAAACCGCTCCGCCACATGAAAGTAAACTGCCAGTTTACAAAAACCAATGCTCAGGAACAGGAAGACGAGCGGGTGTGTCTGAGATCAAGAATCCGGTGCCATCTTCTCAAGCTTCTGGTTTCATTTTAAACCCGAATTAGAGAATCGGGAACGACGGTGTGCCAGCGAACAACAGACTGGGGTAGAGGAGGCAGCACTGACTTGCGGTGTGGTCCAGTTTCCAGGATGTGAAAAACTCGCACGAAGGCTGTGTCTGGGCTACCCAGCACGAGGTCACTGCGTGCAGAACTGGGGAGTATGCGAGGAGCTGGCTCTCACGAGCCGATTGTAGGACAGGTAAGAGCCACGGCGTAAGAGACGCATCAGCCAGGAGGAAAGGGGTTTTTACAAGGATATGGCACACCTAAGTCTCAACAGAACGGGTTAGTAGCAGTGTCGCAGACGGTAACCTCCCTGTGGGCGAAACCCACATTTGTAAGTGGCACGTTAATCAAGTGCCTCTTCTGTGCCAGATGCTGTTTTGTATGCTCGATGTGATCTGGCAGAGTTCTAGATCTGCCGCTTTCTGGCTTTGTGACTTAAAAAAAAAAAAAAAAAATCACCTAACCATCTGGGGCTTGTTTCCTCATTGGAAAATGGAGACGGTGCTGTACAAGGATCCTGTTTTCAAAGTACATGCTATGGAGCCCTGCAGTTGAGGGCTGGGGAGAAGACGGGGAAACCACCCAGGCGTGTCTCTGGTTCTTGCTTGACCCCTGCTTCCAAGCAGACCTGTTTCCATCTGTTTCACGCATCGGGATTCTGCTTAGAAGTTCACCCGCAGACACAAACAGTTTTTGAAAACTGCTAGACTCGATTTTTAAAAATGCTTCATTCTAGGATTTGAAATTCGTCCTGGCAGACTGAAAGCTACAGAACAAAGATTTCTGATTATATAATTTCACAAGTTAAGAGGTCTGTGTCTCTTGACTGTAATCTTTCCTTATATATTACCAGATGGACAGTGACATCAAAACAGCTAATCAGCGAGTCTGGAGACTCAGGATAGAGAATTTTACTTTTAACTGCACGAGCCTTAACGCGAAGGAAATATCTGTCCTGTGTGTGGAACATCAGCTTCCGATTCATGAAGATCTTGGACAGCACAGCGGTCGAGAGATGCTTCGTGTATAGCATGCTAAATGAGGGACGCAGGGATGAAGACGACAGGTCCTGAGTTCCCTTCTTAGCCTCCACTGGCGGTGGGATTTTTTTTTTTTTTTTAAAGATGAAAAAAACCCAAATTTCTTTCATTTCCATCCATGAATAGACAGATCAACAAAGAATTTGAAAAATTAGCTGGAGAAAAAAGTGCCAGCAGAAAGATACAGCTTCAGTGGAAAATAAGACAAAAATGTAAGAGACGGGAAATAATGAAGGCTCCAAGTTTTGGATAACATTTCTCTATGGCAGCTGAATTTTAAAGCAAACTCAAAGAAGAGTACTACACAACGGAACTCCAGATGCTCCTTCTCTGAGCACACCCCAGCTTGCTTGGCTGCATTTATGCTTGTCCGGCTGCATTCACTTCAAGTCATTTCAACCCTAAGAAACAGTGATTTGGGCCTTGGGAGAGAAGGCGGGAGGAGCTCAGGGCCCAGATCCTCACCCTGCAGCTCTGATGTCTTTTCACGGTTATGTAGGACATCTCATTAAAAGACCAAAAATAAAAAAACAAAATAAAAACAGATCACACTGCTTTGGTCCGTCTAGAGGCCTTCCAGACCCCCTCTTTCCTTTCTACGCTTGGCACCGAAGCTCTGATACCACCACGGGGGCGACAATGGCATTATGGGGCCAAGGGACCGGGAAAGCGGTCTCAACTTACTTGGAGTGGCTGCAGACCCAAAGCCCCCGCTGGCCGAGCTGAATGGGTTTTTGTTGGCCGCATCCAGGCTGGGTTTCCCTCCAAGGCCACTGAAGAAACCTCCCCCTCTTCCAGTGTTTCCAGACCCAAACACGCTCCCGCTGGAAGAGGGCTGCTGAAAAACAAAAGGGGCAGGAAGCGAGATAGGATGAGAGGTCATCATCAAACGGCAGGCCACATCCGCGGAAAGAAGGCGCTCACAGCTGGGACAAATGGAAAAATCAAGAGCAGTCTGATTAGTTCTGGGACGGATGCTCTAACAACCAGAAAAGAAGCTGGACCCTGGACAGGGACTTCCTACGAGTCAGAAGTTCTCAAGCTATTCTGTGTCCACAGTTCTCTGAAAACGTGATTTATGGCAGGAGGGAACTTTGAATGTTTATCTGCCTTGCTGCCTGCATCTCTGCTTGACACGATGCCAGGGGCAGGAACACCAGCCCCTCAAGAGTTCCCCTAAATGAGAAAGTTTAAAAACATTTCTAGGCGATTATGAACACCACTCATTTTGACTCCTCTAGTATTTGGCTGAACTCATCAGCAGCTGATGAGAAGTGATTTACAGTGTCTTTTCTCCCCATTTGGGCACTTTTATTTCATAATGACTTTCCCATCCTGCAGAAATAAGCTTAAATTAGCTCCATTGTTGAAATGATGACCATAGCTGAATTTTGTCCAAGTCTGCAAATCTTATGCTCAGAGGATGCTGCTAACTTAGGGCGCGTGCTGACTCAAAGCTGTCTCAGGAACCACACGCTTTATTTCTGTCTGGAAATTGGTGCTTTAGGGAAGACCAGTGCTAGATTTGAAGGACCATTAATATTAGTTAAGTGTGAAGTCTTCTTGGCTGTGACAGAGGCTTTTAGAAATGGGTCACTGCACAGGAGCCTTAGAGAAGTGTCCTTCAAAGGCAGGCAGAGCGGTGCTGAAGTCCGTCTTCTGTGAAATGGGAATAATGAACTACCCAACTCAAAAGAGTGAGTTGGGGCGCCCGGGTGGCTCGGTCGGTTGGGCGACCCACTCTTCATTTCAGCTCGGGTCATGATCTCATGATTCGTGAGTTTGAGCCCCGCGTCGGGCTCTGTGCTGACAGCACGGGGCCTGCTTGGGATTCTCTCCACCCCCGCCTCCCCGCGCCCGACGTCCTCTACTCTTGCACAGCTCAAAATAAATAAACATTAAAAAAAAAAACCAACAAAAAACAACCCACAAAATGGCGAGTGAATTAAGTGTGCTAAGAAACGTGATGCACTTTAGAATCGTGCCTGGAATATCACTGTACGTTTAGAAAACGGCTGCTTTTTAATATTTTCACAATGATGACAACAGGCCAATGACTGAGGACATTCTTTTTTTTTTTTTTTTTAATTTTTTTTTTTTCAACGTTTATTTATTTTTGGGACAGAGAGAGACAGAGCATGAACGGGGGAGGGGCAGAGAGAGAGGGAGACACAGAATCGGAAACAGGCTCCAGGCTCTGAGCCATCCGCCCAGTGCCTGACGTGGGGCTCGAACTCCCGGACCGCGAGATCGTGACCTGGCTGAAGTCGGACGCTTAACCGACTGCGCCACCCAGGCGCCCCTGAGGACGTTCTATATACTAGGTACTTCTCTAAATACCTCACATGTACTTACGTAATCCCTACAAAAGTCACACCTCCAGGGCACCCCCCCCCCAGGTGCACAGCCACCACCCTGGTCTGAACCACCTCACCCTGACTCGTTCCCTGGACTACACAATTTAGCCGGGGTCCTGTTTCCGCTACAAGCCATGTTCGCGCAGCATCTAGAGTAACACTTTCCGGCGGCAGGCAGATCATTAAACTCTTATTTAAAAATTCCACAAGACCCTACATGATCCGGCCCCTGTCCGCCTCTGACATCATCTTGTATCATATCCCCCCCGCCTCCATGGTCTAGTTACAGTGGTCTCTTGTATTTGAACGTGAGAGGCTAATTTTTACTGGAGGGTGATGTACTCATTGTACCTGCTTGTCTCTCCTCCTCTCTCCCCTCCCCAAACCTCTTTGAAACAACAGTAAGAGTTTTACTACGACCATTTAATGATGAGTAATAGCTTTTGAAAACCTGGAATCCAATCCGATCACAAAAGCATAGGCTCTGATACCTAGTAGCCAGGCTTTGCGAGGAAGGAAGAACATGGCAGTGAATGCAGGCAGCGTGTAGAAAACACCAGACTTTTTAGTGGCTTCCATGCATCAGGCTGAATGAACTGCCAATCTATGGATATTTTTGCTGTACCCAAAAATGGCAATTTTGGATGCTTCAACCTACATTGTAAAACGATGACTTGAGAAATAATGACTATCTGTAGAAATGAAAAGAAGGGGATCGCAGAAGTAGCTGCGAATTGATAGTTACTGCATCCTTATAAATGGGTTGTTAGAGAGAGTTCCATTCATTTTAATTGCAGTAAGTTACAATAGTTTTTAAAACTTTAAATTATGGAAAATCTCAAAAGTGTACAGGAAGTAGAAGGGGCAGCCTGGGTGGCTCAGTCAGTTAAGTGTCTGACTTTGGCTCAGGTCATGATCTCATGGTTCGTGAGGTCGAGCCCTGCATTGGACTCTGCACCGACAGTGTGGAGCCTGCTTAGGGTTCGTTCTCTCTCTCTCTCTCTCTCTCTCTCTCAAAATAAGTAAACTTAAAAAAAAAAAAAGTAGACAGAAGAGTACAATGCTCCTACCCTATGCTTATCCAGTTTCAATGAACTCACAGCCAGCTGAGTCTTTTTTCTTAAGCTTATTTACTTTGAGAGAGAGAGAGAGAGAGCGCGCGCGCACAATGAGGGAAGGACAGAGAGAGAATCCTTAGCAGGCTCCACACTGCAAAGCCCAATTTGGGGCTTGAACTCATGAACCACGAGACCATGACCTGAGCCAAAGTCAGATGCTTAACCAACTGAACCACCCAGGTGCTCCATCTGAGTTTCATCTATACCTCATTTACTCCCCTCACCTTTTATTAGTATGAAGCAAATCCTAGACATCGTTTCAACCATTGATTCTTCTAGTATAAATCTCTAAAAACATAAACTATAACTATTACCACTATCATGCCTAAAACATTAGCAATAGTTCCTTAGTATCATTAAATAGGGAGCTACCAGATCCAACCTTGTAATGTCACCAAAAAGAAAAAAAAATCAAACCTGAATCTCCCGAAGCCTCCAGACCCAACCCCCACCTCACAGGAAGTAACAGAGGACAGGGGACCAGGTTCACTTGGGAGCTATGACATGGGAATGCAGTCAGCAACCAGACCACAGGAAATTCTACAGAACAATTGACCTGCTTCATTCAACAACCGAATGATGAGAAACAACGAAAGGAGGCAGGACATGGAGGGTCACCACCTATAGATCGAGACACTCAGGGGACCTATCATGCAGTCCCAATGTGTGGACTGGATCCGATCCTAATTCGAAGAAACAAATGTAAAAAGGAACAAGAGACATTGATGAGACTCCTTCAGAAAGGCACCTCCTGACTATGTAACCTAAATCCTTTTCCCTGATTACTATCATGTCATCCTGCTTTATTCTCTTTGTAGTACTAAAACTATCTGAAATTAAACTATTTTAGTAAACACCCATCAAATGGGATCTTCCAATCCATGAACATTGGATGTCCATTTATTTAGATTGTGAATTTCCTTAAACAATGTTTTACAGTGTTCAGAATGTTTTGCACTTGCTAAATTTATTCCTGAGTATTATATGCTCTTTTTGATGTTACAGAAGATGGAATTTTCTTGCATCCATTTTCTGATGGTTCATTGCAAAGGTGTAGAAATAGGTTTTTGTTTTTGTATTGATCTTGTATCCTCCAACTGTGCACCCATTCGTTAGTTCTAATAGTGTTCTAGAGGATTCCTTAGGATTTTCTATATATACCTGACCATGTTATCTGCAGATACAGTTTTACTTCTTCCTTTCCAGTCTAGATACCTTTGATTTCATTGTCTTGCCTGACTGACCTGGCTAGAATCCACATATGCCTTTTGAGATTCATCCACATTGTTGCATGCGTTGGTATAAGCATCCTTTTTTTTTTTTTTTTTTTTCTTAAATTTTTTTTTTCAACGTTTATTTATTTTTGGGACAGAGAGAGACAGAGCATGAACGGGGGAGGGGCAGAGAGAGAGGGAGACACAGAATCGGAAACAGGCTCCAGGCTCTGAGCCATCAGCCCAGAGTCTGACGCGGGGCTCGAACTCACAGACCGCGAGATCGTGACCTGGCTGAAGTCGGACGCTTAACCGACTGCGCCACCCAGGCGCCCCATGTATAAGCATTCTTAAGTCTTTTTTATGGACTGATATTTTCAGCTCTTTTGGGTAAATACCCAGGACCGGAATTGCTAAACCATCAACATTAGTGTATATTTAACTTACTGACAAATTGCCGAACGGTTTTCCAAATTACCATTTTATACTCCCACCAGCAATACATTAAGAGATCTATTTGCTCTAGATCTTTTCCATGTTCTTTTTGTTAGCCCTTAAATTTTAGTAATTCTAGCAGCTACGGAGCAGCGTCATATTGTGATTCCAATTCGCATTTCTCTGATGACTAACAATGGTGGTCAAGTTTTCACATGCTTATTGGCCATCTGTGTACCCTCTTTTGTAAAGTATCCATCCACGTGTTTTGCTTTCTTTACATATTCTGGACAGAAGCCCTTTGTTTGTTACGTGTATTGTAAATATTTTCCCCCAGTGTATGCCCTGTCCTTTAATTTTATCACAAACTCTTTTGATGAGCATCACTTTGTAATTCTGATGGCAGTCTAGTTTTTACATTTCCTTCCTTTACGGCTAGTGCTTTTTTGTGTACTATGAAATCTTTGTTTCTCTAATAATGGTTTCTTAGCAGTGGCATTATTGACATTTCGGGCTGGATAATTCTTTGTTTTAGAGGGTTACAGAATGTTCAGCAGCATCCCTGGATTCTAACCCCTAGATGCTGATAGCATCCCCGACTTGTGAGGACCAAACAGGTCTCCAGATATTGTAATTGTGATATTCCTCCAAAGGGGTGAGGGGCAGAAGTGATCCCATTTAAGAACCACTGATCTATTCCAAGGTAGCAAAGATCTTTTTGCCTTTTTACTCTGGTTGTCATGTTTAACATCTCCTCGTAACCATACATTATTTCCCTCTAGGTCCTGAGTCTTTTTAGCTGCTTTTGAATTTTTTGTTTTGTATTTGGTTCTCAGGAGCTGATCTATGATGTGTGTTGGTATGGCATTCTCGCATTTATTCCGTGCAGGGTTCACAGTTCCTTTGATTTCTGGATCCCTGTTTTTCAATGCATTTGGAAAAGCTTGGCCATTTTTCTTCAAACTTTTTTTTTTTTTTTCCTATTCCATCTGGTTTCCTCTCTTTCAAGGACTCTGATCACACATACAATGGACTGCCTGATACTGTTGCACAGGTCATTAATGTTCTGTCAGGTTTTTTTTTTTTTTTCCAGTCTCTCTGAGCTGCACTTAAAAAAAAAATAATTTGTTTATATATATATATATATATATATATATATATATATATATACACTTATTTTTTTAAAAATTTCTTAATGTTTATTTTTGAGACAGAGAGAGACAGAGCATGAATGGGGGAGGGGCAGAAACAGAGGGAGACACAGAATCGGAAGCAGGCTCCAGGCTCTGAGCCATCAGCCCAGAGCCCGACGCGGGGCTCGAACTCACAAACCATGAGATCATGACCTGAGCTGAAGTCGGATGCTCAACCAACTGAGCCACCCAGGCGCCCCTATATACTTATTATTTTAAGCAGGCTCCATGCCCACTATGGGGCTTGACCTTACCACCCTGAGATCAAGTGTTGCATGCTCTGCTAACTGAGCCAGCCAGGCGCCCCCACTCTGAGCTTCATTTTAGCTAGTTTCTACCGATGTCTGTTCAAGTTCCCTGTTCTTCTGTAGTATTCCCTCTGCTGCTATGCCTGTCTAATCCTATTTTATTTCAGATGCTAGATTTAAACTTCAGATATCGATCAGGACTTTCTATTTATTTTCGTAATTGCCAATGCTCTGCTGAGATTCCTTATTCAACCGTTCTTTTCTCTTCCTGTAAATCCTTGAGCACAACAGTTACTTTAAAGTCTCTGCCTGCTAATTCTAGTATCTAGACCATCTACAGGTTTTTTCTGGTTGTTCTCTAAAATATGATTGTGGGCACCCTTTGTTTTTGCTGCTTCGCAGTTCTGGGCAACAAGAGATTACACAGCTGTGCAAGTGCTTTCTGCTTTTTGGTCCTGCCTTTACTTCCTTTCCCTTAACAAAAGTGGGGGGTCAGTGGATAGGGATGCTTTTTATATTGAACAAGTTACTGTACTTGCAAGTCTTTTAGGCCCTGACTGTTGTTTTTTTTTTTTTTTTTTTTTTTTTAACATCTTTATTGGGATATAATCCATATACCGTACAACTCACTGATTTTAAAGTATAAAATCCAATGGTTTTCGGTGTATTACATTATTAAGTTTTTAAAATTGTGGCAAAATATCATCTTGTCATTTTAACCACTTAAGTATACCATTCGGGGGCACTAATTCTATTCACAATGTTGTGCAACCATCACCACGGTCTATTTCCAAGGCTTTTCATCACCTCAACCCAAATCCTCAACCATTAAGCATCACTCCCATTCCCGCTCCCTAACAGCCACTGGGGGTCTCTGGTCTACTTTCCTGCTCTATGAATTTACCTATTGTAAATACTTCATGCAAGTGGAATCATACACGATTGGTTCTTTTATGTCTGGCTTACTTTATTTAGCATAATGCATTCGGGGTCCATCCACATGTAGTATGACTTGGAACTTCATCCTTTTGGAGGACTGAAGAATATTCTACTGTGTGTACAAACCATATTTTGTTTATTCAGTCATCTGTTGATGGACACTTGGATGCTTTCTTCCTTTCAGCTATTGTGAATAACACTGCTGTGAACATTGGTGAACGAGTGTCTTTGACTTCCTGCTTTCAATTCCTTTGGCTATCTACCCAGTAGCGGAATTGCCGGGACATCTGGTAGTTCTGTGCTCAGCTTTTTGAGGAGTCACCAAATCGTTTCCCACAGCAGATACATTATTTTATATTCCAACCAGCCTCGTGTGAGGATTCCAATTTCTCCACATCCTGGTCAACACCTGTTTTTCTCGGTTTTTGTTTTGTTCAGTAACAGCCACTGGAGGGCTATGAAGTAGTGCTCTCATCGGTCATTTGTTTTGCTTGTCCCCCCCCCGTTGCCAGTAATTTCTTCTGGCTTCTTCCCTTGCCGATACATTTCCTCAATCTGCGGCATGGCCTCTCTTCCACCTTCCCAAACCCAGACCTGACACACGTCCCCAGAATCCGCCGTACCATCACGTTCACCTACGTCGGGCTCCCGTCTCTGGAAGTCAACTCCACAAGGCGTTCTGCCACTCTGAGTCCCACTGGGACAGACCGTTTTCTCAAGATGGTCACAGCAGTATTTCTAGACCCATGAGCTCTTCTAGAGCAGGAGGTGAAGTCTATTCCCCTCCTTTTACAGCTGGGTGGGATTGTAGGACTGCTTTGAATAACAGGATGCCACACAAGTGATGCTTTGTGACGAGGTCATAAAAGGTTATATAGCTTCTGCCTGCTCCCTTTCTTTCTTGAAATTTCTCCCAGGAATCCAGTCACCATGTTGTGAGGAAGCCCAGGCCACAAGGAGAAGTCACATGCTGACGTTCTAGTCAAGAGCTCTAGTTAAGTTCTGAGCCAACAGCAAAATCAATCACTGGAGATATATAAACGCTGTTAGGTTTTGGGGTCATTTGTTACACAGCACAAGATAATTCGAATAACCACAGGGTAAGTGTGATTTCTCCACTATATGGATTTTGCTTGCTGTTATAACAGGAGTTAAGGTCTTCTGTATCCTAGCCAGAATCTACCTTCTACCCTTAAGATTTTTCTGAGGATACTCCTATCATCTGAAAGTTCATACATTTTTACAGTGTGCATCATGCGCTAGCCACAGTCCTACAAAATGAGCACACAGCAATAAATGCAACACAGAAAGCCCCTTGTTATCAGCAAAAAAAACAAAAAAACAAAACAACAAAAAACTGATTTGAACTTCTGGCCCCTCCAACTGCAAACGTAATTTCTGCGAAGGAAGAATATGGGTAGGGCGGCGGGGGGCTAGTGACCAATACGGAGTTTATCACAGTAAGTTTTAGATCTCTCAGCTCCACATCATGCCTGTGAGTCCCCCGTGTGGCTCCAATTTATTCATTTTCCTAGTTGGATAAAATGCTACGCCAGGATAATACAAATTCATCTACCCACTGGAATACTGATAAACATTTGGGATGCTTCTAGTTTTTGGTTATTATAACAAAGTTGCTACAAACAATCCCATGACCTGGTGCCCACGCTCTTGAGTTTCTCTCAAAGCACACACATGGGAGTTGGAGCTGCCTCTCTTTGTCCAATCATGCCACCTTGGAAGGTGGTTGTACCAAATCACAACCTGACCAGGGGTGGAAGCAAATTTCCTTTGCTCTGCACATTCGCTGGCATTTGGTATCGTTGGGCTTTTAATTTTTGCTGTCGTATAGGTGTAGATCTCTTTGTTGTTTTGATTTGTATTGCTAATTAGGTTGAGTATGTTTCTTGGTCCTTTGGCTACCCTCTAGCTCTTATAGTCTCTTATTTTTTCTTCTTTACACAAACTAATAAAATATACGTAAAACTTACCGACTCCAGTGGTTTTAAGCGTACGATTCAGTGGCATCGAGTATACTCACGATGTCGTGCAACCAACAGTATCTTCTTCTTAGAAAACCTTTTGCCTATTTTCTATTGTGTTTAAGTTCGCCAATTTTCTGTGTAGAGAGCTCAATGAGTTTTGACACGTAACTGTTTATAACCGTTCAAGACAGCAAACGTCGTTTTAGTGCTCTAAAAGGCTCCTCTGTATCCCATGTTTCATGCCCTAAGACCAATCACTCTTCTGATTTCTATCATGCAAAGTTTCGCCTGTATTTCCCTCTTTAGGTACCTGGACTCTCGTGTCCGGCTTCTTTCACGTAACACTACGTCTGTGGGATTTACCCCTTTTGTCTCGTAGATAAGCGGCACATTTGATTTTGCTGCTTGATAGTATTCCGCTGAATACACATATCACAATTTATTTATCCGTTCTTCAGCTGGTATGCATTTCTTGTTTTTAGTTACTATGAATATACCGCTAGCGACACTCGTATCCATACCTTCTAGTGAACAAAGGCACTCGTTTCTGCTGGTTACATGTCTAGAAGCAGATACGCTGGGTCAATAGGAATTTTGTGTATCTAGTTTTGACAGTAGCAGGTGCTTTTCCAAAGTGGTTATACGGATGTATGCGCCCCCCTCTCCCCCCAACACGTGGGAGTTTCTAGTTGCTCTACCCCCTCACCAATATTGGGTATTGTCAGCCCTTTCAATTTTAGCCATTTCAGTGGGGGTGTAGTTGTCTTTTTTCTTTTCGATTTGTATTGTTTATATATCCTGAATGCAATTACTCCGTCAGTTTTATAGGCTGTAATTTTCCTATTTCATGGCTTGCTTTACCCCAAAATTAGCAGAGCCGTAATTTTAGTGGAGTCAGATTTTCCTTCTGCCTGAAGAGTATCTTTTAGAATTTTCTTCAGGTCTGCTAGGCATAAATTCTCTCAGTATCTGTCTGAAAGACGTCCTGATTTCCCTTCACTCTTTAAAGGTATTTTTCATGAGGTCTAGAAATTCCAGGTAGACCAACCATCTCTGGCTTTCACTGTCACCGCTGAGAAGTCAGTTGTGAATCCAACTCTTGCCCCTTTGAAGGTAACCCGTCTTTTCTCCTGAGCGCTTTTAACGTTATTTCTTTATAGTTCTGTATAATGGGGCTTGGAATCAGTTTCCTTTTACGCATTGTTTGGCATTTGTTGGATTTTTGAATCTGTGGGTTAGTGTTTTCTACTGGTTTTGGAAATGTGTCTTTTTCTCTAATTCTGTCATACATTCTTTCTCTTTCTCTCTTCTCCTCTGATTAAATGTTAAATTTTCTAAGATTTTGCTTTTACATTTCCGTCTGTTTTGCTCTCCATGATGCATGCCAGATAACTTCATCTGACCTACCTTTTATAGTTCAAGGGTCACCAAAGTATATAGCTCCGTGGGCTAAATCCAGACCACTGCCTGTTTTTGTAAATAAAACTTAACGGAAACATAATCATGCTCATTCATTTATTTACGGTCTATGGCTGCTTTTGCGTAGCATTAGGCAGCTGTGATGGAAACTACATGTGGCCCTCAAGGTCTAAAATATTTACTATCTAGCCCTTTGCACAAAGTTTGCTGATCTCTGTCCCAACGTATTATTACTCTCTTCGGCTGGGTCTAGAGATTTTAGATTTCCAGGATCTTAAATTTCAATTATATTTTCTACTAAGTTCCATGTGGTTCTTTTTCAATTCAGCTATGACACTTTATCTCCCATTCTTTACTAGTATGCTGAATTTTGCCTTTTATTCCTACTGGCCTCGTAAAACGATGGCTGCTTTATAGTCTAGGAGTCTTTACAAATGTATGTCTGATGTGTATTCTGGCCCTTGCTCACAGTTCCTTGTTTCCTTTTGTGACGGACTCATTTAGGCGTAGGAATCAATGTCCTTACAAAGTGTCCAAGGCCTAGAGTTAAGTTGCTTTTCGTCAAACGGGGTCGGTGCTGCTTCTGCCGGACATCTGCAGACATCACCATCCTACGATCCTGTCGGGCCACATTCACAAGCCGAAACCAGTGAATCTGGAGTCCCGGCTTGCCTTGGGGGAGGGTCTCTTTTATACTCCCCACTTTGTGCACATCTCAGTGATCTCTGTCCCTTTGTCCTGTGCAACTATTAAAATAGGAAATGATAATTCTCTCAGATGAAGAAATGCCCTCATGGCAAAACTGGCTCTTATGCTCCAATCACTTCCATAGGTACTCATTTTCCTTCGTAAAACACCTTGTCAGCTGCCCAGTGCTTTTAAAACTATGGTTTTTATGTTTTGTCTGCCATGTTTAGCCACGTCCGGCGAGGAACCTGGTTTAAATGACTTAACCTGCTGTTACCAGCTCCGAAGTGCCAAAGATCACGGACTAGGGCAGAGCCTAGTCTTCAAAGGAAAAGGATGATAAAGAAAACCCCTTCTGGAAGATGTGGAAGAAACATCTAATATGCCTGCTGTTTCATTAATTAATGGACAAATACCAAATCCACCTTTGGAAAGCCACCATCGCGTCTGATACATCAGAGTATCTTTCTTTATTCTGATCTGAAAGCAGCTGGCATGTGATGTAACAACGCATTTCCTCCGGGCCCTGCTGCTTTCATGTGTGGAATGGGGATAATAACGGCACCTCCCTTAGAGAGGCACTAACGATTACGTGAGTCAATCTGTGTAAAGCCCTTAAAACCGTGTGCACACACAGATAACAGCTAGACACACTGAAGCAACTCAGGTCACCGAAACGAGGACATATAGCTTAGTTGAGGGCCCATACTTGGTTTCTGTTCAAAATTATTCTTTTTGTCTAAACAACCATTTAAGAAGGTAAAAACTATTCTTAGCTCAAGGACCTTAAAAAAAAAAAAAAACCAGAACAACCAAGAACAAAAAACAAAACACCACAAGGCCGAGGAGCAGATTTCAGCCCACGAACTGTAGGTCAACCCCTGGCCTAGCAGAACAGGCAGAAGATTGAAAGAACTCACGCACTGTGCTTTTAAAGTGCTCTCCTAGAGGACTGTCAAAAAAAAAAAGGGGGCTCAAAATTGTAGCGATTCTCTCGAATCAGAGGCTGAGACTTCCGTGTCCCCAAGGGAGCTAAAGAAGGCAGAGTTTGAGAACCATGTGAGGCTGTTTGCTGGCGTTCGACACACAGTACGAACCGATTACACTGTGTGGGAACAACGTGGACGGGTCTGACACATGTTGACACGGATGGAGGCAAACATACATCATTTACCTGGCCGAAGACTGTCCCGCCCGTACTGGCTGCTTGACCAAACAAAGAACCAGTGTTGCTAGACCCAAAACCTGGAAAATAAGAAGAAAACAAGTTTAATTTGGATGAGTCTTTTACGACATCAAGTATTTTGTTTTCAGATGGCATTCTAAGATACGGGATAACAAATGGACTCAGGAATAAAATCTGTTTTCCTATATAGGCAACGGAGAAAATTATGAGTAATGAAGGCCTTTCTCGGGTCATCGTTAACGTTTTATTAGACTGTAAATTCCCAAATCCTGAACACTGAATCCTTGTCTCCTGCCAAAGCCCAGGCTGGTACGGACTGCAGGGTGGGCCACGCTCAGGATAGCTTTTCCTTACTTTGCGGTCAAGGAGTCTTTCCAGTGACTGACTTAACGTCACAAATGTTTTTACTCCTTGGTTTCCTCTGATCTCAAACACCAGGTTCTCCTGAGGTACTTCCTCTTTTTTCTAGATGGCGTAACAGGGCTGAGGTGCTGCTATGAACTGGGCCTGGGAAAACCAGGCGGGCCTGCATGTTAGCAACCAAAGAGCCCGAGCCAAGGAGCTGGAAGACAGGAGTTCCATGGTCATCCCTGTCACTGATCTCTAGGTAGGTGAGCTCAGGCAAGGCTCAATTCCTCCACCAGGGCTGGAGCAGACTGCTCAGGTACCTTTCCACATTGTTACTAGATGAAAGAAGATTGCTTCAATGGTTCATACTTGCGTCTGAACAGTTTGATTATACTTGTGCCTGAGGGACTGTCAAGTTCAGACTGCAGAGAAAAGGATGCTCCCAAGAGCACGCTGAACACCCTTCTCTTTAAGCCTCCCCAGGCCTTTCTTTCCCCCTTGCGACACCACATGAGCACATTCCCCAGAACTCAGGCCGGCCTCCTGACAGGGCAGCAGGTGGAGCTCAGAACTGTCTTTCGGCACTCTGTCTGTCCTTGGAGCTGAACCCGGCGGGGGCTTAACAAACATTTGCTGAAGGAAGGAAGGAAGGAAGGAAGGAAGGAAGGAAGGAAGGAAGGACGGACGGATGGACGGACTAAATTTCCTTGCTAATAAATTATAAACCATCTGCAAATAAATCATCACCAAGTGAACGAATGGGCAGTCACTTATACTCTTGCCCACCAAGAAATCATTAATCCCTGTTTCCCCCCTGCGGCCTAATTGCTGAAGAAATTGCCTTTCCTTAATTACTAGAAATTGAAACTTAGAAAATATTCTCAAATTGTCCTGTTGATAACTTGTGGAAGTGAAAGCAGCTGAAATGGAAACGCAACAGTGGTTATGTTTTGCTTTAAAAAGTAGTAACATTTAGGGGTGCCCGGGTGGCTCAGTCGGTTAAGCGTTGTACTCTTGGTTTCGGCTCAGGTCACGATCTCGCGTTTCATGAGCTTGAGCCCCGCGTCAAGGCTCTGCGCTGATGGTGCGGAGTCTGCTTGGGATTCTCTTCCTCTCTCTGCCCCTCCCCTGCTTGCGCGCTCTCTCTCTCTCTCTCTCAAAATAAATAAATACACAAACTTTAAAAAAAAAAAAAAAAAAAAGGAACATTTAAAGATATGGGTTGTTTTTTTTTTAAAGTACGCTGAAAACAGGCAAAAAACCCTTTTCAAATGTAAGTATCTGCCCTTCTAGCAAGCAAGAAGGTGTCAGAGGAGGCAGGATATGAAACGCTGGCAGGGCAGTGAACTAGGACGAGGCACCCCGGAGTCTGGTTCTGGCTCCACGATTTAGCACCTCATGACATTAGATGGGTCTCCTCGAACCTTGACGGTTTGGGACGGAATAGCCTCCAAAGCAACTTCCAGATTTAAAGGTTCAGATTTATGAGTCGTTATTTGCCAGGACCTTAAGCTAAAGATGCCTGTGTTCTTCCCCATGGAACTGGCTAACGGGAGAATCTGCCGAGCAGCCCAACTGCAGCTATGGTGACGAGGCCAAGGAAAGTCGTGGGGCCGCCGGCGCTCCAAGCGCCCTTTTTGCATTTCTCGTTTTCCCTTTTAACTCAAAAGCAATACAGGTTTTTTTTGTTTTTTGTTTTCTTCCCCCGCAAATATTTCAAATGACAGAGAGGAGAGAGTCTTCCGTAAATTCTTACCTGAAGCCTGACAAAAGCTAAACCCAGAAGATGACGTGGTCGTGGTGGCGGCCGAGGTGCCACCGAACACGGAGCCTCCCTGCCCGAAGCCGGGGCTCTGCCCGAACGCGGGAGGGTTGCTTTGGCCAAACAGCACCCCTCCTGTGTTGGCAGAGGACTGTCCGAACGAGAAGGAGCTGGAGCTGCTGGTGCTGGAGGAGGCACCGAAGACGTTCGCGCTGGTAGACGCCGAGGTGGAGGCCGCGGGCTGGCCGAACGCGGGCACCGAGCTGAACCCAGGCTGGCTGAAGGAAAAGACGCTGGCGGGGCTGCTCGTCGACTGCCCGAAGGCCGGGGCCTGCCCGAACGTCGTCTGTCCGAACACCCCGGTGGCCGACGCGCCAAAAGCGGGACCGCCGAAGCCGGAGCTGCTGGCGGGCGGCGTGGCGGCGGCGGTGGCGGCCGCGCCGGCCGCGCCTCCCGCCTGTGGCCCGAACAGGCCCGGCCCGGAGCCGGCGGCCGCCTGCCCGAACACGGGGGCGGCGGACGGGGCGGTGGCTGCGGGGCCGGCGAGCTGACTGAAAGCGGAGCTGGAGCTGGCGGCGGGCGGCTGAGCGAAGACAGAAGAGCCGCAGGTGGCGGTCCCAAACGCCGCGGTCTCCGCGGCCGGGCTCGGAGCAGCGCTGGAAACGGAGCTGGAGGTGGTGGGGGGACCTGGGGTTTCAACGGCCACGGGGACCGCGCCCGGGAGGGTAGCCGCGGCGGCGGCAGGCGGCCCGGGAGCCGAGAGCGTGGAAGCTGGGGAGGCCAGTTCCGTCTTGACGTCAGGGCCCGCGTGGGCCGCTGGCGTGGCCTCCGCAGCAGGTGTCGCGAGACCGCCGCCGGACGCCGCGGGGCCCGGGCTGCCGACTGCGGGCTGTGCCAGAGCAGGTTCTTTTTTAACCGGGTCAGAAGTCTGCGGAGGAGCCTGGGGAAGCGGGGCTGACGGTGGCTGCCCCAGAAGCGAGGTCGCAGACACCGAGGCGTCGCCGTTGTCCGGCTTCTCGGATGAGGCCGAGGACGCGGCCTCTTCCGCGCTCTTACCAGAGGACGCGGGCAGGGTGGGAGCAGACCCTGAACTCAGGAGGCTACCAAACGACATCATGGGGAACAATGTAGGCAGGGGAGCGGCAGTTGTGGCTGACGGTGGGGCAGGTGGGGGCGCTGTACTGCTCGTCTGTTGGCTTCCGAAGGAAAAACTAGTCTTGCTACCACTTAGGGACAGCCCACCGAAACCCAGAACTCCAGAGGATCCCGCACTGGCTACGGGCAGAGCGCCGAAAATGCCAGTCGAGGGACTGCTAGTGCCCGTGCTGGTGGTGGCTGCCGGAGGGGCCCCTGTGGCTGCGGTCACAGAGGAGGTCACGGGGGGTTCTGCGTGCTTCCCTAACACAGGAGGGCTGGTAAAACTAAACCCCGAGGGGACAGTTGAAGTCTTGGTTGGCTGTGCGCTAGTCAGGCCTGTGGATGGAGCCTTCATGGCTGGCTTTGTAGAATCATCTGCTTGGCCAACCCGCAGTCCTGAAAAACTGCCCAAAGTCTCTCCAGCCAAAGAACTCGGAAACAGAAGCTCTCCCAACTTGGATGGCGGGGGTTCCGGCTTGCTAGAGGTGGTGGAGAGAGCGATTCCAGAAGGGGCCACAGGTCTGCTGCTTAAAGGCGCAGACTCTGCCGGAGAGGCAGCGGTGGCTCCAGCGGTGGTTGATGCGGTCATCCCCGAGGGCGGCGAGCTTTCAGGAACCGTCTCATAGAAGGGTTTGCCTCCCCCACCAAACGGGAACGCGTCGAGCTGGTTTGGCTCTTTAGTGGGGGGTGCTGCCCCTAGCAAGAAATAGAAATGAGAAAATGGGTTGGATTTAGCGCAACACGACCCATCACATTCCAAGCCCGGTCTCCCCTCGATACAGTAGGGACAGATGCTCAACCACAGCGCTTTTCCTCGGGGACACAGAGTGAAGGCTTTTTCACAGGAGCGCTCGCTCTGAGTTAGCTCACACGGGTGAGGAAGGCAAATGTCCTTTTCGTGACCGTTACGTCACAGCAAGTACACAGCACCGTCTGAATACAGGAAATTCACAGTATTCTCCCAAAAGAGAAAAAAAAGGTATCTTGTCTCGTTTGCCCCGGGTGCGCTTTCCTCGAGAACGTTTGTGACGCGGTGCTCGCCTATGGACCTCCCGGTAGGCCGGGAGTTGACCCAACATGGAAATTCCTGCTGTGTTTTTTACGGACTAAGAAAGTGTCAGTCCACAGACGACTATCTTTAGGCACAACAAAGGGCTACTTCCTGGTGAGCCCTCTTACAGAGGCAGTGTGGCCTCCTGGTCAAGGGCACGGGCCCTGGAGCCGGGTGCTCTGCCGCTTGCTCGCTGCACCACTCTGGACAAGCTACTTTACCTCTCTGGGCCTCAGTTTCCCCATTTGGAAAATAAGTGTAGTCAGAGTAGCTACCTCAAAGAGCTGTTATAAACACGGAATGAAACACAGGTAAAGGTCTGGTCAAACAGTAAGTGGTCGATAAATAAAAGTAACCCAATTTTTTAGTTTACGAAGTAAAACTGGTCTATTACAGTGTTTACTGATATTTCTAACTCCATGTTGTTTTAAGAAGTCTGGCCGTCACAAATTCTTGGGAAGGCCGCAGGGCCCCAACTCCCCGGGGGCCATTTCCTGTTGTATCACTGCTGTCGTATCACTGCTGTTACGGAGCTGCCTATGGTTCTGGATCGTTGTCTAGTCTCGTGGTGATTCAAATGTTTACAGAATTACCACTGCATTTCCCTCCTGTCTGACTTATGACCTCCGCCGGTTATTATTTTGTTCCTCTTAATCCTTTTAGATCACGGAGTTGTTTTTGCTCTGGAAAGTGGGACAGGGGAGAAGATGAGCCTCGGGGGTATTCTGCCACATCTAAGTGGGCAAAGGTTACAAAAACAGTTTAAACAATCACCATTCTAGAAAGAAAGGAAGGAAGGAGACCATCAACCCTTTAAGTGCCACAGACAAACCAGGTTTAGGGTCTGCTGTGCTTTCAGCCCCCGATCTGCCCCCGGATCTTAAGGGACCCCTTTTTCCCCAAAACCTCCTCCACTCGAGCTGGCACAGAGGACACGCTCAAAACAAGCTTGTTGAGAGGCGAACGGAGGAAAGACGGTCAGTGTGTTGTTCATTATAGGGAGAATCTGGAAATAACCTAAATATTCGGCAGGTAAATGGGTTCAATAAATCACAGAAACTATGTGGTCATTAACACGTGACATTCATATAAGATTTCCAGTAACGCTGGAAAATTCGTAAGAGCCTGTGTTAAAGGAAATGAAGCAGAAGAGGAAACACAAAAGAAATACAGAACCTCAGGGGTACGACACGTGATTTTAGAATATATCACTTTCATAGGAAGAGCTTGCTTTTTCAAATAAAGGAAACATAAACTTAGTTCTTTAAACGGAGAGCTAGAAGGCACTTAAAAAATACATTTGGTTTCTTTACAGGTCCTCAAATTCTCTTAACCGTTAAAAAGATGTCGGTTGATGGCTAGGTAACAACACACAGAAGGACGAGTGTGTTTGCCGACAGGTTATCCGGGAGAGAAGACGAATCCGGTCTTGTGAGGATGAGCAGATGGAGAAAGGAATTCTAATTCACATGTCAACATCCGCATTTAAAGCACAGCCTTGCTTTCCCAGAAGCAAATCCGTTCCTTGTTCTGAATTTAAAAAGTCAACAGGAGTCCTCCCCTTTAGTTTCTTAAATGCGGCTTATTTCGAAGGCACACTGTCAACACCAAACTTGCTGCAGATGCGTTAAGCAAGACTCAGCAGCAAGGAAAATGTCAACACATCTGTACAAAAACCCAGCACCTGTTTAGAGAAAACACAAAAGAAACGCTGCGCCGTGCAGGGAGAGACTGTACCTTGTGCGGCAGTGACATTAGAAGACGGGGTTGGTGTGATTATCCCAAAATTAAAGCCAGTCCTAGGGAGCGCAAGGAGAGAGGTTAAAGAGGAACAAACACCGAAGGCACAATCCTGCCCTTCTTAATGTTACGTTTACAACTCATTTGTACGCTCGATCTGCTCGTAGGCACTCACAACCGAGACGATAAACGACAGCAGAGTAAAAGCGTGGATCTCAGAGGCAGGAAGCCGCTCCAAGATCTCGAGGCGGGGAGCGGCAATCGGTGGGCGAGGCCAGGGGGTCCTGGCTGGGCTCTGCAGCCTGGGTGGGGACCCATGGTGCGGAAAGCTAAGCAGTGACGGAGACGCACCGGGCGTGGGGGCGTGGGCACGGTGGCTGGGGCAGACTGTCTGCCCTGGGACGGAGGCAAGGGAGCGGGGTCAGGGAGAACCCCTCAGAACCCACCCCGAGATCAAAGGGCTCATCGGGAGCACGCCATGCCGCTAGGGGACGTGGAGGAGAGCACAAACTCTGAGCCCTCGGCTGGGAAAATCCAGCCCGAAACCTTTGTGGACTCCCTCTATCAACCTGTCTCTCTCTCCTAACGTAGATTTTCTTCAGATGTCTTGACCTAAGTCAAGACACCACGGTCAAAGGAGAAATTCGGCACAAGCGGGAACCAGACGAGATGACCCACTGTGATAAAAGTTCAAATGGCAAATTTAAAACTACAGTTCTAAGGCATCAGGGGCCAAGCACAGCAAATACAGTAAGTACTGTAAGGACTTAGGTTTTGCTTACCCATCAGTGCCTTCCTCGAATGGACAAAAACCATCCAAGAAGATGTGTTAGAAGCATTTTATCACATTACAAGAAATAATCCTTTCTTTGTCTCAACCTTGGTGACGAAAGTTCATCTAACAGAGGTGAGCCACTGACCCGGGGACCCAAACCTTTTCACCTTATTTTAAAAATGGGAAGAAGAGTATCCGTTTGCAGCAGCGAAGACTGTTAAGTGTTTGTAAAAGAAGCAATAACTCCCGGCGCCAAACTACTCTCTCAAAGTGGCTCCCAACGATCTTTGAGAGGAGAAAACAACGATTTACATTAAAGAAAAAGTAATCTGATAATTTCCCCCTCAAATTCTACTCTAACCCCCTCTCGCTCTTGACGTGTTATGGCTGAAGGACACTCAGGAAACAATGACATCGGGGGAGAGACTGTGGGAAGCAGAATTCCAGTCCCAAGAGCACAAAGTGAAAGGGCTTCAGAGGCTTTTCTACCGGACCTGAGCACGCAGGCTTTCCACGGCCAAAAACCTTCGGACAGGTTTTTCTCTCCGCTCCACAGAGCCCAGCTCCCCTCCGGGAGGAGGAGGACGCTCCGGCCCCCTTCACGGGCTTCAACAGAAGTGCCTCGGGCACAGAACAAAGGCACCCACCCTGTGAGGCGAATCAAGGCTCCCGTGGAATGACGGCCGGAAGACTTTTCCATTTTTCAAAATGACTCAACTTTACAGGTACAGTCATCATTATTCTTAAAGAAACGGGACAGGAACATTTCCCCTTATCTCCACAAGACCCAGATTTCCAAAGGGCTGTGGTCCTTCACCACCTCCTCTCAGTGGAATGTAGCGCCCTCTCGAGCAGGAAAGCCAATCTCAATGTCACCCGCAGCCCCCAGATGGCGTCAGAACGCAAAGAGGTCAGTGTCATAAGCTAGAAGACCAACCACAGAATCTGACACAGACCCACTGCTCAAAGAAAAGGAGGCTAACCCTAGAAAACAAAACAAATACATCTATAGTAACACATGTATACACTTGGGACGGAAAATGGGAAATACAGTTCGCCCTTGAACAAGGCAGGGGTCAGGGGCCCCCACCCCCATGCAGCTGGAAATCCACTTAAAACTTCTGACTCCCCAAAACTTAACCACTAATAGCCTCTTGCTGACCGGAAGCTTCACTGACATCATCAACAGTTGGTTGACCCATGTTATGTGTACGACATTCTGCCTTCTTACGATATGGTAAACTAAGAAAAATATTACGGAGAAAACCAAAGGAAAAATACATCCATGGTATCACCGGAAGTTACGGGAAAAAAATCCGCGTGGGAGCGGACCCATGCGGTTCAAAGCCCCGTTGTTCGAGGGTCAAGTGCAGACCTGCATGAGGATGATAAGCTAGTGTTGCTGACATCATATGTGTTACTGAAGGTGGTAAGAGCTCTGGGCTCATTCATATGCATTTAATAAGCAGATACATATACCTACTGACAGTAAAACTGGGGGAAGCTACCTATACGGTTGCTGGCGATCTGCCACAAAAATTAAGTTTGTTACTGACCCTGATGGAGAAAATGAGAAAGGCTTGCTGAACTGCCCAGCAGCAGATGGGGAAGAAGTCACAGCTGTTTCTATCTTGGATGCCCCTGGCCCTGAAATTATGGGAAGAAAAAAAAAAAAAAATGAGAACATGACAAGAAAGCTGTTAGAAACACCGTTCCAGTTTGTCATTCTCTGCAGGTCCAGCCTGTGGGCCTCACCGTGCTCTCCGACAGGTCAGGTCGGCATCAAGGCCCATGCACTTACTTGCTCGCCGGCTCTGTCAGTGTTAATTCCAAACCAAAACAGGCCACGCTCTCCTCTCCGGAAAAGATACCAAAAGAATTCGAGGGTAGTTTAAATTGAAACCACTGAAAGTAGTTTTATAATTTTATGAGAATTTATAATAAAGTTTTAGAATTATGGAAATATACACTGAAGAAAAAAAAAAACCCAAAGAGAAATAGGTTAGTATGTGAAATATCTCTGAGTAGTGACTTCATGACCATTTGCTTCCTCCCTACCTTTCTGTTATTTCTCAGAGTGGATGGTTTTATGTTTAACAAATAACGGCTTTTTTAAAAAAATTACAAAGGTCATACGTGAGTATTGCCACACAGCAAAGCTAAAAGTGCAATCCATTCTCTTCCCTAGGTTCAATTTCACTGTAACTACTCATTAACAGTCTGGGGTATTATCTTTACTTTTCCCCCTACTGCTCCACTTTAAGAGGGGGAGGAACAGGGAACGCTACATTTAAAAAGCCCAAAGCAAATCACATGTTTAAAAAAAAAAAAAAAAAAAAAAAGGACATTCTCCTCAAAGGAGTACAGGGTAGAGGATTTTTAAAGCTACTATAAAGCAATGCGGTGTGTATAAGGGTATTTTGTGCAACCTTGGTCATCATCTTGAAAAATCAGAAACGATCTCAACTATCAGCACAACACTGGTAAAACTTAACAGGGTGCAGGTCCTCGGCTGCAATTAAGACAAGTGACGTAGAGCGGTGTCAGATCTGGAAAGATGAACAGAGTATGTATTGTAATGGGGGGAGGGCAGGTACCAGGTTACAAATCAAGAGATACAGGATACACCTATTTTTGTTTGAAAAACAACAATGAAGTAACCTTCCAGACACGCAGATTAAATTAAGGGTGGTTATTTCCAGAACTCGAATTTAAGAGACAGCGTTCATTTTCTACCTTATAGGTCTCTTCACCGCAGATGGTTTTGTGCATTTATGGTAGTTTTATAATCAGAAAGACAACAAAGGTACTTCCATTCTTAATTAATAAGAGAACTATTTTGCAAACTTGGAGACAGTATCTTCAGGGAGATTTTTCTACCCTCAGACGTCCTTTTCCTTTGGTCATCCAGCATGTGAAAACACAAGTAAACGTCTAGCAACGAAAGACAGGATTTCACAATCACCGCTGAATGATGCATGTCAGAAATATCTTTGCAAGTCCCGCTACCTGTTTAAGATGTAGGTGAAGCAAAATTTCTTAGACTTCCTTGGTTCTTGAGTTCAGGAGGAACAAAAAGCTCTCTAAGGTGGGCCTTGAAGAGGCTGGGATGTATGGTCTTTCAAAACTTTCCAAAACATTAGCCAGAAATGGAAACCAGCTTCTTAATCTGAATCCTTAATAATCCTAACGGAATTTTCTTCTAACTGAAAACTTCAGATCCCAGTCAAGAAGAGAGACACGGCTCCCTCCCCTGGAAAGCCCGCCCGGTAACAGCCAGTCCTGCTGTTGTCCACATTCTGGACAACTGAGGGGTACGCACTAACGAGTGCAAGGCCTATTTACTGAAGATGAACCCAATATCCAGCTTTCGATTCTAGAGAAAGGCAGAACGACTGTGCAGCTGAGGAGAGGACGATGTTCGGAAAGCGGGCGGCTCGGTCTCTAACGGAATTCGCCCGGACACCCACCTGGGGGCATGAGCAAAAACAAAAGCGGGAGCCCAGGGAGTGGCATACACGCAGAACCGCGGGCGGCACAAGGCCCCAGAAGCCGAAAGGAACGCAGGCCAAGTAAAGGGGCAGTAAAGAAGGGGCCAAGGGAAGGGGATGCTGCGAAGACCCCACATCATCAGCATCCACACAAGAGAGCTCTTCTGCTTGGGCAATGTGGACCCCTTGGTCAAAGCACTGACGGTGACTGTAAAAACGACTAATCTGAGCTAAGGATAACTCAGCTCGAATGGGTACTGGGAACTGTGTGAAGCCATAAAATCGGGACACTGACATCAGTATCATCTACTCTGAAATTTTTCTATTACCACAGATCTGTTTTCCTTTCTGCATTTTGCAAGCTTTGAATGACCACTGTGAACCAAGAGGACTTTTCAGTCCTTTTAGTAGAAGAATACAGCTCGAGTTCCACTCCCCTCCCGTAACTTTGATTATCCGGCAAAAGGCCAGTGAAGACAACACAATTGCTCCTTTTCAGGAAAAGCATTTTAAGGAAGATTTTCCTCCTACTGCGCTCAAATTTCAGAAGTCTGCAGGGCTGATGAAGGGCTCACGGATTTCCTGGACATTCTTCTTTGACTGAATTCTTCCAAATATCTCTTTACTTGATTTCCTACGTCAGCGGCCTCTGTGATCTAGAATACTAAACTCTCTTGTGGAGGATTTCTTTCACCTTGATTTTCACTAAAATGAAAATGCAAACTGACCTGAGGCTTTATCACCAGATGACAACTGACCGGACACTGGCGTGGGCCCCGACGGCTTTAGGGAATTTATTAGAGATCCCTGTAACAGAACACAGTCAGAACATTCATGTGAAACCATTAACCATCCTTTAGAATAAAGAAACACATAAAATGAGAACATAATTTAAAAGTAAGCAAGCATAAACTTTCATTTAGTTTAATTTTTAAAAACCTTATAATCCAAAGTCAGTATGTTTAAATGCTTATCGTGTGTAAGAGTATATCAGAGCATGGAATATTCTGCAAGCTCCAAGAATACGGTCTTGCCTACCTAGCTTGTGGCTATTTTCCTAGCATCCAGCACAGTGCCTGGCACATAGGAGGCACCGGAACATCCGGTAATGAATAAGGAAATGAATGAAATAGGTTCTGGCTCTCAGTACACGTATAATAAAATTAAAAAGTGGAACTGTTCAGCTTCTCCATCTCCAGCAAATGTTCCTTTACTCTTATTGGTTATGACTTCTGCTTACCCACGTGTTCTCTAAGGTCAACATAGAAACCTCCAGAAGAAGGACCAAATGCTAAACGCTTAAATGCCATTGTAACAATCAGAGAGCCATGCTGAGAACTCACAAGAGGCAAGTTGTGAGGTTCAATCTCAAACACAATGTGAAATTACTCCTCTCAGAGACAGGTGAGAGTGGCAGAGAAACCAGGTCTTCTCAGGGAAGGTTTCAGGGATAGCTTGATCTATCTGCCAGCTGTCTCCAATTGTTTTCTTCTGGATTAACTGTTTACTACATAACTGCTTACAAGATTTTTGTAAGAGACGATGCTCATCAGGCAAAAGCCTAAGCGTAGACGTAAGGGATACCACTGCGTACGCAAGCTCCGAAAAACAGGGATTGCGGGAGAGAGCCGGAGAAGCCACCCCGCCAAAGCACTGATCCTGAAAGGTACGATGTAAAAGCCACAGAGGGAAGAAGGTACAAGAGCCGGCCTCCAGCTCTGGCTCCAGCATTTCCTAATCGTGTGAGCTTGCACCGGTCACTTGTGCCTCAGGTTCTCATTAGGGAAATACATATACACACCTGCCCCGTTCTGCCGCACACGGTTGTCGTGTGGGTTATTGAAGGTAACGTTCGATGAAAGTAAGTCACACGCCCAAATCACCCAAACAATCGTTAAGGTACTGGAACTGTGACCCAAGATTCCTAGAGGCAGAATGTCAAATGGCCTACCAAGACAACCTCGGGTCCTGACTGACCTACTGTGTCAAGACTGACATAAATTCTAGGGAAAGGATCACAGGTCTTTGTCGGACTTCTAGTTTGTTAAAACAAAGCCGAGACTTGAAACAGTACTGTCTTCAAAGACAGACGTCGCAAGGCCGTTCACGAGAGCAAAAACCAGGAAGTCACCTGTTTAGCCGGGTTGGCAGCTGCCGGAGTCACCGCTGGGTGGGGCGCTTTGGCCGCAGGGTATGGCACCGAAGAGCTGAGAAACACAAAAGCGTACACTCAAGAGAAAGGCACGGGGGTGAAAATGACCTTCATCTCTGTGCCTGCCTTCTAGCCAATAAATGATACCAATATCGGGCAGAATCTGTTTGGGACCCTATCCAAAGTCATCTGACACTTTTCTGAAGAATCGCTTGTTGAAATGAAATTTGCGTCTCCAGCATAAAAGTCAAAGCAGTGAGCTTAAAACTTTTTTCCTTCCTGCCATCCTGAGAATGAAAGTTAAAACTATTCAGAAGGAGAGCTTTTTTCTTACCTGGAGAGAGAGCCCCCTCCCGTCCCCATCCCCGGTTCTACACTCTGGGGAATTTAGAACTCGTATGCCTAATGCTCTTTTCCAAGCCTGAGTCTAGACACGAGTCTAGAATCGTGCCGGATTCTCTTTTCCAAGCCTGAGAAAATGTTCAACTGGACCCACGGGTTGTATATGATCTGCTGTGATAAATGGCTCCAAAGTGTTTCTCAAAGAGGAGACATTCAGCTTCTCACAGCAACCACCCCCGAGAGCCCAGTGCTCACCAGGTCAGCGTACAAGAGATTCAAATGTACCGCTGTTCTGTATAACCTGCACCTTTGCTGCAGTCTGAAAGGGTATCTGCTATTTGTAGAAAAGAGATCTTTACGTTAACTCTGAACGCGGTGTGCAGGGCATGGTTATTTCAGTAATTATTTAGTGTTCGTGTGTGAGGGGAAAAACCGGCCTGCTTAATGCAATCAAGGATAAGAGTTCTATTCTCGGCTCCTGGGAGCAATTCATTTATCTGTCCTCAGTCCAAAGCTACCCTGACTGGTAAGTATAGCAATAGTAGCTGTAGGATCTGGCTTTCTTTTTCTCAATTCCCCCTAGGCTAGGGAGGATTGGTATTTTTCCATCAAAAAATTAATGTGGAAGAGGAAAGACAAAAATAAGCTCATGCCTCACGGAAGAAAATTATCAAACGATTTAGCAATCTTACAAGCACCTCACGATTCTTGGCTGGATTAATACAGAGACCTTCCCAAACTTTATTAGATTGAGAGACAAGAAAAAATGGAGTCATTTTCAGTGAAACAAATCCCCTTCGCTTTTCCCCGAAGACAAAAGAAGCTATAAATGTGTTCTCCGAAGAAAACAAGTCTCTGTTCCCCTGAGATGTCCCACCACAGGAAGGAGGAGTGTGCGAGCAAGGCTTCTGGGGCTGAGAAAGCCCCAGGCAGACATGGCAGACTGGGGAAAATGTGGTCTGAGCTCATAAAAACCACAAGGGAAATAATCTTTTATGCTTTCCCAAAGACATACAAAAAAGAAACTACCAGTAAAAATGAAAGCAGCAACTTATCCAACTTTAGAACATGTTTTTACGCCCAAAACTTAGTTATGACGCAACGGTAAGTTAAACCATGCGTGGAACAGGGTGAGTGTCATTACTGTTCCAGTTGCTTGTGATAACGCTATCGAATCCCTCGGGGGTTCTGAGTCCCCAGACACACACCAGGAACTCACACGCTGGGCCGTGTGACAGCCCTGCAGAGAAATGCCGTTCGGCGCAGTTGCTGACAAACCAAAGGACTACACTGGATCTGTCGTGATCCAAGAGAGCGACAGAACAGAGCGGTGACTTAATTCCACTTTCTAGCAGTGCAGGCCTGACAGGGACGGTCAGAACCTCATCTGACGGGCTCCGTTCCAGAAAACAGAAGTCAGAGGACCGCAAGCGGAAGCAGCACTGCACCGGCGCTCCAAGGAGAACCTGACGGCAGAGGTCTGCAGATGACGTCGCGTTACTGGTGACACCGGTGACACTTGAGTGCTTTTTTTTTTTTTTTTTTTTTAATGCTTTTTGTAAGTTTACTTTGAGAGAGGGAGAACATGCACAAGCGGGGTAGAGGCAGAGAGAGACGGAGAGAGGATTCCAAGCAGGCTCCCTATTGTCTGCACAGAGCCCGATGGGGGGCTTGATCTCATGAACTGTGAGATCGCGATCTGAGTTCAGATGGAGCTTAACTGACTGAGCCACCCAGGCGCCCCTCGAGTGCTGCTTTAAAACACGTGAATGAGGGGCGCCTGGGTGGCTCAGTCAGGTGAGCGTCCGACTTGGGCTCAGGTCATGACCTTGCTGTTGGTGAGTTCGAGCCCCGCAGACGGCTCGGGGCCTGGAGCCTGCTTCAGATTCTGCTTTTCCTCCTCTCTCTGCTCCTCCCATGCTCATGCTCTTTCTCTGTCTCTCAATAATAAATAAACGTTAAAAAAAAAAAAAAAATTGGGGCGCCTGGGTGGCGCAGTCGGTTAAGCGCCCGACTTCAGCCAGGTCACGATCTCGCGGTCCGTGAGTTCCAGCCCCGCGTCAGGCTCTGGGCTGATGGCTCAGAGCCTGGAGCCTGTTTCCGATTCTGTGTCTCCCTCTCTCTCTGCCCCTCCCCCATTCATGCTCTGTCTCTCTCTGTCCCAAAAATAAATAAACGTTGAAAAAAAAAAAAAATTTAAAAAAAAAAAAAAAAAAAAATTTAGAACACGTGAATGAGTAATGGGGTCTCTCCGGTCTTGGATGGTGGTTCCTGGAGAAAAACCCTTCCAACAGAATCTAAGTTCTCTGGCTCCCCATGCCCCAGACCACTCTGATAAAGACTAACTGCAGGGGAAAATCCAAAATATCATAAACACGGGAAACTGTCTCAAAGACTGCCTGGAATGCAGAAAAGGCACTCTGCTCTCTGTCACCCGCCACACCCTATCAGAGCCACCCGCACAGGTGGGCTGATGTGCGTGTGTTGTAGGGGTGCGTGTTCCACACACAGATATAAGACTGAATTGTTAAGACTGTGAAGCATTAAAATGTCACCTAGGCCCTTTCTTAATGTTCTTTAAAGGTTAATGAACTTCACCAAGGTAAATATACTGTTGTGAAAGGGGCCAACTACTCATTCTTTTACCCTATTTTAACATTTTTCTTAAAGTAATCTCTAGACCCAACGTGGGGCTCAAACTCACGACCCTGAGATCAAGAGTTGTGTGCTCCACCAACTGAGCCAACCAGGAGCCCCTATTTCAACATTATAAAGGGCTTAAAAACCAAGGAAACTGGTTATGCCCTAGTTCGATACATCTTAATCCTGACCACGAGTATCTTGTTATGTACTCACATCCGACATAGCGGATCTAACCCACGAAAGCTACTCAAGTTAACCAATGAACTAGGAATTTTTGGTAATAGTTTAAAGACAGGTAAGGCAAGTAAGGAGACAGGACAACATCTCAAGAGCAAATGAAGAAACAGAGCAAACAGAAATCAGGAGAGAAAAAGAAAGATGATGATAGAAGATATGGAAAACAAAAGCCATCCGTCCATTTTCTCACCTGTCAGATGGGCAGTCACCCTGAAGCCTGGCCATAAATGTGACACCCCGGGCAGAGATACGGGCAGGCAGGCACCGTACAAGGCTTGTGGGAAGACAAATAAATGTGCCAACAACAGTCACTATTCCACACACGTAACTATCCAAGCACACAGATGCCTCCTTGGCCTCAGCAGTCCTGCACTGGAGAATTTATCCTACAGATACAGCTGCTCAAGTGTGCAAAATGACCAATGTGTCCAATAGCATTCCTGATAACAACAGAAGATGAGCATCCCCAATGTCAATCAGTGGAAGGGGGGAGAAAAGAGCTATCGGTTCATTTTTAGGAGTTTCTTATGTCTGGCAGTGAAGATTGTGACTGCCGACCGTTGTCCCCTGTTGGCCAATTTTATGTCCCTGAAGACTCAGCTATTATCCAAGATATCGTTAAAGGTCTTCTAACTCAAACTGCGGTTCTTGAATGTCCAGATGCCAAATAACTTACATAATGTAAATTGGAGCTGCATTAGAATTCTGAAAAAGATCTATGTTAAATGTAAACACAGGATTCTGTTACGAATTTATAAGGACATGGAAAATGTCCACAACTAAGTTTCATGATGAAGCTGAAACAGGAAGTTACAAAGCAGCATGTATTCCAACTTTAAGAAACAAAATTTTCACAGAATAAAGATGAATAATAGAATAAAGATTTTAATTTTTCTATCTGGTTTTCATAATGTCTACAATGAGTATTTATAATGAGAAAAACCTTGAGGATCAGTTTTTTAAAGGTTATGGTCATTACTACAGTTATTTTTAAAGTGGGGCAACATCTTTAAGTCAGTGAAAGAAAAAACTGTCAACCCAGAATTCTTGGTGAAAAGATCTTTTAAAAACAAAGGTGAAATAAAGCCTTTGGCAGACACACAAGAGCTGAGAGAATTCAGATCTACACCTGAAGAAATGTCAGAGGAAGCCCTTCAAGCAGAAGGAAACCCAAACAAAGAAATGAAGGACACCGGAAATGATAAAACCACCCATGTAAGCAAAAGAGGTTTTTTTTTCTTCTTTGGATCTATTTAGCGGTGTCTGGGTGGCTCAGTCAGTTAAACGGTTAAACGTCTGCCTCTTGATTTCTGCTCAGGTCATGATCTCACGCATCCTGAGTCTGAGCTCCGCCTTGAGCCGCACTGTCAGCCCAGAGTCTGCTTGGGATCTTGGGATTCCCTCTCTCCCCTTTTCTTTCTCCCCCTCCCCTGCTCACTCCCTCTCTCTCTCTCCCTCTCTCTCTCTCTGTCTCTCAAAAGTTAAGTAAATATTAAAAAAATCAATTTAAAAGATAATCAACTGTTTATAACAACATATCATGGAATTGATAACGCAGGTAGAAGGAAAACGTACAAACAATGACGATATTGCAAAGGTGGGCAGGGCAGAAATTAAAGAATACTGCTCTAAGATTCTTATGTGATACCTTAGTGGTACGATGTCACTTGGAGACAGATTGGGGTAAGTTAAAGATGTGCACTGTAACCATAATGCAATCCCCAAATTAACACACAGTGTTATAACTGATAAACCGAAAAATCATAAAAAATATTCAACCCAAAAGAAGTTGCAGAAAAAGAAGAATAATGGAACAAAGAAAAGATGAGACAAATAGAAACCAAACAGCATTATGTTGATTTAAACCCAACATGATATAGGGGGGCCTGGGTGGCTCAGTCAGTTGGGCGTCCGACTTTGGCTCAGGTCATGATCCTGAGGTTCGTGAGTTCGAGCCCTGCGTCGGGCTCTGTGCTGACACCTCGGAGCCCGGAGCCTGCTTCAGATTCTGTGTCTCCCTCTCTCTCTGCCCCTCCCCCACTCATGCTCTGTCTCTCTCTCTCTGAAAAAGAAACATTAAAAAAAAAAACCAAAAACCCAACATGATATAATCACATTGAATGTAAATGGTCTATGCACTCCAATTAGAACAGATTGGGTGCCTGGGTGGCTCAGTTGGTTAAACGTCCGACTCCTGGTTTCAGCTCAGGTCGTATCTCATGGTTCGTAAGTTCAAGCCCTGTGTTGGGCTCTGCACTGACAGTGTGGAGCCTTCATGGGATTCTCTCTCTCTCCCTCTATCTGTACCCATCCGCCCCCCACTCTCTCTCTCTCAAAATAAGTAAACTTAAAAAAAAAAAAAAAGTAAAAGTTAAGTAAAATGAATCTTGACGTTTACTTAACACCAAGACAATTTAATCGGGGGGGGGGGGGTCTGGGGGTCTTTCCAACAAATGGTACTGGGACAACTGGATATCCACTTGCCGAAGAATGCAGTTGGAGCCCAATGTCACACTATTTACAAAAATTAGGTCACAATGGATCAAAGAGCTAAATCTAAAACATTTAGAAGAAAACATAGGTGTAAACCTTTGTGACCTTTGACTGGGCAAGGGTTTCTTAAATACGATTACGATACCCAAAGCAGAGGCAGAAAAAAATAAAAAAATAAACTGAACTTCACCAAAATTAAAACTTTTGTGTTCCAAAGGACACTATCAAGAAAGTGAAAGGTCACCTGAAGAATGGCAAACAAACAATCCATTTTAAAAATGGGCAAAGGATCGGGGCGCCTGGATGGTTCAGTCGGTTAAGCGTCCGACTTTGGCTCAGGTCATGATCTCGCAGTTCGTGGGTTTGGGCCCCGCGTCGGGCTCTGTGCTGACAGCCCTATGTCTCCCTCTCCCTTCCCTGCTTGTGTTCTGTCTCCCTCTCTCAAAACCAAATAAACGTTAAAAATAAAAAAAGAACCAGAAGCTTCCTGCTGAAACCACGGGTCATCACAACTATTTATTAAAGCTCACAGACTTTTCTACTAGAAAAAGGTGAATTTTACTATATATAAATCGTGCCTCAATTTAACACATTTTGCTAAAGTTAAAAAACAAAACAAATCGGGGCGCCTGGGTGGCGCAGTTGGTTAAGCGTCCGACTTCAGCCAGGTCACGATCTCGCGGTCCGTGAGTTCGAGCCCCACGTCAGGCTCTGGGCTGATGGCTCAGAGCCTGGAGCCTGTTTCTGATTCTGTGTCTCCCTCTCTCTCTGCCCCTCCCCCGTTCATGCTCTGTCTCTCTCTGTCCCAAAAATAAATAAACGTTGAAAAAAAAAAAAAAAAACAAACCAAATCAGAACAGGTCACACACCTACCCCAAAGCATCCAACGGTCAGCAGCCAGGTCCTGACCGAGGTTCACTAGATATTACCGGATACGGGAATCCACACCCACCTAACTCCCTGACCTCCTCTCCCCGGGCCCTCCCTCCCGCTCCAGCCACCGGCTGGACAGCCTCCTGGCTGTCCTCAACCGGCCAGACTCGCTCCTGCTACAGGCCCTGTGCTTGGAGCTTTCTTCCCTAAGATATTCACGAGGCCTGCTCTCTGACCTTTTGGACTTTACTCAAATGTCAAGTGTCAAAAGCCATGGGAAGGCCTAATTTTACGTACGACAGGAAGATGCAGCTTCACGGGGCAAGCAAACAGGATCTGGTGTTTCTGAGATACTTTAGTCGTGAGCCATGGAGGAGAGGCACCTTCTTTGGCCAGCCTCTTTGAAACTGTAGCCCGTCCCCGGAGGACCTCCTTAAATCCCTTCCCTACTTCAGGGTCCTCTGTCACACCTGTCACCATCTTAAATACTTCCTGTCTTACTCATTTCCCTTATTGTTCGTCTCTCCGTGACCAGGGCAGAAGCGGCTGGTTGTCTTTTGCCTGCTTTGTTTAAACGCTGTATCCCCAGCACCTAGAATGGAGTATTAAGCATTTAACGAAGCATTCGTTGAAAGACATAAACGAACGCCAAAATTCCTCAAAGAAATGACGTGTCGGGGGTGTTTTGGTAAAAACCAACCAACCAACCAGCAATCCCACCATGTTAGGCCCCCCGCCCCCACCCTGTCTTGGTACTCTGCCTCCTGCCACGCCTCTAGCCATCCCGGCCTTCTTCCAACTCTTTCAACTTTACTGGGAGAGGCGGTTTTGCGTATCAATTATGCTTAGAGTTAACCTAGTACTCAACAAATGGTCACCAAAAGGAACTACGTGCCAGGCGGGGCCTGCACGCTAAACAACTGTACTGGAGCCCAGTCCTGTAGGGAAGGAAGAGAAAGTTTCTTCAAGATTCCTTTTGAGTTTTTTCGGTCTATTTTTCTCAAGTCAGAGAAGAGGGCACACTGAGAACTGCTCCTCCGACCCAGCCCTTATCAAAGATCTGCTCAGACGAACCATTCGAGGGAAACAAAGGTTAAGAAGGTTAAGCGAAATCACGAAGAGGTGCTTCTCCGTGGCTAACGGCTGAAGTATCTCAGAAACACCAGACCATATTGCTTTCACCGTTAAGCTGGATTTTCCTGCCTTATGCAATATTCTGCCTTTTGGTGGCTTTTCTCCGCCTTCCCTACACGAGGAATCTGGCTATAATTCCCAAACTCGAATGCACAGTTCTCTCCCTTGGGAAGTTCACAACAACCACAAATGCCATCTGGGTATAAACAGCATACCAAAGCGTCAAGGTCACTACAAGATAGGAGAGTGGGTAGGCTTGTTTCTGGCTGTCAGTACAGCCCCGAGATAACTAAGAAATCCCTGGAACGGGCGGGGTTGATACATGCACCAACGTGGAATCAAGGGAAGGCCAGCGGACCAGCAAAACCGGGCCACTCGATAAAGCCAAAGCAGAGCAGTGAGCAGACCTGCTCCGCGGGGGTGGCAGAGAGCGGGCCCCATGTGGAAGAAACACGGGGCCCGAGGCTGTTCATCCTGCCGCTGGACGAATCACCGGATACCAACTCCCTGAACGATGCTGGTCTTCACCATCCCTACGTTCAGACTGAAGACATGCCCCTCAATTCTTCCCTATGCCCGGGAGAGGGTGCGGTGGACTAGAGATCTAACCTAAGAGAACCTAAGGCTCTGCCGGCCGAGTCTGCGTGCCAGCAGCACTGCTGCCCCCTGCAGGCAGTTCCTCGCTATTACGGAAGAGCTCAGTGGGCTGCGACACACTGGAAAGCAGTCACCTACCCCATCGCGGCAGAGGGGGCTCCAGGATTGTTCTTCAGTTCCTGCACGTTTACCACTTGAGGGACATTCTTCAGAGTTGATTCAGTCAAAGTACTTACAGCTATTTAAAGAGAGAGGAGAGGGGCATGTTAATTGCCGTACAGGATCAAAAATTCCAGCCATATATAAACGCACAACCAGGACACGAATTCAAGCAGTAATCTGATTACGTAAAGGAAATCTACTCTGGGTAGTTCTGCAGCTCTGTGATCAATGGGACGGCCGGCCTACTCCATTCACAAAGATTATGGGATGAGGCTCTGCGCAATTTAATCAGACGTACTATTTTAGGGAAAAAGAACCCTGGCCAGCTTTTAAAGGGTGGAGCTGCGGCACCTGCCACATTGTTGGCTCGTCCTGAAAAGGGGCGGAGAGAGTAGGAGCGTAAGAGAGTAAGAGCGGTGTTCAGGTTGAGGATTTCTGCCACCCACCCGCCTGCCCACCCACCCAAACACTCTTTCGCACGGGCGGCTTATCACCAGATTCTTTTAGGTGCTGGGAATACAAAAAATGTCCAAAACCTAGTTTCTTCTCTAAAGGATCTCACGGCTTAGTGAGGCAGACGCACGAGTAAGACGGAGCTCGGGCAAGAATGGTTGGGGGAAAGGCCAAGAGCCTGAACTAACCGAATGGCAACAGGAGGGACACCTTCTTATGTCCACGAGGCAGGTCAGCTTTCACGTCTTTTCTTGCCTTAGGGTTTAAAACTGCATTCCGAAACACTAACGTTTTCTAAGTAACTACCAAGACGGCCTGAGCAAAGCTCCCGGGTCTCCTCTACGGACATTTCTGGCACAGTGGAAGGCTGTGGCCGAGGTAGGACGGCGGGCCTGTGATGGCCTGCTGTCATTCCCTCCTGCAGGGAAGTGACCAGGCTCGTCCTGCCTGAGCCTGCACACATGTCACCTTTCACATCCAAACGTGCCTACACCTCAGAAATGTTTGCTTCCAAAATGATAACAGAGATCACACCGTCTCCCACTGAGTGGAACGACCCTACATTCTGGCCGGTTTTAAGTCTATAAATCATCAACTCAGTCAGCTTGATCTGGGGCCTACTCAGCGCAATGCCGACCAAGATTCTGCATGTTCCGAGTCACATTTAAAGAAAACATCAGAGGATTCTATTTGTTCTGAAGGCCCAAAGGTACCTTAGAAAGCTACCTTGTTTGTGCGCTTTCATACCTGTTTTAGGAGCTTTAATAAGGGTTTTAATATTAGAACTTTTCTTAGAACGCTTTCATCACTGTACAATGGTAATCCTTTTTTGTCATAATCAGACTACTATGTCCTTTTAGTCTTTTAAAAAGAACTGTCCAAAGGGATAACCAATTTCCTCCAACTAACACAAAAACGCTTGCTTTATGGTGGAGTTTCTCGACTTCAGCAGTATTGACATTTCGGGCCTGGGTAATCCTCTGTTGTGGGGGTGTCCTGGGCACTGTAAGGTCTTTTGTGGCATTCCTGACCTCCACCCGCTAGAGGCCAGCAGCACCGCCAACTGCTGGCAAGGAATGCGGGGTGAGAAGAGCCTCCACTTGAGAACCAGTGGCTTGTACAAACTGATTAGTGGTAACTGACGCGCTCAAGGCCAACTACTTAGAAACCCTAACACAGAAGATTCTGGGTAGCCGCAAAGCATTGACAGAGCGCAAGCACTGATTATGATTAGTTCGCTAGACTTTCCATCTGTAAAGGCTAACCCAGCCATCTTTAAGAAAACGCCGTACCGCAACAGAAAGAGCACAGGGGTGGAGTCTGGGTCCTGGAACTTACTGGCTGGGTAACCGTCACCTCTCTCACCTGACATTACTCAGAAGCAAAACGGGCGCACGAAGACTCACCTCCCAGGGGGGCTGGGATCCTTATGACACTATCAGGCAATTTTTAATGGCTTAAAGCAGACACTGTTCAAAAGCAGGGATCAACAACTTCATCAGAAAACCACTCGACTGAATGCGGCGGATCTAATACCTCCCCCCAAAATGAAAAAAGCGTCGGATCTAGTCTCTGCCTTCTTGGAACCCTCTCCCCAGAAAGGGGCGGGGGTGAGGGGGCTGTCCCATCGGGCCTCTCTTCTCAAGGGCAGCAGAGAGAGCCGGCTGTTGCCCGGGACCCGCCGTGCTGGCCGGTGACTGCCGAGGCTCCCGGTCAGTCTCCGCAAAGCGCAGGGCGGCCGTGTTACCTGGGGCCTGACTGGCCATCTGCCGTCTCAGCGCTGCAGCGGCGGCCGCCTGGGGAGCCGAGATGGGGTGGGAAGGACCAGGTGCGCCGTGTTTCACGGTTTTTGTTGCAAGCATCGTGCTATCGGCCCCTTGAGGAATAAGTTTGCTGGTAGATGTAGACACTGAAGGAAAAAGAAACCCAAGCGAGAGAGTGGGTCAGGGAGGAGTGCACAGAAGCGAAGATGGCAAATCCCCCAGTGTGAGGTCGCAGGGAAAAACGCTAAGGTTAAAGATGCTTCGGCATAAACACGAAAGTACCAATAAACTCCCAGGCTGGCGCCTCGATGCTGGCCCAGGCTGCCGTCTGCCTGCTCGACTCTGCCAGCTACAGCACTTGACACAAGCATCTCCTCTGATACAGACCGAGACAGAACTTATAGGCCAACAGAGGTCAAGGCCTCGCTCTCCTCTCATAAAAATCTCTCCATTCCAGCACCTCCTGATCGGTAAATGCTTGTTCCCTGTTAGAAGTCACTTCAGTGCGGGGTGCTCGGCGGCTCAGTCGGTTGAGTGGCTGACTCTTGATTTTGGCTCAGGTCGTGATCTCATGGTTGTGAGATCGAGCCCTGTGTCGGGCTTCATACTGAACATGCAGCCTGCTTAAGCTTGCTCTCTCTCTCTCTCTCCCCCCCCTCCCTCTGCCCTCATGAGTGTTCTCTCTCAATTTCACTTCAGTGTGAAATCCTGACACTCTGGAACGGAAGGTGTGACAGTCCAATAGTGGTCACCTCTGTGAGCCAATGCTGGGGCAAGCATGGCAGCTGGCAAGGTCCAGGGCAGAATATGGCTAAAATAATGAGCTGAAACGAGCCAGGATTTGAAAGGCGTGAGTTATGGAGATGTAGCTTTAGAGTGAGGCAGACAGCCTCCTCCTCTTACACCTGAAACCACCGTTTTTGTTGTTGTTTTTATGCATGTTTATATATAATCTCTACACCCAACATGGGGCTCGAACCACCGACCCCGAGATCAAGAGTCGCTCATTCCACCAACTGAGCCAGCCGGCCGCTCCAACACCTATTTTAGAAACACAAGCTAGACTCAACAGGGAAGCTGTGTCAGTGTGAGCCCGGCGGGGTCCCTCCTTCCTACCTCTTTCAAGGGGACCCACCTCCTTTGAATTTGTCTTCTCATTTCTGAAACACTAGCGGAGATGGGCCGGACTGGACTTACGGGGGTGACAGTGGCACAGTTCCTCCATCGGACACAAACCTGACAGGGATCTCACCGCTTACTTACCTGAAGTTCCCATCACGCCGGGCGAACCATGAATCAGGTGAGATTTGGCAAAAGGCGCTGCCTGCGGCAAGACGCCGGGCTGGATGGAAGGGGTGCGAACCACAGGCGCGTGCCGAGGGGCCTGCACCGCCGCGTCTTCGTCCTTACAGGACGCCCGCGTGTCTTCGCTCTCCAAAGACTGGGACACGGACGACGTGGAGCTGGCTTCGTCCAAGTCTTCATAGTATCTCTGCGACAGGAAGGCTGACCGAGACAGGCTGGCTACCAAGCCCGAAACAAACACAAGAGAGACGGTTCAAGCGAGTCTGAGAGCTATGTTACTTTCACTGTCGACGGAGAACTATCCAGTTTAAAAACACTTTAGCGATGACTTATTTTAAGTGGAAGAAGCCGTGGTGGAAGGTGAACACATATGGTTTTGGGTCTTTGCTCAAATGAAGCTTTGAAAACCCGAGCTGCGTAGGACGGGAACATTTGGAGTGTCGAATAAACAACAACAAAAAATGTGAAGTAAGAGATGAAATAAATGCAAATGCAGGAGACCTCGAGCCCCCACCAGAAGCTCTCACAGGCAGAATGACAACAAACCAAGGAAAGTACCAGACAAGCGTCCACCAAAGAGTCACTTTGCAACAACAAACTTTTAAGAACAGGCGTCGCACGAACTGGGAAGACTGAATGTCTTCAGTCCCGGTGCCTCCAACATGCCCAACCATCGACTGATTCTTTTGAATCAGTTAGGTTTAAAAAAAAAAAAAAAGTCACTGAAATTAATCCTGACTTTTCCCGCTTTTTCTTTTTTTCCTCCTGTTAAGCGATGAAGGAAGGCTTCCTGCCGTTTTGGAATACATTATTACTTCCTGTATACTAGAAAAACCATACACCAAACAAAAGACCCAGCCCTTTCTCAAGTTGTTTAAGACCATTGCTAACATTTACTGACTTCCTGCCTTACAGGCCCATCACTCCGCAAGATTTTGTCGCAATAAGCAAATACAACCGAAAACCATCGCTACCTGCTGGGACTGCTGCACTCGTCAATTTGGTGGCCGTGAGCCAAATGGGACTAGGTGAGACGAAAATAATTGAAAGTAATTTAATAAAAATTTCGAATTGTCAGCTTCACCAGCCACGCAACAACTACGTGTGGCTACCATACTGGAGTGCACAAATATAGAGTATTTCTCTCGTCGATGAAAGTTCTACCGGACAGCACTTTGCCAGAGTATTTTCGTGCACGTACTTCTGCAACAGGGTCACTTAGAAATACCATCCCAAACCACCAGCACTGCTAGTAAAACTGCAGTGCGTATTTCCCGAGACCGTACTTGGTGGCAGGTGTCGTGAAAGGGATCTATATAAATTATCCCCTTTAATCCTAATAACTACCCTAGAAAGTAAAAATTGCTATGATTGGACTTTATAACTAATGCTTAGAAAGGCTGGGGTGCCTGGGCGGCTCAGTCAGTTAAGGACCCGAATCTTGGTTTCAGCTCAGGTCATGACCTCACGGCTTCTTCGTGGGTTCAGGCCTGGCATCGGGCTCTGTGGTGGCAGCGTGGAGCCCGCCTGGGATTCTCTCTCTCCCTCTCTCCCCCACTGTGCCGTCTCTGTCTCTCTCAAAATAAATAAAAGACTTGACCACGTTCTAAACAATATCACATAAGACTGAACCCTGTGTGAGGCAGAACTGTGACCCCATGACCTCTGCCCCTGGTTCCACACCCATAAGGTTATGCTTCGTCAGACGGCAAAGGGATGCTGCAGACATAATTAAGGTTACTCATCAGTGGGTCTTAAAATAGGAAGGCTAGCCTGGATCATCCAGGTGAGTCCAATGTAAAATCTCACGAGCATTTAAAGGCAGAGGAAGTCAGAGAGCCGAGGCATAAGAAGACCGTGCTCTCGCTGGCTTGCAGATGAAGGGGCTGGGAGCACATGGCAAAGAAACACGGACCTCGGGCCTACAGCCGCAAGGAACTGAATTCTGCCAGCAAGTGGAATGAGCTTAGAAGCAGACTCTTCCCCAGAACCTCGAGGCAAGAGCCCAGCCCAGCCACCATCTTGACTTCCGCCCAGGAGCCCCGAGGAAAGGACACAGTTGAGCCCCTCTGCGCCTGGACTTCTGCCCCACACATCTGTGATGCTTTCAGCCACTAAAGGTGGTGCTTTCAGCCACCAAATCCGTGTAACAGCGTGTGCAGAAAACGAATACAAACCTCACATTTTCTCAGGGCCACCGTGCTCTAAAAGAGTTCTCTAAAATCTTGGTTCCTGAGAGGTAATAGCAACAAAAGACGATTCACATCCACTGCCTTCAAGAACTGGATACAGAGAGACTGACATTACTACGTAACTCCCAAGGTCTGATATAACCCGGGAGACCTCGCAGTTTCCTCCTTCATCATCGGGAGGCCATTCGCTGACCTTGGATGGAGAGAGAGCCACTGGATGAGACATACAAGGGCTATGCTCACTCGCAGAGGCCAGGAGGCTGGAAGGCCCAGTCTCCCAGCGGTGCTATCCTCATAGCTGATGTGAGCCGCTCCCTGCTGGGCTCAAGGATGCAGCTACCTCCTGGCATGAGAAAAGGGGCCCACTGAAACCTAAAGAATCTTTTTCTGCTTAAACTCCAACTCAGATTAGAAAAGGCAGAATGCCATGTTAAGAGAAAAAAAGAAAGACCGAAATCATTATCGGTAGATGCAAACGTCCCATCTCATGGGGAACATGCAGAAAGTGTCCCCTTTGAGCTCAAGACAAGGATGCCCACTCACCACTTTAATGGACTCTGCACTGACCGCCCTAGCCAATGAAATAAGGAAAGAAAAAATAAAGGAACAAGAAAGTAGAAACAAAAGTGTATCTATGGAGACTATAACTATTCCCATAGAAAGTCCAAGAAATAGCCACAGACATTATTTGAATAAATGAGTTTAGCTAGGCTGCTGGATACAAAATCAAACATAAAAAAATCCAATATATTTCTATTATCACATCTAACATAAAACATAAAATGAAACTTAATGAAAAAAACCCACCATTATAAGAACATCAAAAATATGAAACTCTATGAATAAATCCAATAAAAGATGTGTATGTCTGTCACGAAGAAAACACTGAGAAATTAAAGACCCCACTAAACACACACCATGTTTAGGAACTGAAAGATCAACACTGTACAAACATCAATTCTCTCAAGTCAGTCTAGAGATTTTATGCAATCCTAATCAAAATCTCAACTTTTCTTCTAGAGTTGAGGGATACAGAATTTAGCAAGACAATTCCAATATTAATATGGAAATGGAAAGCAAGAGCCAAAGCATTCTAGATCACAGGTCAGCAAACTAAGACCATGAGGCAGCTACCTGTTTTTATAAATAAAGTTTTATCGAAACACAGACAAGCCCATTCGTTTGTATACTGTGTATAGCTGCTTTCTCATCACAAGGGCAGAGTTGAATCAGGTACAACAGAAATCATGGGGCCAGCAAGCCTACTATATACATATATATACATATGTGTATATACATATATTTTTTACATTTGTTTATTTTTGAGAGAGAGAGAGAGAGAGAGAGAGAGAGAGAGAGAGAGAGAGACCCAGCGTGAGCAGGGGAGGGGCAGAGAGAGAGGGAGACACAGAATCTGAAGCAGGCTCCAGGCTCCGAGCTGTCAGCACAGAGCCCAACGGGGGGCTCAAACTCACAGACCGTGAGATCAGGACCTGAGCCGAAGTCGGATGCTTCACCGACTGAGCCAGCCAGGTGCCCCTTTACTACCTAGACCTTTAAGAAAAAAAGTTTGCCAACCCCTGTCCTAGACTGTAGAGCTTTCTGTGATGATAGCATTACTCCATCTATGTTTCCCATCACAATAAACACTAGTCACATGCACCTACTGAGCGCTTGAAATGTGGCTACTGGGTTTGCGTGACTGAATTTTTACCTTTAATTTTTATTAATTTAATTTAAACAGCCTACTGTATTAGACAGCACAGCTTCAGAATTTAGAAAAAGAACAGTACTGAGGCTTTATTTTAGTAGGAGTTAATTAAGGCAACGTAGTAGCAGTGGTTTCTAACCAGTGTATGAGACCAACAGACCTGCACACAAGGATAACTGATTTATAACAAAGGTGGCCACAAAGCAGTGAGGAAAGGAGTCCTTTCAATAAATATTATTGGGATGATCAGCTATCTAAATACAAAACACGTATGTCTCAGGCACAAATCAATTCCAGACAGTATAAACAAACATGGTACCTCCACACAATGGACAACTATTCAGCAACGAAGAGGAATGAACTACTTATGTATGTATGCGTCACGGGGGAACCTCAAAACCACACGAAGTGAAAGAAACCAAACAGAAAAACTAGATGTGATCCCATTTATATGCAATTTCCAAAAAAGGAAGATCCACACAGAAGGAAAAGACATCAGTGGCTGCTGGGGGCAGAGGAGGAACGACCACAAAGAAGCATGAGAACACTTCCCGAGGGGTGCAGGTGTTCCCAAACTGGAATGTGGTGACAGCGATACGATTACGTAAGTTTAATAAAAATTCTCAAACTCTATGCTTATAGAAGATGAATCTTATGTAAATTATACCTCAATACCATCGTTCAGAAGAAAACCAATTCCAGGTAGGTGGTAAATCTAAATCTGCAACGCAAAACGTTAACATTTCCAAACAATGAGAAAAGTGTGTGCATACTCTTGTTACCCCCTCCTACAGAAGGATTTCTCAAACAGAACATGGAAAGCACCAACTGCCCAAGAAAAGGCTGGTAAGTCTATTTTAAAACTAAGCGCTTCTGTTTTTGCCAAAAGACATCACCGAGAGGGAAACAAGTAACAGAGGGAGTCCCCACAACCCATATAACCACAAAGGGCTGGTATCCAGAATGAATAAAAAGTTTTACAAATCAGTAAGACAGATCACCCAATAGGTAAATGAGCAAAGATGGCGTCACACACTTCCCGAAAGTCAACAATTAACTAAATGTTTAGTAACACGTAAAAGGGTTACACCAGAGTTTCAAAGGAAAAAAAACTGACAATATTAAGCTTGGCAAAGATGCAGAAAACTGAAATAGTTTTACCTTGATGGTAAGAGTAAAATAAGCTGGTACAACCACTTTGGAAAACTGCACAGAAGAATCTACCGAAGCCGAGCGTGCGGACAGAGTACAAACCACTTCCATTCCTAGCCATGTGGCCAAGTAAGAGGAGGACGTATGTGCCCCAAGGACATGCACAAAGATGTTCAGAACAACATTCTATTCCATCAGCTAAAAACCGCAAACACTAAATGCCCACTAAGAGCAGAATGGATGAACAGATGCAGCACATTTATACAGCCAAATACCACATAAACAGCCACAAAACCAATCACAGCCTCCCGTGACAACTGAGGACTCTTACAAACCTGCTGTGCAACAAGAGAAACCCATCCAGAGAATAAATGAATGGACGGAGACGGCAGGCAAAACCCTCAAAAACCAGGCAAAACCAAACGACAGTGTCTGGGGAGACAGGCTCCACGTAGTAAAGCTCACAACAAAAGCCAAGTTAAGGAGATTAAAGAGAATGACAACTTCACGCAATGTCCAGCCCTAAACCGGATCCTTGATTTAAAAAAAAAAAGAGTTGCCATGAAGGCCCAAAGAGGGACAGCTGGCAAACTGTGAGTATGGACTGCATATTGGTAACAGTGTTCTGTGAATGTTAAATTTTCTACCCCTGACCACTGTATTACTGTGTAAGAGAATATCTTGCTTTTAAAGGACACATGCTGGCTAATTTAGGAGTAACGAGTCCTGTCTGCAACTTATTTTCAAATAGTTCATTAAAAACAATAGAAAGACCTGTACTCTAAAAATTACAAAATACTGACGAAAGAAATTGGAAAGAACACAAAGAAACAGAAAGACGTTCCATGCTCATGGACTGGAGGAACAAATAACGCCAAAATGGCGATACTACCCAAAACAATCTATACATTTAACGCACTCCCTATCAAAACACCAACAGCATTTTTCACAGAACTAGAACAAACAATCCTAAACTTTGTATGGATCCACAAAAGACCCCAAACAGCCAAAGCAATCTTGGAAAAGAAGAACAAAACTGGAGGCATCACAATTCCAGACTTCAAGTTATATTACAAAGCTAAAGTAATCAAAGCAGTATGGTAAAAAAAAAAAAAACAAAAAAAAAACAAAAAAAAAAAAACCCAAAAAAAACCCAGAACAAAACAAAAATCCAAAAAACAGTATGGTACTAGCACATTAAAATAGATCACACAGACCACTGGAACAGAATAGAAAACCCAGAAATAACCCCACAATTATATGCTTAACCTTTGACAAAGGAGAAAAGAATACACAATGGTAAAAAGACAGTCTCTTCAACAAATGGTGGTGGGAAAGCTGAACTATTTTAAAATAAACTATTTTATTATACTACACACAAAAATAAACTCAAAAAAAGGGAGCCCAGGTGGCTCAGTTGTTTGAGCGTCTGACTCTTGATTTCGGCTCAGGTCATGATCTCCGGTCACGCTCTGTGGACTTGAACCCCATGTTGGGCACTGTGCTGACAGCGTGGAGCCTGCGTGGGATTCTCTCTCCCTCTCTCTCTGCCCCTCCCCTGCTCATGTGTGTACACACACGTGCTCTCTCTCACAAATGAATAAAATTAAAAACAATAATAAACTCAAAATAGATCAAGGACCTAAATGTGAGACCCAAAGCCATTAACAATCCTAGAAGAGAGCACAGAAAGCAATTTCTTTGACATCGGCCATAGCAACATCTTTCTACACAGGTTTCCTGAGGGAAGGGAAACAAAAGCAAAAATAAACTACTGGGACTACATCAAAACTAAAAGTTTCGCCAACAAAACTAAAAGACGACCTACGGGACGGAAGAAGATATTTGCAAACGTATCTGGTAAAGGATTAGTATCCAAAATCCAAGAACTTCTACAAGTTGACACCAAAAAACCCCAAATAATCCAATTAAAAAATGGGCAGAAGACATGAACATTTTTCCAAAGAAGTCACACGGATGGCCCACAGACACATGAACAGATGCTCAACATCACTCATCATAAGGAAAACACAAATCAACACTACAATGGGGTATCACCTCACACCTGTCAGAATGGCTAAAAATCAAAAACACAAGAAACGAGGGTTGCTGAGGATGTGGAGAAAAAGGAACCCTTGTGCGCTGTTGGTGGGAATGCAAATTGGTGCACCCACTGTGGAAAACAGTATGGAGGTTCCTCAAAAAATTAAAAATAGAACTACCCTACAACCCAGGAATTGCACTACTGAATATTTACCCAAAGAAAAACAGTAATTCAGAGGCATGCGCTCTTACGTTTACTGCAGCGTTATTTGTAATAGCCAAATTCCAGAAAAAGTCCAAGTGTCCATTGACAGGTGAATGGACTAAGACGACGTGAGGTGCGTGCGTGCTGCGTGTGTGTGTGTGTGTAGAAACATAAAAAAGAATGAAATCCTCTAAGGACCTTGTATAAGCAGAATTATACGGTATTTGTCTTTTTGTGACTGGCTTCTCTCTCTTAGCACAGAGTCCTCAAGGTATTCTTTAGATTTAAAAAAAAAGCTACTAAGAATTCTCTGGTCTCTTTTTACCTAATTCAACATTATATGATTAGCGAAAAATTAACAAATCATGGTAAAGATTAAATTTCCTTTTTTTTTAAAAAAAAAATTATTTTTGAGAGAGAGTGTGCAAGAGGGGGAGGGGCAGATGGCGGGTGGGGTAGACAGAGGATCGAGAACGGGCTCTGGGCTGAGAGCCCGATCCAGGGCTCAAAGTCACAAACCGTGAGATGATGACCTGAGCCAAGGTCGGACGTTTAACCAACTGAGCCACCCAGGAGCCCCTAAATTTCTTTCTTCTATTTTAATTACCAAAGAGCATCTGTTGGTGTAAAAAATTTCAACTCAAAACAGAATTTCAAAGAAAAAAGCAGATATGGGCACTAAAGCAAAGCAAAATTATGTATGAAATTACACATGACAATATTTTTGAAAGAAGAAAATGGAGACAATAAATCTAGATAAGTTAAGGGAAAAAAATAGTGTTTCGTAAGTCACAAAGCTTCTTTCCAGCCAAGTGTGTTTCACTGTCATTCCCTCACCAGTAGTTTCTTTATTTAAGCGATTTTCTCTCCCCCAAATGCAATTCTACTAAAACCCCACACAAAACAGAAAAGTAAAACATCTCCATACAAAGCGGAGACTTGGATCCCTAGAGCCAGCTCAGTCTCCTCCGAACCCTTGGGAATGACCGCCACATAACCTAAGGACTGCAGAATACGGCGTCAAAGCCAAAACGACGACCTCCAACTGCCGTGTCCTGTATGGATAAGCTGCTCCGTACTCCGATATTCAGATGGACAACAGATTCTGGGGACATGTTCTCTATTTCCTATGAAGAACTAAAGGAAAACACAGACACACAGACCCCCATCCTACTTCCATACCAGGTACTGCGTGTTTTAGGCTAAAAAATTCAGGACCTTTACCTGGAGCGGTGGATCTCACTGGGGGCGTCTTCCTCTTGGCCAAGAAGTTTCTCAGTTGTGCTTGTTTCACGGGGGACAGTTTGGCTGCAAGAAATTCAAGAACCGTTAAGTACTTAAGACTTGGTTTTTTAAGGTGTCAACAGAAGAGAACAGACAGGTGAAGACGGAGAAGGCGTTTACCCGGCACTCTGGGCAAGGGCTTGGTGTGGGATTCTATGCTGGTTTTCAACAAGGCATTGCGGAGACTTTCGAGGTCACTGTCAAAACTGAAAAGAGGACAGGGTTACCTACAAACCGACTACGACCTGAGAAATCTCCCCGAATATAAATGCCAGAGATGAGAGCATCCCTAATATAGAAACAGGAGATCTGAGCCATCAGTGTAGTCAATCCAAAAGGAGACAGATTCCAACCTTCCCCCAACCAGCAAACACAGCACCAACAGTGCTTCAGCACAAAGCGCATCTGGCCTAAAGGCACAACCACAAAATCCCCCTAGGAACTTCAGGGGAAAACTGTCTAACTGTCGGGTCTGAAAGTTTCTACTCTAAGTGACAAGTCTTGAGTTTCTAGAAAAGTTTGTCAACCTAATTCTGCCAGTTAATTTTCTTTTTTAAAAAATGTTTATTTTTGACAGAGAGAGAAAGAGAGAGTGTGTGTGTGCGCGCGCGCAAGCAGGTGAGGGGCAGACGGGGGGCGGGGGTGGGGGTGGGGACAGAGGATCCAAAGCAGACTCTGCACAGACAGCAGAGAGTCCGATGTGGGACTCAAACCCACGAAACGTGAGATGATGACCCGAGCTGAAGTCGGGCACTTAATGGATTGAGCCACCCAGGTGCCCCTCTACCAGCTGATTTTCAAAAGAACAACACTATTTCTGTAGAATCTGCCGTCATCTATTGGCACCTGTTTCATCAGGCACACTTAATTTCACTCTGATAATCCTCTGACGGAGGTATTGTTACCTCCATTTTTTTAGGATCAGAGAGGGCGAGGAACCTGACCAGGATCCCACAGGTGACAGCAGAGTCACTTTCAAACCCACATCGAACTACAACTTTTGCACCTGACTCCCGAGCAGTTGCCCGTTCCTTCACCCACATCCATCGAGTGCCAGTGGCACTGCCGGGCCTGTTTTCCTGCACACCTGTGAGGGCTGCTCTGGGAGCTAACATCCGAGGGGAGGCTCCACTGGGAGGTCTGGTTATAGAGACGGAGCTGCTGGAGACTGTCCACCAGTTGGTTCAACCTCTTCCTCTGCTGGTTGATGATTTCCCGGTTGTTGGCAAGGGTGTTGAACAGCGTCTCTCGCTCCGGGACCAGCAAGCGCCTGGTGACGGCAAAGAGGAAGGAATTCAGCGTGAATGGTCCAAGTACCAAGACTGTAACAGTGAAAGTATAAAATGGAGAACATCCAGGAGACAAGCAGCGTCGGGGAATTACCAGAACACAAAAAGAGGATGAAATCCGTACAAAGATGATACAGAAAGAGGAACAAGCGGCTGGGGGTGAGCAGGCCAGGCCTGCAGCAAAGGACAGCGTAACCAGACAAAACCTCACGGAGGTTCTCGACAAGGGTGGGAGGCAGAGTCAAAAGTGAGGGCGAGGAGGAGCACGTTCAGCTACACACTCAGGGTTTGTGTGGTTTTTTGTGTGTAAATTATACTAACAAACAAAGCCCGGGGTCCACTGGAGGTCTATGGGGAGGTCATGTCTCCAGCGTGCTATCAAGAAACACTGGGATTAAGCACGCAGTGTAGCAGCAAGGGGATAGCCCACCTCAAAGAGCTCAAACCAGAAAGGAACAACAGTCCCTTTCTTTCCGGTGACAAGGCAGTTCAACATAAATTTCTAAAAAGGCATTTCAGTAGGGTACAAGGTAATATTTAGAAGGGCTTAAAAACAGAGATGCACCGAAAAACTATACAGATTTAAGAACTTCAACTCTGCAGAAAGGGAAGTTTTAAAAAAGAAAAAAAAAGGCAGGTGAAGGAGAAAATCCATAGGGTTGTCATAAAGGAGAAGAGAGTCTGGTTTCTCCGTTACCATCATGCACTTTTACAAAAGCCAACTTCTTAATTAGCAAAGAGAAATCCAACAAGATTCAGAACAGAATGTTCCTGCTGTCGGGTCAAGCCATTCTCTCCCATGCGCTTGAACGTGAATTCAGAACCAGGGCAGGGAGTGTGAAACCTCAAATGGGGCCCCACTGCCCAGGGGACAAGTGCTCCAGGCCAGAGGCCACGGAACCCTCCCCCTGACCGGCATCCGGAGCATCAATGCTCACCTCTACCTTCCCTGATCTGTGCTCCAAACGGAGGCACGCGGGTCAGGTACAAAACCTTCCTCCACACTGTACGATGCAATGTATTAAATTCTGTTTACTGAATTTTAAGCACATTCGAGCCCTGCCCCTGACATCACACCCAGGTTGCCCCACTTACAAGTTCTGTGATCCCACAGCTTCATAAACAAGTAAACAGATCATTTCCCGGTTTGTTTCCTTACAGGGCTAATCACACTAATCAAGTGTAGGTGTTTCAAAACGCGAGCATTTTGAGGGCCGATCTGTTTCTCGGCTTTCCTGTGGGCACTTCACTGTTCTCACAATGTACTGCTTTCTGTTCCTTAGGGAAAACAGAGGGCATACAGCCAAACATCCGGGGACAGAAGACCAGGGTAGGACAAAGTTCTCCTGTGCCTTTCTTCCCTTCCTTCCTTGTAAGTCGTCCACACTAATTAGGAATGCTTCCTCAACAAGATTTGGAATATACAGAAAAGCAGAAAAGTTCCCCTTAACCCCATTCGCAGCTGTAAACGAATATGGTGACAGATTTCTAGCCTTTTTTCCACACTGAGACCTCCAAACTGAGATCATCCAGTATGATTTTTGTCTTCTCCTTCTCCATATTTTCTATATCGGATCTAACAATTATCATTATGCGATTATTTCATATATTTCATGTCACACACAACGCGTATTTAATGATTTTCTGACAACATGCTACGCAGCGGTCACACAGAATTCTGTGAGCGGACTCACGGGGTGGCTCCTCTAACTTGTAGATACTAGGTCACGTCCAATCTCTCGCTATCATAAATTGTGCCGCGACACAAACTCCTCTATGTTGATGGTTGTGAGAGCTGCTATTATTTCTGTAGAACAAGTTTCTAGAAATACGGTGACTGGGTCACAAAAAATAAACACCTGTAGGGTTTTGGACCCATGTTCCTAAACCATCTTTCAAAAAGCCTACGGCAGTATCTCCTGCCACCCAGGGTGGATGAGGGACCTTGCTCACTTTTGTTTTCTCTTTTGTTCCAGATGCCGATCCCATTCCAAGTCCAGCACGTCATTCACATCTTGGACGGCAAATTTCACATACTGATGGAGGCGCCGGATTTCCTACAAGGAAAAAAAAAAAAATGAGAAAGCAAATGACTCTGTTTTCCAGGAGCCTGGAGGGAGGTGCACCAAAACAATCAAAATAATTTTGCAAGGTTTTTCCACTAAGAACCAGAAGGAACAAAGGAAATACAGCAGGCTTTAATCGAATCATTCGAACGGCGTGATTAAAATGAACAACGGAACTCAACCTTTTTAACCGTGACAGAGAGGCGGCACAAAGCAACGGGAAAGAGATCGGGCGTGCCGGTCTAGGGCTCCAGGGAAAATGCTGTGGCTCATTCTCTCATTTGTCAGCTCCTACAGAGTAACTCAACATGCTCCGGGAATTTTCCACTGCACGCTGCTGCTCAGACGGCGCACCCGTGTAGGTTTTGCTCTCCCGCCCGTGAAATTAACTGTAACACAGACAAAACTATCCTACAAGAGCGCCGCAGGTAATTCTGAACCTGTCTGTTCACAGCACAGGACCCGTAGAAAAACTCCCCTCTTCTCAAAGGGGAGTATCAGCAATAGAAACGGAATTGACCATCACTAAGCTTCACATCTATTCATCTTAGGCCTGCAGTAGTTTCCTTTAAGTTTCAATGCAGAGTTAACCTTCATGGCTATACAACCACATTCTCGAAAATAAAAAGTAAAATGAAGATAATGCATTCCATTAAGCACATACACAAAGGCAGGCAACATGCGATACACCGGGAGTCATCTTTTTACATCTGTACAAAGTTCGTACCGTGTTTCATTTTAAAAATTACTCTGGGGTAAGGGTATATGCCCCAACTGAAAGAGAGCAAATGTCATTTACAAAGAGCCAGGCTGGGGCGCCTGGGTGGCTCAGTCGGTTAAGTGGCCGACTTCGGCTCAGGTCATGATCTCGTGGTGTGTGGGTTCGAGCCCCGCGTCGGGCTCTGTGCTGACAGCTCAGGGGCTGGAGCCTGCTTCGGATTCTGTGTCTCCCTCTCTCTGACCCTCCCCCGTTCGTGCTCTGTCTCTCTCTGTCTCAAAAAAATAAATAAACGTTAAAAAAAAAAAATAAAAATAAAAAAAATAAAAAGAGCCAGGCTGATCCCAGGGAGAAGTAGCAGTGACCCGAGCAACAAATATAAGTTGCAACTCCCTGCTCGAGGGCGGCAGGGAGGCCTTCTTCTCTGAGCACAAGGGTGACTGTGCCTCTGTGAGCTCACTAACATTGTTTCTTCCAAGCGCCCTCCCACTCTGTCTCCCGGAAAAGCGAGCTTCTCTTTCAAGGCCTGTCACAGATACTTCGTTTCTGTGGCTTAGCGGCTCCCTCATCTGCAATGCCATAGCAACACGTCCCACGTCATATTTATACGTTCCCTTTTCCACTGCCACGCACCCAACCACCGGGACGGCATGGCACGGCACAGCGGTTAAGAGCGCAGGCTCTGAGCCACACTCAGGGTCCAGCATTTATTCGTGGGGACACTCGGGCAGTTCCAGTATCTGTTTCCTTCTCCCCTTCCGTACATGGCATATACTGGATAAGTGCTATTATTATCTGCTTAGTACTGTGAAAAGAGAAAAGCATCTCCTTTTGAATGTCCCCCCAGAGCTGCATGCTTTTCTTCCAGTTTGGACACAGGGCAAGAGGTGAAAACGCACGTGACAAGCAAGCGTATCTGGATGCAACACGGAGGGGGTAATCTGAGGAGGGGCAGGCAGGGAGTCTGCGTTCTCTGAGACGGTAAACATCCACGGTCCTCCAGTGATACAAGGACTGAGTGACACAGCAGGGGTCCTTCGGCCTCTCCAGGACAGAACCATTTCGCTCATTTCCTACTATAGTCAGTTTACCAGGCGTGGGACAGAAATGGCAGACAGAGTAGAGTCCACAGCCTCCAACCCTCTGAGGCAGGAGGGGATTCAGCCCCGTCACAGACCTCACATCCTAGGTGAGGAAGACCGGAGCGGCCACCCGTGCACCCTTCCCTACCGGGACCCTGGGCAAACGCGAGGAGGCAGGAGGTGACCCCGCTAAGGCTGGAGACACAACAATTTTCAGTAAATTGGAAGATGAAAACAAAAACCAGATTTCGCTGCAACAGAGAGTAAGAATAATTATGAACGGATGAGAGAAGTAACCTTGCTGAAGTCCGGTGTACGGGAAAGGGCCCCAGCAAGTGGAGCTTTCCATCAGGTTCCACTCGAACTAACAACATCACCATGGGCAAACTCAACCCAGGGGACCCAACTTCCTTATCTGCATACTGGGATCAACAACGCTCACCTTGCAGAGCAGCAGGTTTTGAAGTCCAGAAATAATGTGCAAAAAACACCCAGCAGAGTATTAGCACTCAATGAGGAGTTGCTACATGAACGCTTGTTATCTGATCTATAAATACATTTTTCCCAACGGTACGCTTTCCCCCAAGCATAAAGTTTAATAAAGAATTCTGTTTGTGGGGCATCCGGGTGGCTCAGTTTGTTTGGGCGTCCGACTTTGGCTCGGGTCACGATCTCGCGGTCCGTGGGTTTGAGCCCCGCGTCGGTCTCTGTGCTGACAGCTCAGAGGCTGGAGCCTGCTTTGGGTTCTGTGTCTCCCTCCCTCTCTCTGTTCTTCCCCTACTTGCACTCTCTCTCTCTCAAAGGTAAATAAAGATTAAAAAAAAAAAAAAAAAAAAAAAAAAAAGAATTGTTTGTTTTCATCCTAAAAAAATTAAATGGAAAAGTGTGGTTTTCTTTGTCACAGCTAAGGAAATCTATGCAAAGTAGGTAAATGATTCGCAGGAAGTTAACAACTTCATGGGGGCAGTCTTCCAAATCAGGACCTCATAAAGGAGACGGACTGGCAGAGTTTGTTTTATGAAGCTCACCTCGGCTGGATCCTCTTACCTGGAGCTTTGCTTCGCTCTTGGGATCCAGGGGTCTCTTATAGAGCAAGTGTACATATCCAGAGTCACAATTTCTCTCATTTTGCTCTCTGGCTTCTTCAACGCCAGCAAAGCCCTCAAGTAAGGTTGTTTTCAGGGTACTTATATCTCCATGAAGAGACTAGAAAAGGTACAAGGATGTTTTAATACAAAAAAAATTGTGCCATTTCTAAGAAACAGACCTTTCTGCCCGGATCACGGAAGGTGGTGGTTCTCGGTTACCATGACACCCAGGTGTGAACAGTTAACAGTCACGCAAAGAAGAAATTCACTGCACGGAAAGAAAAATACCAATGCTCGCTTTTTAAAAATTTATCTTTTTCCTCATTAAAAACCCCACACAGTCTATTGGCCAGAAATTCAGAGAAGGAGAAAAACTATTGACAGCACCTACAGTCCTACTCCCTGAAGATAATCACTGCTGACTCCCTGCAGAGCTCTCCTCTTTCGAAACACGTCAAGGGCAGGGCCCTGGAGGCAGACGCTCCGGGACTGGCATGTGGAAACTGCGTGGCTTTGGGCAAGTTATTTCACCTCGCTACCCGTCAGCCTCTTGGCTTGCAAGAGAGACAGAGCAAGTGGCACCTACCGAACAGGGCGGTTTGAGAACTCAGCAAGGTAACACACTGCCGGCACATGGTAACCAGGAATAGTAGTAACACGGGAAATATTAGTAACAGCCAACACTTGATGTCTTTATACCGGACATGCCCCTCAACCTAACTCTTTGTTATAACCCAACAACTTACTACAAAATATGGGAAATTTTCAAATATACCTGAACTAGCAACCATAACGGATCTTTCTGGAATGCCCTGTAGGTGTCAACAGGGCAGAAACTACTACTATTATTCCATTTTCTCAGTCTAAAACCTGGCATAGCTACGTTAACTTGCCCAAAGTCACATAATGAAGTGCTGAAGGTAGGATCTGAACTTTGGCACTCCTAGGCAAACTACTCGTCCTTCTAAAAGCCACCACCAGTGGTCCTCGCAGAATGAAGGACATACACCCATGGAGTGCTAGGAGAGCAACTTTTACAAGTGCATCAGCAGGCACAGACCTCTGTGGTCTCTTTAATCTCCAGAAGGAAAGTATGCAGGTCGTCGGATTCCGTTCGCAGAATCTTCATCTCCTCCGAAGTGCCCACTTGGAAACAAGCTTTGGAAGTGCGGGCTTTCAGCTCTCCCAACTCCTTCTGAAAGTGTGCGATCTGCAGAAGCCACGGAAGAGGAAGCCCCCGCTCAGTCCGAACGGCACGGCAGCACCGTCACTGCCCCTGCGCCCTGGCAAGCGCGGCCCCCTTGGAGCACCACGGCCGGACGCCGGAACAAAAGGCTCGTGCGGGGTCTGCGCTCAGAGCCGCTCCCGTCTCACTGCCAGAGCTACGGCTGGGAAAAATCTGCAGGATCGACTTTACCTCCTCCCCGATTCCAGCCATCACAGGATCTGACTCTTTCCACGGATGGCCCTGCTTTTCCGTAACAGGAGGCTGAAGTGATTTTGCCTGAAACGGAAGGCGAAAGGTTGACAGGTGCACCCCCACCACACGTACTGATTCTTGAAGCCGCTGCTGCTTCGGTGCCTGCGCCCTCGTGATACAGTCACCGCTCCCTCGCTTGTTCTTTCGAACCCGTGCCGACCGGGTACCTACTTGGTGTAAGGCACGTTCTAGACAGTGGAGAGAGGGGTGAACAAGACGGAGGAGGGCCCTACTCTCGTGGAACTTAACGTCTCCTGGGCCAAGACAGGTAAGAAGTAAACACTTCAGCTGGGGACAGTGACATGGCAAAAGAGAAAGGGGGTGCTTCTGGAGGGGAGATGGCCCAGAACGCCCTCACGGAGCACAGTCTCTGAACTGAACCCTGAGGTAGAGCAGACAGCTACGGGAAGTTCTGGGGGAAGCACCTGCCAGGCAGCGAGAAGGGCAAGCACAAAGAACTCGAGGCACGAAACACGTGTGGCATGCTGGGGGCAGAAAGTAAATGTGGGCACAGTGATGTCAGGGAGGAAGGTGGAGAGGGCAGGGGTGGGTCGTGTACAACTAAAGCAAGGAGTTTGGATGTTTTTCTAAGTGCGCTGGGAAGCTTCTTAGAGTCCCAGGAGAGTTTATTCTTTGCTTTACGATTTTAAAAGATCCCTCCTGCTGTTAAATCGAGCACAGATATATCAGTGAGAGGGAGAAGAAGTAGGGAGAGCAGTCAGGAGGGTAACGACGCAAGAGAGGACAATGGCCTGAAAGATGACATTAGCAGGAGCAACAGAGATGTGGATTTACATCACACACACACCCCACCAGAGCACAGATGACAAGTCCTTCCACTAGTAAGGACTAGGGGGAGGTTCTGTTCAATAGAGAAATCTAGAATGACTTCTCGGTTTGGAGCTTGAGCAAACGACCTGGAATGGTTGTCGGGGAGGCAGAAATCAAGGATTCTGCCGTACGGATGTTAGAAGACATTATAGAGACGGCTTCTAGATTATTTGATATCTGCAATAATTAACAGAGAATTTTTAGACTGCGTGAGCAACCATTAAAACAGCAAACATTTATCTAATAAATACCATGTGCCATGCACTATGCCTAACACTAGACCCGTCACCTGGGCGTTTACTGTATACCTGTATGGGTGCATGCCGTGGGCAGGATTGGGGCTGATTGGGAAAAAGAAGCAAAAACCATGACTCCGGTCCTGAGGGCATGCAAATAATCAAGTGGGGAAAGTGACCTAAAATTCTCTTTAAGTCAAACCATAGAAATAAACTGAGGTGACAAATTATAAATCTAAATATGAAAAGTAAAATAACAAAGCTTTTAGAAAAACATAGGAAAGCATGGGGCGCCTGGGTGGCTCAGTCGGTTGAGCGTCCAACTTCAGCTTAGGTCATGATCTCACCGCTCGTGACTCTGAGCCCCACGTCGGGCTCTGTGCTGACAGACTGGAGCCTGGAGCCTGCTTCCGATTCTGTGTCTCCCTCTCTCTGCCCCTCCCCTGCTTATAGTCTGTCTCTTTCTCTCAAAAATAAACGTTAAAAAACAAATTTTTAAAAAGCAACAACAACATAGGAAAGAAGCTTTTGGACCTTGGAACCAGAAATGATTTCTAAAATAGAACACAAAGAGCACTCATCATAAAACAAAAGTTGATATACTGAACTGTACCAAGAACTATATTAAGTCATCAAAAGAAACCACAAACAGAATGAAGACAATTCAGAGTGAGAAAGTATCTGCATTATGTGTGCATGTATGTGCATGTGTACCTGACAAGGAACTCTTACAAATCACTAAGACATACACCCCATAAAAGAAGATATTCAACTGGCCAAAACCATATGGAAAGAAGGCTCAATTTTAGAGGTCATCAGGAAAAAATTAAAATCATAAAGTACAACAATAAAAAAATGAAAAATACAAAGACTAGTGAGGATATGGACCAGCTGAACCGCTATATACTCGCGGTGGGAATTTACTAAAGAGAAATCTATGTATATTCTATGGCCCAGCAATTCCATTCCTAGGTGTATGCCCAACAGAAATGCATACGTATGTTCACCCAAAGACATCAACTACCATGGTCACAGCAATGCTATTCGCAATGACTTAAACCCGGAAGCTCTTCAGATGTGTCAAGGGTAGAATAAAGACTTGTAGCATAGCCACCCGATGAATTCCATACAGTCACAACAATATGGATCAATTTCACAAACATTATGTTTGTAAAACCAACTCAACATTATGTTGAGCCAAACACAAGAATACACGCTGTGTTGAAAGAAAGAAAGAAAGAAAGAAAGAAAGAAAGAAAGAAAGAAAGAAAGAAAGAAAGACAAAGAAAAGAAAAGAAAGAATACTGTGTGAACCCATTTCAGAGAAGGTATGAATAGGCCAAACTAAGCTATGCTGTTAGAAGTCATAGCAGGGAGCTCCCTTGGGCCAGGAGAATGAGTAGAAGGGCATACATGAGGGAGAATTCTGGCATTCTGGTAATGTTCCATCTCTTCATTCGGGGATTGGCTGCCAAGGTGAATTCAGCTGGTGTACGGGTGTATTTTTCCCCCTATGTGTATTATGTGTTAATAAAAAAGTAAAATAAACCAAAATCTTATGGAAAGGCACAGAAACAGAGGACCCTGGATAGATTAGTCGGTTACTTTGGAAATGAGAAAATCAATCAATCAATCAATCAATCAATCAATCAATCAGGTGCTACAGTCCTTTCAGACATAAGGAGAATACAACAAAGTGACCAGCACAGCAGGGACAAGCTCAGGAACCAGAAGAGCAGACAATGTTAAGGCTCTGGGGCTGAGATAAATGGCTTTTATGCGCACACATTACAAATGTTCAAGGCTCATGTTCTAGTATTTCCCGTCACGTAGTCCCGAGTACTATTTCAAAGATATGGATTCTAAAACACGAACACCCATTTTATAATAAACACATACGACTGTTCGCATGAACAAACACGGCATTGTAAGTTGAGTTTCAACATACCTGGGGAGAGCCTGACTTTGCCACTGGAGGGGTTATCCTGGGTGACTTCTGTACCATTGAGGACGCTGGGCCCGGGCTGCCCTGAGCAGACCGCCCTGCTGGAATAAGAAGGCCGTGAAAACAGCATTTCTTCCCATTCTTTCTCTCAGCGTATGTGTCCTTCACTCAAATCAAAAAGAAAAAAAAAAAAAAAAGCTTCCCAGTGCCCCTGGCCCTCCTATGATTTCTGTTACTAAGAATGATGTCCACAGTTTTTATTAGCCTGTTCCAAGATAACTAAAAAACACGTATTACATTTTCAGACACGAAACTCTTTTATAAAGCAGATAAAACTGGAATGTCTCTGAAAGTAGGCATGTGCATTTTGTGCAGGCCCAGGAGGCTGGCCATTTGGCCCATCCTTACTCCCCAGAGGCACCTGCTGCAACTCTGAGAATGAGGAACAAAGTTTAAATAATCCCATCACCTTGTAAGAACTCGTAGGGTCTTCAGGACCCTCGAGGAAGCTCCTGGAAGCTTCTAGAACAAGCCTTGCTCTGCTTCACTTTAGACTCCCCTAGGGAGCATTTAAAAAATAAACACACCAAAAACTCACACCTAAACCTCACCTCCAGAGAGCCTGATTGAACTGTCAGGGAAGAGATCCCCAGTGAGTCTAGCATGCTACTGAGGTTGCGATCCAATAACCTAGGACCCTCCAAACTTTAAGAATTAAATAATAGCAGGGGGCACCTGGCTGCCTCCATCGGGTGGAGCACGTGACTCTTGATCTTGGGGTGGTGAGTTCAAACCCCACATTGTGTGTGGAGCCTACTTAAAAATAAAGTAAAATTAAAATTAAACTTAATTTAATTTAAAAATAAATAAAATTTATAAAATAAAATATAAAATAAAATAAAATAAAATTAAAATAAAATAATGGCAATGGAAGGGCAGCGAGATGTGGGTGGTGAGCAGTGCAAAAGGAGACTGTGGACGCTCATCATGGTTCAAATCGTCTCTCCTACACTGAAAACAGATGTGAAAAGACTAAGGCAAGTCTCCTGAACTTTCTAGGTCTGTCTTTCAGAATTTGAGGGAAAGTCCTGGAATGAGGGGATTCTGATAAACTCCATAAAGCAGACTTCTCTCCTTTAGAGTAGGTAAGGGAGAGGATTTCACGAATTCACGGCTCAATGCCTGCTCAGGATGTTACCAAGATAACATTATTCCTGACACTCAAACACCAAATGGCTACCCAAACACGTCTGGCTAGGTATTATCTCTGGCATTGGTGAAAATAACTCACACCTGGCAAACACCATCCTAACTACATAAGCAAGGAAACATTACTCATGTCAGGACAAAATGAGATCGTGCAATGCAATACACATCACCTATGTGGTATTACCACCCCAAATGTTGAATTGGAATCTTGTCCTATAGAAACAATCAGGTCCAAATTGAGGGCCAGCTCCCTAACTATTGGCCTGACCTCTTCACGAACATCAATGCTAAGAAAGAGGAACAGGACAAAGAAACGTGTAACACTAACACTAAAGAGAAAAAACTAAAACAGAAAATCTCCTTGAATGGAGAGAAAAAAGCCCTAAAGAACACTATTGGGACAACCGCGGAAAGGTCAATGTGGGCTACCGATCAGATTATTGTTCAATTTCCTGAGTGTGCTAATGTACCAGGTACCCTTGTATTTGAGAGATACACGCTTAACGTGTTTAGGGGTGAAGGGCCTGCGAAGAACTCTCCAACGTCTTAGGAAAAAAATACATGTTAAAAAATAAAGACACAAAGCAAATGGTGCAAAATGTTACCAAGCGTTGCCTTGGCGAAGGGCCCAGTTTTCATTACACAATTTATGCAACCTTTCTGCAGGATGAAAGAAAAAAAGAAAGGCCAGGCACGTCTGTTCATGGAGTTTTACCACGCACTCGGATTCAACTTGGTTATGGTAACTATCACCACTTACAACCTGCGCTCAGTAAACGTGCTTACAGTAGGGATGGGTATGAAAACCCAAAGACAGTCATCAGGGGCGATAAGCTTCACAGCCACCACAGGCTTTTCCTCTTTCACGCCAACTCCACAAATTGTTCCGTAACTGCCCTTTGTGTCGGGCAGGCTGCACGGGAGGACAGATGCCACGCAACGAGACGCCGCCTCTGAATCGCCAAGTACACTTGGCTCCATGAGAAATGTCAGAGGGCCGAGCGTGGCAGCGTCGAGGCCACTGCAATCCTCCCCGGAGTACGGGCGTCACAGCACATTAGCGTGAGATACAGGAAGCAAGAAAAAATAATCCAGTCTGACTACGTGAGCTAGGATTCCTAACAAGTGAAACAGGCAAATGTTAAGAATTCAGGGCTGATTTCCTTAAAATCATACCTGATGCCGAGGGAGAGACCGAGGACTTTGACGACACGGAGCTGGATGCCGAGAGGGGCGTGGGGTGGCTGAGAGGTCCGGAAGCAGCTGGCTTGGAGGCAGAGGGGAACGATAGCGTCGCAGGTGCAGCCTGGGAGCCGATGGCAGGGCTGGAGGGAGCCACGGCAGTGAACCTGAAACGGTGGTCCGACTGCATGAGGAGGGCCCGCACTGAGGCTCCTTCACACTGGTCCTGAGCAATGCTACCGAGGGACAACTTACCATCCCTATGCTTTTGCCTCTGTGAAACAGAAGTGTTCGGCTCTTTTTTTTTTTTTAATGTTTATTTATGTTTGAGAGACAGAGTGTGAGCAGGGGAGGGGCAGAGAAAGAGGGAGACACAGAATCCGAAGCAGGCTCCAGGCTCTGAGCTGTCAGCACAGAGCCCGACGCGGGGCTCGAACTCACAAACTGTGAGATCATGACGTGAGCGAAGTCGGACGCTTAACCAACTGAGCCACCCAGGCGCCCCAATGTTTGGCTATTTCTTATAAAAGGGGATCGCTCCAAGGAACCAATGATCTTCTGTGTATTCAGGAGCAAACTACTCAATGAAAATAAGTAGTAGTTAACATGAAGGAGAAATGAAGTTTATCAGGACATGAAATACTGATCTTCTATTCCATCAAGCTAAGTAAAAAAAGAGAGGCTGGGACTCCTTTATTAGGAGAGGCTGGTATTCTCCTTCTCCCAAGGAAATCACTGAGAACTCGCTTTGGGCGATCACCTCCTCTGGGGAGTGAAAAAGACAAAGGAGATCACTGTCTTTCGGATGCTTACAGGAATGGAAAATTAAGCTTTACCCACAGGGCAAAGTCTGTCAACAATCTAAACATCCGGCATCAGATGACCGGCCATATAATTCACGGTACAGTGACAAAATGGGATACCAGGCAACTGTTAGGGTGAGGTGGCTGTGTGGTGACTTGATATCAACAGTGACAATGGCAGCAGCGGTGGTCACAGCCAGCACCGCGTCCATGGCGACAAGAGGTAGCAGAGATGAGTGGGGGAGGGCTGGGAGCGTTACGAGGAACAAGGGATCACTTTCATCAAGGGGCTTTGCGTTCCAGTGGGGAGAACGCAGCCAGAGACAAAGTTAATTAACAGGATAGGAGTGAGCTGGGGGGGGGGGACGTACATGGAGAGGAAAGTGAAGGATCAAGCTAAGGAGTTTGGACAGTCCTCGAAGAACAATGAGAAGCCCCCGGGGACTGTCACGCAGGAGAGTCACCTGATGTGTGTACAACTTCACAGCTTACTGTGGTGGCTGTCAGAAAGCCGTTCAGAGAGTGAAGGGCGGACACAGGGGCAAAGGGCTATAAGAGATTCATTCCTCGCACAGGGTGTATGTTCCTTATTGCCTCATTTTGTAAAATAAGGACTATCTCCTCCATTTTAAATCTGAAAAAAGCAAAAACGATCACTTAAATATAAACCTCTAATAACTTAAAAACAAGAAATTCTAAGAGACTCTTCTGGACTCTGTCCCCTGATTAAATGCAAACCTTTTACGCTGTTTGAATTTTTACCATTTGCAAGTATTACTTTGGAAGACAGGAAAAAAGAGGAAATCTATTCATTACTCCACTCACAGTGACTATTTCCAGTGACTAACACGTGATATTTCCACGCACGCTCCAGCAGAACCACTCTTTCTTCAAGTGCTACTTACTTCTCACTAAGGTTGGCCTTGACTGCAGAGGCCGAGGGTGGGAAGGAGGGCTTCATTCCTATGTTTGGAGCAGACGCACTTGGCATCGGTGTGCTTTCCAGGGTGGGCTTAAAACCCGATGATCCAAAGGAGAACGTGCTGGCGGGTGGCACCATGGGAGAGGCCATAGGGGTGGACGCTACGGAGGCTTGAGAAGGAGGAGCAAAAGAGAAGGTAGACGTGCCAGAACCACTGGAATATGGAGGGGGCTCCCCTGTGGCAGAACCCGATGGCTTCAGGGACGAAGAACCAAAGGAGAACACAGTAGGGACTCCAACAGAAGGCAAAGAGAAGGTGGAAGGGGGAGTGGCCAGCGATGGAGGTGGACCAGAGACTGGGGCCGCAGGGGCTGGAGCGTCGAGCTTCTGCGGGGCTTGAGAGGAGGTTGGAGTAGTGGGGGTACTCCCTGCAGTGAACAAAATGGAGAAAAAGGAAGGGAGAAATTAGCACCAAATTAATGGAAGTCCACACGACAGGGCTTGTGGCAGAATGAAGTCAGAGACGACTGTCCTAGTTCAAGAGGAAAAAAAAAAAGAGAGAGAAAAGTGGGGTTGACAGAGTTTCCGTAACAAATTTTCCACATGGGCAGATGAACAAAACTTTGAAGGGGGGGTGTCTGGGGGGCTCAGTCAGTTAAGAGTTAGACTCTTGATTTCAGCTCAGGTCATGATCTCACAGTCATGAGACTCAGCCCCATGTTGGGCCCCGCCCTGGGGGTGGAGCCTGCTTGGAATTCTTTCTCCCCCTCTCTTTCTAACCCCCCCAAATAAATAAACAAACTTAAAAAAGCCACTAAATTAAACAAAACAAAAACCCAACTTTGAAAGAAAAAGGAAACAAGGAAAGGCATTAGATTAACAGGACTTCATGGACACCCAGCTGAATCCCAGAGCAAGGGAAATGCATCTCTTAATGTTACAGTGAAAAACAAACTATTCAGCATTTCATCAACAATTAGGAGAAAACTTTAAGTCAGACTTCCACTCCCACTTCATAATAGTCCCTAAAAGCAAGTCCAGATAAATTAAAGATATCTACATATACAAACACACGTATATGTACATTTCAAAACCAAGGAGGCAAAAAGTCAGAAAAATTACTGAGAGCCTAACAACTTATAATTTAGAAATGCCCGAACAAAAACAAAAACAACAACAAACAAAAAAAAACCCACAGAGGAAAAGATTAGGATTTGACTGCCTAGGGGCACCTAAGTGTCTCAGTCAGTTAAGCATCCAACTCCTGATCTGGGCTCAACTCAGGTCATGATATCGTGGTCTATGGGTTCAAGCCCAGCACAGCCTGTCTGGGATTCTGTCTCTCTCTCTGCCCCACCCCTGCTTACTCATTCTCTCTCTCTCCCTCTCTCTCACAAAATAAATGAACAAACTTAAAAAAATATATATATATTTAACTGTCTAAAGACAGTTACATAACTAAAAGGTAACTAAACAAAAAATCTGTAGCAAACGACAATGTTTTATATTTTTTAAAAAGCTCATACAAATTGTGATAAAGAAATTTCAAGACTCTGATATAATCCAGGAACCTAATTCGCAAAATAGTACGACTGATCAATCTGCCTAATCAAAGAAATGCAAATGTAAATGAGGCCTATTTTTGATTGTTCTCTAAATGATCAAAATTTAAATATGTACAATCCCCTATGTTTGGAAGGGTAAAATAAACCTGAAACCTTTATCTCTAGGTACCTAACTGAGCACAATCTTTTAGAAAACACTTCAGCATTATGTCTCAAAAATCATAAAAAATGGACTCATTCATCCCACTTCTAAGAATAAAGCCTACAAAAATAACCTAAAATATGAAAAAGACATTTAATGTCTTTTTACACAAATGGTAAAAGATGTCCAATGGAAGAGTAAGCAGTCACTCTTTTCAAACAAACACAAAGGGGGCGCCTGGGTGGCGCAGTCGGTTAAGCGTCCAACTTCAGCCAGGTCACGATCTCGCGGTCCGTGAGTTCGAGCCCCGCGTCAGGCTCTGGGCTGATGGCTCAGAGCCTGGAGCCTGTTTCCGATTCTGTGTCTCCCTCTCTCTCTGCCCCTCCCCCATTCATGCTCTGTCTCTCTCTGTCCCAAAAATAAATAAACGTTGAAAAAAAAAATTAAAAAAAAAAAAAAAAAAGAAACACAAAGATTAAGAATGTAGGAAACACAATTTAAATTAAAAATCTACACACTAATGATGTATATGATATTTTACAACTACAAAGAAAGATGTTTATGAAAAAACACTAGAAGACAGGTTTAAATCTTTTTCTGTTTTCCAAACTTTCTATAAAGTAACACACTAAACTGCCAAATTAAACAACTCGATAAGAAAGAGCAATATTTACTGCCCACACGTTTATATTAATGGGTCTTGATTCTTCCAAACTGAGATGGCAATTAATTTATCTTCACTACGTCAAAACGAAGACCCCAGGAAATTGTCACTTTAGCGGAAGCATAATGCAAACAAATTTATTCTGTTACTACTTCACACAATAAAGACGGAATTGGCAACTGCAAGCTTCTTTGAAGACACAAACGTATACGTTGTTCATCGCTTCCGTGCATGTTCAGTAGACCTACGTGAAAAGTACGTGCCAGACCCGAAAGACACCAGAGGCACTGTTCTCCCTGAAAACAGAACCGAGCACATGAAAACCCTCGTGCATTTCTGATCATTCAACCCAGCATCCGCGGAGCGGCAGAGTGGAAATGGAATCGTTAATGCCTTCTGCACCCGCCACCTAGGCTTCAGCGACAGCTGCAGGCCACTCTCTTCCCCTTCGATGGCCCTCTTCCACTCATCTGGCTGTCCCCTCTGGATCAAACGGGATGGAAGAGGGGGCTTTCTCTAGGAAAGGTGAACAGTAAAACTGGCCTCTGCTTGTGCTCGGGGGTTTAATGGGCTAGTAGCGAACCCTTTCACAACTGAACTGTGCTCAGAAACAGATGTCACCCTGCAGGCTCCCAACTTCCCAGGGTGCACTGCCTGTCAACAGCCCGCACAACTAAGTGTAGGTAGCCTGTGGTACTCATGAGCACTTCAGGCAAAACCCACTCAAGGGTGCCTGGGTACCTCAGTCTGTTAAGTGTCCGACTCTTGATTTTGGCTTGGGTCATGACCCCCCACAGTTCATGAGTTCAAGCCCTGCATGGGGCTCTGTGCTGATAGTGCGGAGCCTGCTTGGGATTCTCTTTCTCTCTCGCTGCCCCTCCCCTGCTGGTACATGCATGGGCGTTCTCTCTCTCTCAAGATAAATAGATAAGCTTAAAAAAAAACCAAGAAACACTCAAAGAGCACACACACTATAAACAATGAGGTGCCCCGCTATCATAGTCTATGTGTGGTGACCTGGTTTACTACTTGGGGACTCACTGCCAAGTGACAGGAGTCCAAGTGTCTTGAGTGGTTCTGTTTATCAACAACTCACTCTGCATCGGGAAGCAGCAAGAAAATACACTGTCCACCTTATCCACCCCGACTGGTCAACATGCTTTTTCTTAGAGAATTGATCACACTATGCACTTCTTTAGCCAGAGAAGTCTTGAAAGTTATATATTCACAGAATTCAAAGAGAAGAGTGGTGAAATTCGACAATATGAAACACTCCCCCTTTAAAAAATTTTATACTTCATTCTCACAAGTGATACACTGTCACTGTGAAAAAGCTGAAAATACATATTAGTGTTTATATATATGCATTTACATACATGAAGAATACGCACCCAAATGCAGACTACGGCTATTGTTTGATGTCTGAGGGACTCTGTTCTTTTTTTTAATGTTTGTTTTTGAAAGACAGAGTGTGAGCGAGGGAGGGGCAGAGAGAGGAAGACACGGAATCCAAAGCAGACCCCAGGCTCCGAGCTATCAACACAGAGCCCGATGTGGGGCTTGAACTGGATGCTTAACCAACTGGGCCACCCAGGCACCCCCATGTCTGAGGAACTCTTTTTTTCTTTTTTTTTTTTAATGTTTATTATTTTTGAGAGAGACAGAGAGAGAGAGAAAGCAAGGAAGGGGCAGAGAGAGAGGGAGACACAGAATCAGAAGCAGGCTCCAGGCTCTGAACCGTCAGCGCAGAGCCCCATGTGGGGCTCAAACTCACAGACCGCGAGATCATGACCTGAGCTGTAGTTGGCCGCCCGACTGAGCCACCCAGGAGCCCCTGTCTGAGGAACTCTTAAGTGATTTTGTATTTTCTAATTTTTTGCCAATAAACATATACTACTTAAGTAATATTTTCAAAGGGGGGGTACCTAAAGAAAATTAAATATGAACAAAAAGAAAACAAAATCCCATGTTCCCACCACCCAGATAAAAACCATTATTTAGATTTTAATATACACTTTTCTAGTATTTTCCCTAAATACGTATGTATATATGTTTTTTTCTCATAAGAAAGGAATCATAAAGCATATAGCACTTTTTCACAATATATTCCACTAGCTGTCAACAAATGCAACACCAGTAACAGTTACGTGACAGCCACTGCATGCACAATCACATATTTAATCCCTCGGACGAACGTCTTTAGGGTTGAGACCTATAACACAGGGCGCTATCACAGGATATTGTTGCCAAATGACCTGATGGGATCCATTGGGCTGAGCTTCCCTTTCACCAAAGTCAAGGTCAGAGACTAAAGCTTGTGGGCAAGGGGAAGCAAGAATGCGCATGTGTTCAAGGAAAAGTCAGTCCCTGCCTCATGAAGACAGAACGAGAGGATGAACAGGACCATTACACATCCCCACACAGTTTTCACCCTTGGGAATAGTCCAGAACAAGCCCACGGTACTCCCCAACTTCCAGCGCAGGAAGAGGCACGCACCTGACGACTTAGGCTGTCGCTCTCCTTCTAATGAGAGCCGCTCTGGCGTCTTGATGAGGGACCTAACCCCAGGATTTTGATTGATCATATAAAATGGACAAAGCACACCATCTGTTGAAAGCAACATAAGAACTGGAGCAGGAGGGAGAGTCTTCTCGTCATCTGTTAAGAAAGAAAACAGAAGTGAAAAAAGAGCCAAGTCATGAAGGGCCTGGGCGGGAAGGGAAAGACCGCCCCAAGCAAGAAGGGGCTGAACAGACTCATCCCAACAGTAAAGCTCAAGCCCCCGTGTTCCGATTCATACCTGAACAGTCTCTCAGGCACCAACTCATTAAAGAGAGCTACTGTCATTATTGACCGCCCCTACCCTGCTGGGCCCTGCAGGGCAGTTCTGGCAGTCCCGTGGCAGCCGCGACTGTCCCTAGGCTCCCGCGAGCTTTACAAGCGTGTCTCAGTGTTCACGATATTCCCCTGCCCGAGACCAGCATCTCTAGGAAGGGGCTGATCTAGCAGAAAAGTGACAGACTACAGACATTGGAAAACACACAGGATGCAGAAAGGGGAGTCAAACTACTGTATGTTCATTCACAGTTGAGTCATAAGCATACGGTTTGTCAGTGAAGACTGGAAAAGAATCCAAGTAAATGAGCTAGTAAGACCAAATAACCCGACTAGGGAAAGGAGAGGAACTCAGGTCTTCCACTGCCCTTGCACATTTCGCAGCACAGGAGCTCTGCCACGCTTCAGCCGGGGAGAAGACATACTCAGAGCACATACTCAGGCCCGATTTGGAAGCCAAGTGCTTGAGGTGTCCATTCTAATCTGTGTCTTCAAACCAAGCACTGCTATGGTTTGAAGTGCGCGCGTACACACACGCGTGTACACACACACACACACAGTCTGACTCGTCAAAGAGTGTCCGTCAAGTTAGGCTAGTGTCATCACCAAACACTCTGTATCATTCAAGCGGAAATGGGCTACCAGAAGTTAAAAGTGCCCTGCAGCGTAGATTCTGTCACGAACCCAGAGAATGGGATTTAAATATCAACCGTGATCAGAAACTAAACTACAGCAGACCACACTTACTGATGGTGATTTCCACTTGGTTAGTATAGTCTATGGCAACTCCCATGGGTAGTGAGTCATCACTCTTGTCTGTTACAGGCAGTTCAGCTCGACTAGAATCCTCCAGGAGCCAAGATTCCCAATTAACCTGGAAGAAAGAAGCAGAAGGTGAAAATGCTGTGTTGGTAAGAGCTCTGTGTTGGTTCTCCTACCATTGTTCAAATAGAAGAGAAGGGAAAAAAAAACTCTCGGTTTCGATTTCTTTGTTGACTAGAGTCAGAAATCTGGGAAGATGGTCTAAAAGCCATGAACATCCTAGCAAGTGAGGGGTTAATATTCCAAATCAACCTATCTGCCCCCGGTATACCAAGTCTCTGCCTCGGGAATAAATAACCGCTATCACGAACACTTTCCGAGGTACCGTCCAACCCAACTAGGTAGATTCCTAAATATGGTGGGTGAATCTCATACCTGCACCAACCAGTCAGCAGCTGCCCCTGGAAATGTGGGACCAGGACCGGGACCTCCAGTTGATGGCTACTGCGGTCTTCCGCAAGGCGGCTAATAAAGCTGGCCACATGCTCTATGCTTGCTCATCCACGGAGACAGAAGCACCCTTAGTTCCTGTCTTCCCAGATCACGGCATCACTTCCTCACACTGGTCCCCCTTCCTGCCTTTGGGGTACTTGAGAAACCACTACGTCTTTCCCATAAACTGCCCTGTTGCTCCTGTCTGCCTGAGTGGGCTGTATTCCTGCCAATAAATAACTTCTGATTTTTAAAAATCACATTTGTCTAACTTTCGGTGTTGACCCAAACTGGGCAGCATGAATCAAAGGGGAATAATAATGCTCCATGAATAACAGAAAAGCAAAAAGCTGTTGAGGAAAGGGAACACAGTCGTACTCCATGACTTTGCAATGGTGTGAGTAACAGTCACATTCATAATAATGTAAACAAAATTGATGTCAACTTTGAAAAACAACCTACACACAAAATAAAGAAGACTTGGGGCGGCTGCGTGGCTCAGTCAGTCAAGCGTCCGACTCTTGGTTTTGGCTCGGGTCGTGACCTCACAGTTTGCGAGTTTGAGCCTGGCATCAGGTTCTGCACTGCCCGTGTGGAGCCTACTTGGGATTCTCTCTCTTCCTCTTTCTGCCTCTCCCCCGCTCATGCTCTCCCTCTCTCTCTCAAGATAAACTTAAAAAATTTCAAAATAAAGAAGACTTGATAATCACTACGGAACAGAATGCAAACAATACCAATTTTGATTTTACAAAAGACGAGCCACAGGATGCCAAGAGCTGGAAGGCAGGAGTGGGGGAAGGTGTGCTGAACGCAAGGGTTGGGGAGAAGGTATTCCTCCCACAAAGCGGAAGGTCAGAGAACTTCACCGTGTATGGTGATGTCATGAGAAATGAAGGTAAAAAAATGTTACTTATAGTTGCAGAGCCAACCAACAGAAGAAACTACAATAGGACTGTAACCCTAGTAAGGGAAGGACAAAGATTTCAGGGCCTCAAGTGAGCTATATCCTCACCTGCCACAACAGCCAAGAAGGTCTAAAATTAATAATCACTATCTAGTGATAAGGCAGAGTATTACTTAGAGATAAGGAGGTTAGCTTTTAAAAGAAAAACATGCTACAAGTTTGAAAAAAAAAAAAGTCCTCTAAACAGGACTGGATAAGGACAGGGTAGGGCAGGGGTGACTTTTTTCATTTATAAACCCTTTTCAAGAATTTGATTTTTTAACCACGTACATAAACTGTCTTGATAAGAAACAAAAATATAAGTATATTTAAAGGGTGTTGGGACATAAAATCGTGATATTAAGAAATTGTCACTGAAATCGATCAAAGACTTCAGAGGAGGCTGCTGCATTCAGCCTGTGACCCCCAAGTGGCCCACCCTAGACACCACGAGAGCCACGCACTGGACCACCTGGCCATGTGGACAATGATGGGTAAATACTGACCGGTTGGCGAGAAATATGCATCTGTGTGTGGGGTGCACTAGACATTTTTCAACTCAAGGTTCAGGATGCCTGGGTGGCTCAGTCGGTTAAGCGTCCACCTCTTGATTTCGGCTCAGGTCATGATCTTGCAGTTCACGGGTTCGAGCCCTGTGTTGGGCTCTGGCTTGGGATTCTCTCTCCCTCTCTCTGCCCCTCCCCTGCTCATGTGCTCTCTCTCTCAAAATAAAGAATCAAACTTAAAAAAAAAAAGTTTTTCTTTAAAATTCCAGGCGCCAGTTTCAAGAAAACTTTTCTGTTTCGGCACCATCTCCTCTGTGGTGACTCTGCGTAACCCACTGCAGTTTCGGATGGCGTCACAACCACCTCAGCCCACCTCATTCGTCTGCAAGGAGGACAAAGTGCAAGAAAGGAGGTGGGCACTTACTTGCACGGGCGCTTTTAGCTTTCTGGTGGTTTTTCAAAGTGAAACAACGTATTTCTTTTTTTTTAATTTAATTTTTTAATGTTTATTAATTTTTGAGAGAGAAAGAGAGAGAGAGAAAAAGAGAGAAAGCGTGAGTGGGGGAGGGGCAGAGAGAGAGGGAGACACAGATTCCGAAGCAGGCTCCCGGCTCTGAGCCTTCTTCTGCCCAGAGCCCGACACGGGGCTCAAACTCCTGAATGGTGAGACCAGGACCTGAGCCGAAGTTGGACGTTCAAACGATTGAGCCTCCCAGGTGCCTCCCTTTTTAAAAACTGTTAAAAATGTATTTTTTTGAGAGACAGAACACAGCAAGGGAGGGGCAGAAAGAGAGGGAAACACAGACACACAGAATCTGAAGCGGGCTCTAGCCTCTAAGCTGTCAGCACAGAGCCCCACGCAGGGCTCGATGCGGGCTCGAACCCATGCCCCCCCCACGCCACAAGATTGTAAGCTGAGCCGAAATTGGTAGAAATCGGAAGCTTACCGACTGAGCCACCTAGGCGGCCCCAAAGTGAAACAAAATATTCCTGATGAGTCACAATTTGGTATGATCTGCATGTTTCTCTCCATTAATCAAGGATGGGTTATAGCTGACTCAATGAAGGGGCAGGTTCAAGCAAGAGCGAAAAAATAAAGGTGATAAAACAAAACAAGGCAGAAAAACCTCCTACATCCAGGCGTGCTCCCGTTGACGGCAGACCTCATCATATGTTTCCACAGATCAAGAGTGGATCCAGAAAGGACAGAAGGGCTTTGGCTGACAGTGGAGTCTGAAACCCACATGTGTCCATTGTGACATCTCAGCCACCTGGCCCGAGGCGCTCAGTCACATCAGCGAAGCGTCAGCTTTGCTGTCACCCAGGAACTCATTCAAAGGGACGTGGCTTCATCTAAACCTTCACCATAGTTTTAACTCCCTCCAGAGTCTTTCTCAGAAAAGTATCACGGAGAAGCGACAAGAGAGTGAAATTTACCTGATCTGTTTGTCGAGCAAGGATACTGACTTCTGTTGAAGCTGCGGATGCTGCCAGCACTAAATCCCTTGGAAGAATAAAAGCGGAAGGCCATTAAACTAAAACACAGCAACAGTTCTAACCCGACTTGAGCCTGAGGTAGCGTCCATGAGGACTTCCTCAAGACGTCAAGGAGGAAGGTGAGGTTTCCTACGTGGCTGAAGAGAGGGGAGAAGATTTTAGATACAAAGCTTAACCTCTTAGTTCACCGGATAAAGCCCTGGAGAGCCGGCCAACTGCCTGACCATTTCCGAGAGACATGACAAAATCAGGTCGGAATCTCCAATAAATCTATCGCCCTGTCAACAGAATAACCTGGTCAAATTCTGGACAGAAGCTTTGCTTCAAGCTATCTACCTTTCAAGAGGAAGCCCTTTGCTCTGAGGGAAATTTTTAATATGTTCCTTACATATCAGTATCGTCGTCAAGTCATCACCGTGGTTATTGAGAAAACGGGATTTGTAGGATCGGTGAGTATTCGATGGAGATAATTCAAGATTGGGGAAACAGGAGTCAGAGAGACATTATCCAGCATCAGAGGAAAATATGTGTGGGGCACCTCGACTCTCCATTCTCCTTTCCTACAGAAAAGTTTCAACGCTGGAACCAAGTGGTTCAGGTGGGACCCGACAGAGAGAGGAGGAACCCTTCTCGGGCTCTCGGCTCACCATTCTTCAATGTAACTGAGGTAGTAATGGTGTTTCCTCTCCGTGCAGCTACCATAGCAGGGCTCCATAAAGTTCACAAATATCTCTGGGTGCTTTTCTTCTTTTTTCTACCAGAAACAAAAGGAGAAAAAAAAAATCCCACGTGCACTTTTTCTTTCATTCTACACAGTTAAGGATCGCAAAACACAAAACCATTTAAGTTTTATGAAAAAATTCACCCAAAAATCTATGTCCAAGTCCACAGGCACGATATAAAGGCAGAGTGGAGTAGTTCAAGGCACGGGAATGGTGGCCACTGAACCGAACTGTATATACGCTGTTCTGTCACTTTCTGGTTGTGGGCCAGGCACGGACAGACCCCGCAGCCTCTCTGATACCGTTTTCTTATGCACGTAGAGGGCCTGTGGAACTCACTTCACTGCCGTCCAAGGCGGTTTTAAGTGTGAAACAAAATGACACATATCAAGCTTCTAGCCCAGGACATGGAACCCAAGAATCAATAAATGGCAGAGCTGATATTCTCCCTGGGAACAGAACATCTTAACGGGCTCTTCAAATAAGGACTTCATCTGGGGCAACGGGGAGTCACGCTGGTGGCAGGAATGGAAACTGCTGTAGCTTTTCTAGAAGATCCCTTGGCAATGTTTTCAAAACCTTAGCAACAAGAGCACATATCACTGAACCAAATTCACTTCCAGGTATTTATCCTACAAGATAAACACAATCACATAAAATGTACACCAAAGGACGTATCGTGGTATTCCTTAAAACGGGAAAACTGAAAACCACCTGAGGATCCAGGAGCGGAAGAAGAGCTAAATAAATCATCTGTCCAAAAAGCCAAATATAGATGGTATTCAAGGACTTCAAAAGATGCTTACGATTTACCACTAAAACAAGGCTGCGAAAGAGAACTAATGCAACTCCCACTTGTTACATTTAGACATTTATTTATGTAGTTTTAAATGTTTTTATGGACTTTGAAAACAAGTACTGATTGGAAAGTATATGCGCTGCCTCATTTGTCTTTTTTTAAATGTCCCCGCAACGTAGTCACATTTTGTAGATCTTGTTATTAATGTTCTTCCCGGTTTTCAAAATGACTCACTCCCTGAGGTCATTCCATTCTCGCTCAAAGGGCTCCTCCTCAGAGGCCTTCCTCGCGCACCCAGTCTGAACTGCAGCCCTGTCATTATCCGCCTGAACCCTTCGCTGTTCCCTCCTTCACCCTTATCATTCCCTGACCTGCACTTCTTTACTGGCTATGACTAGCACACTCGTTAGAAATCTAAGACCCACAAAAGCAAGGACTCTGCCTCAGTCACCACGGTATTCTCAGCTTTAGAGCAGTGCCTCGCACCCTGCAGGCATCTGATAAACATCTGGTTAAGTATAAACAAGTGGAAGAATTTTAAAAATCAAGGTATTTTCTTGCTTTTCTAAAATATCTTTATCGGCTGCTCCTGAAGCCAAGACCACACTTCTGTTAGCTAACTTGACAATCAATCAATCAATCAATCAATCAAATACCTTTATCAGGTTAACACCTACCAGGACTCATAGTTTACAATGTAAGCAAAAGCAAGCTTTATGATTTTCTTCACTTTACGACTAAACGGTAGATTATGCTGTAAGAAGACACCATCATTTTGGCCCCCACGGCCCATGGTGCCAAGTTTTATGCCTGAAGTCGTACCACCGTTGGCAGCAAAAGGAAGCTGGAGCCCAAGCCTTAACCTTTACTAGAAGACCTCTATGGCTCTCAAAGAACAAAGATGTCCCTTTCACAAACGTACCGGGAGGAGAGCCATCACCACATCTGGAGAAGTTTCCAGGGTCCCATCTGCAGCAGCATATACGATTGTGAAGACGTAAGTACCGATCCACAGCACATCCAGAACTGAAATACACACACTCTGATAAAGCATCTCGCTTTGGGAATAGCTCCTGCGTGTTAAAAAATTAACAGCCCATGGATAAAAAAGTCAGAGTGCTATAGTTCTGACAAAGGTCCGGATTTTACTGACTAAATATAATTCACAGATACAAAGATTCAGGAAGCCCAAATCCATCCCAAAGTGGGATTTTTTTTTTTTTTTTCCCTGGTGGATTATAATCAGGGCAAATTTTGAAAGAATCCTAGTAACAAGTCAGGATCCATTTACTATCATGTACCATGAGACACGGGTGTCTATCAGAGGACTGCTGTTGTGCTGACTTAATTGGCCAACGGTGATAATGAGAGTATTCATGCAGGAGGCACTAACACTTCCCTGGGCGGGTGTGTAGATACATCACATGATCTGACATTTCTGTAATACAGTGTCACCTCGTGACAGGCTGGCCCCGTGAGAAAAGCAGATGGGTGGGGCGCCTGAGTGGCTCAGTCGGTTGAGCGTCCGACTTCAGCTCAGGTCATGATCTCACGGTTCGTGAGTTCGAGCCCCGTGTCGGGCTCTATGCTGACGGCTCGGGGCCTGGAGCCTGCTTCGGATTCTGTGTCTTCCTCTCTCCCTGCCCCTAACCCACTCACATTCTGTCTCTCTCAAAAATAAACAAACATAGGGGCGCCTGGGTGGCGCAGTCGGTTGAGCGTCCGACTTCAGCCAGGTCACGATCTCACGGTCCGTGAGTTCGAGCCCCGCGTCAGGCTCTGGGCTGATGGCTTGGAGCCTGTTTCCGATTCTGTGTCTCCCTCTCTCTCTGCCCCTCCCCCATTCATGCTCTGTCTCTCTCTGTCCCCAAAAAAATAAATAAACGTTGAAAAAAAAAAATTAAAAAAAAAAAATAAACAAACATTAAAAAATTAAAAAAAAAAAAGAAAAGCAGATGGGTTACCTCTGACAGGATGATCTGACTCATAAAACGGAGGACAAGGAATGACTTTTTTCTCCTGCAAAGTCTGAAAGAGATTTGGGGTGGGGGGGGGGGAGAGTGTCAAATGAAACACACATGAGCCGCTGTAACTCCGTCAAATCCAGCACGTTCCCCAGAAACCACTATGTTTCATGTTCCCAGCCAGGAGACAGCACAGGGAAGAGGAAATGCCTACCTCCAGCACCCCAACCTGCAGAAATCTCTCAAGAATGCGTGCAGGCGTAGAGGGAGGATGCGCAAGGCAACACCATTTATGGCAGCAAAGCCACCCACGCTGACACAGACAGCCAGCAATAGCGGGACAGGGGAGTAAATTATGGCGCGTCCACAGAGCGGACTACTATCCAGCCGTTCCGAAGAATGAAGTGGCTCCACGTATCATGAGTTAGGAAAAGGATTCTGAAAATGATTACATTGAAAACGAAAAAGGCAAAGAGCAAGCCCATAAAATTAAGCCAATCCTATTATCCTTTTACAAGCTAACGCCCTGAAAGAATATATACCAAATTTCAGAGAACAACTTTCTGCAATAACCTCAGAAGTAAACCCTCAACCTCAAACTCAGACCTGCACTGCTATCACACCCCACAGACAAGGGATCTCAAGGAGGAATTCACAGCAACACAGGTCTCAGCACTGCCTACGAACGCCTCCTTGCCATCCACGCTCGACCCAAGATATATGGATTCTTTGCCAATTATACTGCAGAGTATCTGTGAATATTGTCCCAGGGAGACCACAGGGAGGGGGTGACAGAGTGACAGGAGCATCCATTCTCTAGTTTCTATAATTAGAGAAACTGAACCTTTAAGAGGGACTCAGCTAGCTGACAAACAATGCTTTCACTGTTTTGATGGAACGTTCTCATAGAACGTACTGGAAACGTAAAGCCGGGGAACACTGTGTAGCGTTATCATCAGTGTGTACAACAGATGGATAACGCATCTACACGCAGACTATTTGTAAAAGCATCCAGAAAAGTCTGGAGGCTACTGCGAAAGAAAACAGAGTATGCCTCTGGAAAGACTATGGGACAGACAGGAAGAGTTCCCCTCTTTCCTGCTTGCTTGTGTACTGGTGAATTTGTCGTAACGAGCATGAATTACATTTTGACAAAGAAACGCCAACGAGACCCCGAACTGTCCACCAAAGGTGGGTAACTTACGAACAGTTCTGAAGTACAACTTACGGGAAGATACTGGACCACGGTTCCGTCTTGTTTCCCCACAGCCAGCTGCTTCCCTTTGGGGCTCCAGCACACTGAGCAAAGAAGAAAATGCGGTCAATTAAGAACTGAAGAAAATGGGAGCAAACCAATGAGAGCTGTCCTGAAACAGCCATTTAATCACCACTTTCCATTCCCTGGTCAGCCCCCGGAAGACTCTAGGATCATCTTTATTTGACAAAAAAAAAAAAAAAAAAATTGGGACCCTTGGGTGGCTCAGTTGGTTAAGGGTCCGACTTCAGCTCAGGTCATGATCTCACGGTTCATTGGTTTGAACCCCGCGTCGGGCTCTGTGCTGACAGCTTAGAGCTGGGAGCCTGGAGCCTGCTTCAGATTCTGTGTCTCTCTCTGCCCTTCCCCTGCTCGTCTTCTCTGTCTCTCAAAAATAAACATTAAAAAAATTTTTTTAAAGATCATTCTGATGATACAAAGCAATTATGATTTACCACTGGGCCATTAAGTCGACTGTTCCAAATGTTTTGTCAATGGAGTATTGTCTAGAAAGCTAGAAGGTACAGAAAACTCTGTAGTCTTTAGATAAGGAGAATAGAAAAAGTTTTCAAGTATCGAGAAATCATTCTCTTACTCCTGTTTGACACTGGTAATACTCTGCCCCTGAAGGTACAAAATGGCTTTCAGTGTACCATCCACTACCCTTTAGGATCCAGAAACAATCATTCTCAAAAACAGTTCGAGGGCACCTGAGTGGCTCAGTTTGTTGCGCATCCGACCTCCACTCAGGTCATGATCTCGCGGTTCATGAGTTCAAGCCCCACACTGGGCTGTGGGCGGACAGGTGATGATCTTGAGGTTCGTGAATTCGAGCCCCACGTTGGGCTCTGTGCGGACAGTTCAGTGCCTGGAGCCTGCTTCAGATTCTGTGTCTCCCTCTCTCTGCCCCTCCCCCACTTGCGCGTGTACGCTCTCTCTCTCAAAAATAAACATTAAACAAAAAATTAAAAACACAGTTCTAAACTAGCTGTACCAAAATATTTCTTTCTCCAGAACGCTTACACACATTCAAGTTAAATCTGTCTGCTGTTTGGCTTTAAGAACGTGAACTATGGAAATAAAGAATACTCTCCAGTTCTACCAAATAACAACAGACACAACAAAAAACCCCATTTGCTTTTATTTCCAGAAATTAATTTTTAAATAGATTACCATTATTGTATGTTACAGAGTGAAAGCCTTTATTACCCACCAGATGTTACTGCCACCGTGGAAGGGAGAGTCGCACACACTTTCACTGTTTCTGTGATTTGTAGGACAGCAATGCTGCCATCGGCCAGACAAACTGCCATCATGGAGGCAACAGTGGGGTTCCACTTCATATCGATCACCATGCCTCCTGCGTCTTTCAAAAGCTTATGATAGGCAAATGGGCGTTTTTGCTGTTTAGCCTTTTAAAACAAATGCCCAGGAGCAAAAATAAATTGATAAATTAATAAATACATAGACATTTAATAGTCGAAGAAAATTACTGAATATGCAAGTTTTTTCTCAAATTACAGTTTATTTTCCCCCACGACTGTGACAAAAACAAATTAGCTCTACGCTACAATCTATTTGTTACAGACAATTTCAACACAACTTTGAAAATGGCAGTCACTTATCCTAGCAGACTGGAAGAACTTCCAGCAGGGGAATACACAAATGCAAAATAATCAGTAAAGGGAAAACACTAGATTAAAATCTTGGCTCTGCTTCTTAATGGTGTTGGACCCTTGCACGTTTAAATTCTTTGGGACTATTTCTCCATCTATAAAATGAAGACAACAGCATCTACTTTGTGAGGCCACGGTACTTAGAGACGAGGACAAGGCCTATAAAGCACCTATAAAGCACCCGGGCCTATAAAGCACAGGGCCTGGCACATAGTCAGTGTAAATACTCAAATTATTGACAATATTATTCCCAAACTGCTAAAAGTGGAAGAACACTGCCAGAGGAGGCCGGAGACTGGGATATGGCAACTTCTGACATTACTATGAACTCTACAGCCTTGGGGCAGGTCACCTAAAGCTCCCTGGGCGTGGGCTCTCTCATTTGTAAGTGAGAAAAAAAACACCTTGGGGCAGGTATTAGGGAAGAATTTCTTGAAGTCCTTTCTATCTCAAAGGTCTAAGATCCCACAGTTAATGCCTTTTTTTAAACCCCTACTTTAATCTAGAAAAAAAGACTCCCAGAGTCAACCAAGAATTTCCAGGTTATGACTCAATACCAGACAAATTTTTTAGGTCCCATGCTGATGCTACACTTTGCCAGGAGCTTACCTCGTTTGAAAATGTGCGAACATCAAAGAAAGCGATAATGGAACCATATTCACTGGACATCATGCACACGGAGAGTGTGAGGTTATCACAGCTCAGGGCCAAGTGATGTATCGGGAATTTCATAGGAACCAGTAAGCTTTGAACTTTATCAACTAAGAAAAGATTAAAAAAAAAAAAAAAAAAAAGACAAAGCAGAAGCAGAAGCTGTAACCCCTTTACCAGGTCTACGGTCTATGTGAAACAATTTTTACATCTACATAAACATACAAGCACACTTTGAAGCCTAGTCATGCAGAACAAACAGAAAGGCTTCCTGCCTAGAACTTCTTCTTGGGGGTCAACCTGAAGATTCACAGCCACTTTAATTTTAATACTAGAATGATTTCTTGGGAAAGAGACTCCTTCACTACACCCCTCTCTCTCCTAGGCAACAAACAATAAGTAACTTACCTATCTTGTTGGGATCGTCACCAGGTTTATTTTGAATAAGAAGATTTTTGGTAGGAAAAATCTGCAACCCACTGGCTCCACCAGCAAAGACCAGGCCATACTTGTTGGACACGGCTAGCAGACTCGAGCGTTCCTTGGGCAACTCCTCAGGGGAGTCAAAGATTCTCACCTTCTTCAGGGCTCTAAACTGAAAATCCTGTTGTCAAGGATGAAACCAAGATCAATTCAGGGAAAAGATATTCCATGATATTCCAACAGCCCTAATCTTAGTACAACCCGGAGGTTTGTGGTGCCCGGCAGAGGACTTAGTAACGTTTATTGAATTAAACACGATTTTAAAAATTCTTTCATGAAGCCTTCCTTAACTAATCCAATTCACACTGGTATTTTCCTTTTCTGAACTCCTAGTTTACTGTCCTAACCACAGGTGCTGTACTTGATCATTCATAATCTTGTCCTACTTGATGGTAAGTATTGTCTCATGACCCAGAGGAGTCCTCAGTAACTGCTGTGAGATATCGAAGGCATCACCCAACTATGCCGTTAGCCTGAACTGCCAGTGCGGTGCTTGACAAACATGTACGTGGACATGATGACCACAGAATGACGACCAGATCCCAGGAGCCGTCTTACCTGCATCAGATACTAAACAAAACACCATGGAAAAGGATGGGTATGGTCAATCTCTTAATAGTCAAGACCTATAAGCCTACCTACGTGTTATGAGGACATCCAGACACAAGTGCAAAGCCCTTAACACAGGCTGTAAGGCCAGGCATGGCTTGACCCGCCTGCGTCTGCAGCCTCACCTCACAACGCTCTGCTTCACTCCCACAAGTGCCCCATTGATGGTGCAACATCCTGGGCCACCTCCATCCACCACCGATGTCGTTTCCATTTCCGTCCATCTGCACGCTCCTTAGCACTCCAGGGCCTGGGAGCCTGCCCCAACCTCCTGACTGCCTGTCTCACCCAGCCTTCCGCGAACTGATCTACGTGCCTTCAAAGACAATTTTCAGTGGGTATCACCTCTCGGTGAGAATTCCATAGGTTGACCAATCACTATGTTAAGTTGTACCAGATGTGTTGATTTTTTTTCTTGAATTCCAGATTGATCTTACGTCAAGGTTTTGGTAAAAAGGAGGCGACCCCCCTTTTGCTTATGTTCCGAAAGGGCAAAAGCCAAAGACAGCCTTTCTCAGCTTAACGTGTTTGTACGTGTATGGTGTTTTGTATGGGAGCCCGAACACACTCCACTTACCGATTTCCTTAGCTTTGCTATTTATACATAGCTGCTCAAAGAGTAACTGAAATGCTTTTAATGCCAAATGAGTATGCGACCAGAAAAAAAAAACACAGCTTTCCAGATGAGACCACGCTGGCGTAGAATGAAATTTTCAGTATTTTTCTAATTCTCATCCTGATAATCCTAAATATCCTAGTTGAGTCACGGTCACGTGTGTGTGGAGAGCCAGTGGCACAAAGAGTCACAGGGAAGTTTTCCTTTCTGGTATAATCAGTAACTCAAAGGGAGACTATCATCTTCTAAGTCTGTAGTTCTGGAACCTTTTTTTCCCTTCTGCCCCAGCCTATCTGAGAAATCCGCACACTCTCATCGGGTGGTCCCCGCGCCCTCCGGCCCCCCGTGACATTCTCAAGGGGGAATCACTACTCGACATATGGGATGGATTACTACGCCCTAAACATTTCAGTGACCTCTTCAATCGCCTAAACGCTTCCTGCACCTTACTTACAGCCGTCATTTGGATCACCTGCCCCTCTCTTTCGTTTCCTGACCTTACGCTTATTTCCAATATCAAAATAGTCCTTCTATTCCATGTCGCTACAGGTTTCGTAAAACAGGTGGTGAACCCCGGCTCCGCGTTACGCAAGCCTGGACCACTTCACAAAAGGAGACCAGGGAAAGTGAAGACGAGAGGGTCTTAAAAAATAGAAACAGAAACCACCACCTAAATTTCAGCCCCTCTGTCAAATGTGACTCTGGGTTATTTCCCCCGTCTCCATGTGCTCCTCGTTATGAACAGCTACGCGCGGGGTTGCCGCGCTGATGATTACCACAGTGTCGGGCACACGGAGAACGCTCTTAAACAGCAATTACTACCACTACTCTGACCGACCACCACGTGAAAGTAACTAGGGTAACTCAAGTGGCGCGCACAAGACCAACCAGGGACGGGAAAACGGATTCGGTGGGGCTAATCACGGCAGCCCGCTCCAGGACGCGGGCGAGAGCTCTGAACGCGGTAAAATGTTCAAGCAGGAGGCGGGAAGCGGGACAGCCGGCCCCTGCGCTCCGGCGTTCGGCGGGGCTCCAGGGCGACGCCGGGAATAAGGAAGGGAGGGAGGCCCCGGCCAGTCTCTGACCTTCATCTCCCGCTCGGGGATCATGGCATCCATCTCGTCTCCCATCGCGCCACCCTCTGTTGGCCGAAGCAGCCGCTGCTGCCGCCCGCGGCCTTGCCCACACGGCCCAGGCCGCTCCGGGGACAACTTCCTTCCTTCACAGCAGGCTGCGCTCCGCAGACTCCGCACTTCCGGCGCGCTTCGGTGACGTCATACGTCCCAGTCGGCGGTGTGGTCGGCGGAGACCGAGAGACCTCCTGAAGTCGCGCGCTCTCCTGGCCACCGCCTCCTATTGGCCGACGAGGGGGCGTGGCCCCAGGGCCGACGCGCCTGCGCCCTGAAGCGCCCAGGTCCCGCCCCCGGCGTCGAGGCTGGAGCGGGCTGGCTGCCTGTTGGTTTCTGTGGTTGCGAGGCGCCTGCTCGCGTTCCACCTGCTCCTTGTGCCGCTGAGACCTCACATTAACACCGGGGTGTAGGTGGTTACTAACAGTCCCCGAGTGAGAGGAGTTAGGAAACCTGACAGACGTTTCCAGGGGGCAGCTCTTGAGAGAGGCTTTGCAGGGGGGTGCGGAGGAACAGGTTCGAAAAGTGGGTGGGTGGGGCCACGGAGGACTCTTCCGTGTCTGAGCGGGAAGGCTGAAATGAGAGGGTAAAGGGCACCGAAGATCAGCTTGGCTCCTTCCAGGGTGATCATTTCCCGAGCAAGAGCGTGGAAACTGCGCAAAAACACTTTACATGTGTTATTTAACGTCCAAGACATCCACGTCACCGAGGGGTTTATTGTTGCCATTTAATTGATGAGAAGTTTAGAAAATTCCCCAGTGCCCCTCAGAAAGTGGTGAAGGCAGGATTAGAATTCAGCTTGTCCGGATGTGTCGATTGATGACTATTACGGTCCTACGTAGAGGTGTTTTGGAATTATAAATGCTCTGGGACAGAAATTCTTAAATCTGGAGCCTAGGGGTTAACGCCGCGGATGGGGATCATTTTCTTCTACTTTACTGTTTGGCTTCAGCAAAATTGCTTATCTGCTTCAAGGCTGCTTTTTTAAAGCAAGGATAACATAACAGAACCTGTCTCGTGGAGCTGTTGTGAGGAGTAAATGAAGTTCAGCATTTAACAGAGCCCGGCACACAGGACACATTCTTTCAAACTGTTACTATATTCACTGTCTGCTGAATTTGCTGAGCCCAGGAACTGTCCCCAAAATACACAAATCAAGACACTGATAAGTTTGTCTGTTTTATTTCTAGTCCGTGGAGATGATAGCCAGTACCACACACACTTATATGCGTACACACACACACGCACACACACACACACACACTTCATCCACCTGAACTTGCCTAGCAAACTCCTTCCTTTTGAGTCACAGGGACAAAGCCATACTTGGCAGTCCCCAAGTTGCTGGTTGCATTAGTTAGATTTGGTCTTTCAGAAAAAAGACAGCTGAAGTTCTAAGAAGCTGAGCCCTTAGCCAGAAAAGTAAGTCCTAGAGCCAATAGCCACGATCTGAAATACATGCACACACCCCCTTTTCCAGGACCACTTTTGAGCCCCTCTCCCTCTAGGAAATGGTGGAGGAACTGGTGGTGTTTCCCAGGATGCTCCCCATCCAACGAGAGAACTTTCTTTCCTGCCCTTTCCAGAAGCTGGGGACACACCTCCTTGCTCCCCTCCCTTAAAGGAGGCTTTCTACAGTCTTATAAACTGTGGGACCTACCCAAGTAAGCCTGATTGCTTCTGCTCTCCTCTCTTTAGTTAGGAACAGTTACACTGACTATACTGGGTAGTTAAGGAAGGTATTACCTTGCTCAAAGGTCTCAGCCTGTCCCAAAGAGAGGACAGTGGAAAGGGGTGGGGACAGGCAGCTGTTCATCTAATGATCTCCAGAGTGGGGGGTGGGGGGTGGGAAAGGCAGAGGAGGTGATGGAGTAAGATTTTACATTTGCAGGGAGAACTGTTTTGTGGGGTTTAAACTTCAACTAGGCTTGTGCATTTGAAGCAGCTCCTTAGGCTGAGGATCAGCCAGTCATGGCCAAATAATCTTGCTCCTGAACTGGTTGAGACTAGTAGATTAACCCAACCGGGCATTTCCCCATCCCCCACCTGCTCCACTCCCCCAAGCTGCTCTAAGGGCAGCTCCCTGGGCCCTTGATTATGGGTCACTAAGGAGCTGCAGGGAGCCCACACTGGCTCCCCCCTCCAACAGCACCCAGACGTTTCCACTTAAAGGATTGGTGAAGACTTCTCCAAGACTCTTGGCTCAGTCTCGGGCCCAGGATTGCAGTGCAATCACCCCATAGTCCCCTCTTTCTTAACATTCACCTCACTCGTCGTTGCCTGGGTCTGACTTCCCCACAGGACTCTAAATTCTATGAGTCTGTCCAGTTCGCTTCTGGGTCCTTGGCTCTTGGCCCATAGCAGGTGTTTAATAAATATGTTCAATGGATGAGTGCATCTAAGTCCTGAGTGGGCGGTATAAGGGACTCCGGAACAGATGGGGTCAGGGCTGGGGTCCCTGCTCAGCCAAGATGAGGCTGAGTGTTGACACCTTCCTGTATGAGTTCTGAGAAATGGCTTGATGAGAAGCTCTAGGGAAGGCAGAATTGGAGAGCACCCTGGCCCTTACCCAAACCCTGTTGCTGACCTGGAGGCACTGGGAAAGGTGAGTCCTGGCCCAGGGCCTTCCTCAATCGTTGACCTAGGAGATTTCCCCTCCCTGCACCTTCTCTTGTTGGCATCACTGACTGAGACAGCCCAGGGCAGAGACGAGGCATGGGGTTCCAGTCCAAACTTCCGTCTCCTGATTAACCCCTTGGCAAGGCACTTAATCCCTGTGAACACCACAGTTTTCTCGCCTGTGAAACGAGAGGTCCGGTCCAGCTATCCTACAGAGCAGATCAGGGTCCTAAAACACTGGGAGTCCATCACAAGGGACCCCAATCCAATCCCCAAGCTCAAAGTTTTGGGATGGAGAAAGGGGTGAGAGGACAGGCACATGTCGGGACAAAGTGGGGAGGCTTAAAGCTTATAATACGTGGTCAATAAATATCTGTTGAATGACTACATGGGGGAATGAATGAATGAATGAATGATGTCAGGTGGTAAGGCAAATGGGGGGGCACAGTCAGGTTTCAAGCAGATTGGGATCAGAAAGGCAACCTTCTGTTTCTCAGCTCTTGGCTTATTTAGTGGGGCTGACTTTTTGCCATGAGTACTCTATTCCTCCTTTTCCTATCCCGCTGCCCTCAGCATCCTCCCCGAAAGGTGCCACCAGACTGAACTGACACGCCTCCCAAGGCCCCTCGCCTCCCTTCTACCCCCTTTGCTGCCCCAGCAAAGGGCAAGGGGGCTGCACTTTCCCTCTGAGCTGCCCATAAAGGCCTGAGGATTCCTTCTGGAACCTTCTGGAAGGGCTCAGATTGCCAAGCCACTCTCTCCCTCTCTCCTTCTGTCACCTCCCTGAGGATGAGAAGTGTGGACTGAGGCGGAATCAGCTGGGGAAATGGGACACTGAGTGGCCACGCCCTAGACAACCTAAGAGCACGGAACCACAGAGCTGTCCGAGGAAACCTGCTCCAGGGCCTTCCGAGAGTGGGCTGTGGTCCTCACCAGGGCCAGGTCAGCAAGCCTGGACTTAGCTCCAAGACCCTGGAAGGACGGACTGTGCCGGCTCCAAACATGAGGACCACAGCCTTCCAGGCTCCCCGTCCTGGCCCTGCCCCCTCCAGTTTTTGGTTTGATGTCAGCCCTTCTGCACAGGGAAGGGGGGAGGAGGGAAGAACAGAGGGAGGGTACCAAGGCTCAGAACTCCCCGACCCAGAGCCCCTTGAAGGCAGATAATTTGTGCTTTACAAAGTGATCACCGGTTCTGCTGATTAAAAAAATAAACAAACGCACAAAGACCAAACAAAACAAAGAAGACAAATCACAATGAGTCAAGAAGGGCCGCAAGATTAGGGGGGAGGAATGGGGGCAGGTCCAGACGGGGGTCCTCAGGGCAGGCTGGCAATGTCTCTCTCTGGAGGGGGACCAACTGGCTTGGGGCTGCTCTCGTTGGCTTTTCCTTCAAACATCATGACTCTGGTTTGGAAGATGGAGAAAAAAATACCAAACAGGATTAGGATTCCTTCCCTCATCGGGGGAAAGATCATCCCCGCCCTCGGGTCTGTAGGGTCCCCAACAGAATGCCCTTGCACCCATTCTCCATGGGATCTTCTCTGTGTGGAAGGGGTGGCTAGCCCCTTTTTCGCAGAAGAGAAAACCAAAGTGCAGAGAACTCTGTATTCTAAGCCATGCGTCTTCCCCTAAACACGCTCCCGGGAGGAGGCAGAGCTAGGCTGGGCCGTGGCTCTGCTCAAAGCCCCTTCAGGTGTTCAAGAACCTCCCAAGCCTTCAGGGGTAACATCTAGGAGGGGCACCTGAGTGGCTCAGTTGGTTAAGCGGCCGACTTTGGCTCAGGTCATGATCTCACGGTTCGACGCTGAGCTCGAACTCACAAAGCACGAGATCGTGACCTGAGCCAAAGTCGGCCGCTCAGCCGACTGAGCCACCCAGGCGCCCCTCAAAACTCAACTCTCAATTCCTGCCTTCCCCACCTGCGCTGCCCCTAAAGCAAACAGCCACGTCACTCGGTGACTCAGACCCCAGCGAGATCAGAATCGTCTGACTCCTTGTTAGCCTATACACATCCCATATCTGGGCATGGAAGCAAATCTTCTAGTTCTGTCTCCCAAATCATTCCCGATTCCAACGGTTTCTGCCTACCTCCTCTGTACCCTCTCCAGGCTGAGTGGCCTCATCTCGTGCCTGCACAGTCTCCCTGCGGCCACTCTCACCCCTACCGCAGACAGAGGCTTTTAAAAGTCAGCCCCAAGGTGCCCGGGTGGCTCAGTCAGTTAAGCGTCTGACTCTTGACATTAGCTCCGGTCGTGATCTTGAGGTCGCAGGATCGAAACCTGCATCCGGCTGGGTGCTGAGTGTGGGGCCTGCTTGGGATTCTCTCTCTCCCTCTCTCTCTGCCCCTCCCCCACTCATGCTTTTTCTCTCTAAATAAATAAATAAATAAATAAATAAATAAATAAATATTTAAAAAAAAAAGTCAGCCCCTAGCTTAAAGTCATCCAGTGGCATCCCTCCACATTAGTGCCAAGTGCTAAGTGGGACCGTGACCTACAAGGTCCCGTGCCACCTGGCCCTGCCCGTCTCTGCAAACTCATCTTCACTCACTGCGCTCACTGATGGCCAGACACACTAGCCTCCATGCTTTTCCTTCAAGCCCACAAGCACAGTTCTGCCTCAGGACCCTTGCACTTGCTGTTTCCTCTGCCGGGAATGCTTTTCCTCAGATCTTCACATGGCTCATCTCTTCACATCTCCCTCCTTCAGGACTCTGGTCAAAAGCTGTCTTCCCAATGAGATCCTCCCTGTCCACCATCCCATCCATCTCTGTTCCTCTTCGCCCACTTTATTTTTCTTTGTACTACGCCATTGCAATCTGGCGTTTCAGCTTTTTCGGGGTTTTGATTTTGTGTTTGTCTGTCTCTTGTCATTAGAATGAAGCTCCACGAGCCCAGCAATTCATCGGTCCCCAGCGCCTAGAATAATCCTTAGTACATAGCTGGTGCTCAGCAAATATTTGCTAAATTAATACATGATAAGTCTACGGAGTCACTGGGTAGACCAGTACCCGACACGCAGTAAATGCACTAAATCTTAGGGGTTTTCCAAAAACATCAGGCCTCCTGCTGGCTGCCATCTGGCCTCGCAGGTGCACCGCGGTCTAACCTTGATGGTTGTCCCACCACACCTCTTGCCCCACCCCACCCCACACTTAAAGCTCTGCGGCCTGACCCGTGGGCTCATGAGCAGTCCTTCGGCCTCCCTGGGCCTCAACCTCCCCCTTCATGACCAAAGAGCTTGGTATATTTTCATTTGTACGTTCAAGGCAAGAGACTCCCCAGGGAATCTGTCTGTTGTGCTTCTGTGCGCTGGGCAGAACCTGTGACGTGTGATTTGGGCCACCACATGCTAGGTGGTTGCCATCAGCCAGTACCGGGCTGGAGGCTTCGTATGTGTTATCTCATCAGCCCTCAGGACGACACTTGACACAAGGCACTTATTATCCTCTCTCTCTTACAAAGGAAGAAACCAGACTTGGGGATCTAAGGGGATTTGCCCAGGGGCAGTTCGGGAGCGAGTAACCCACACCATCGACATTTGAACCCCGCCTCCCTTGGGAGCCGGTTGTTAACTCTATGATGCTCTCAACAACCCCGTAGGGTAGTAGAATCACTTTACAAATGAGGAAACTGAGGCTCAGGAGGTTTCCCAGTAGATTTATCACTGCCATCACCACCACGGTTGCTGCTTACTGAGTGCTGACTCTACAGGAAGTTCTGCTACAGGCGAACTCTGCCTGCAAGGTACACGTTAATGTGACCGTTTGACACGTAAGGAAATCGGGTTCAGAGAAATTAAGAACCTGGTCCAGTACACCACCCAAGGAATTCTCTCCGCGCAACAGTGACTTTGACTTCAGGGGCCCCAGGAGAGGCGGGCGGTACTCACAGCTTGAGCACAGCCGACCGCTTCCCCAACATCATGTTCACGAAGTCACGGTAGGAGATGGTGTCGCTGACCCCACCTGTCACCTCTGAGATCATCTTTTTCATCTCCAGGTGGGTCTTGGGGACCCCGAGCTTCTCCATCATCCTCTTTAAAGACATCAGGTCTGCCGGAGGAAAAGGCAGATCCGTTAAGTGGAGACAGGCTGTGGGCCAAGCGAGGAAGCTGGCAAAGCTCCCCCCACCCCCCTGCCGGCCCCACCCCGCACCCACTCGAAGGAGCCCAGCAGGACAGCCCCTCCCTGGAGACATGCCTTTCTCTTCTGGGGTGAATGAGCCCGTCATGCCCTCCCTGCTCTCTTTGGAGACAGTATAGACTAGCGGTTAGGGACATGGGCATCTAGAATCCAACAGACTTGGGTTGGAATCCACCTCTGCTCTTCCTGGCTGTGGGACCTGGGGCAAACTACTCAACCTCTCTGAAACTCTGCTCCCGTAAGTGGCAAAATGGGTTGATGGGATCATTTGGAAGGACGACGTGCGAGCAGTATCCGGCACAAAGCAGGTGTTCGGTAACAGATTCTTTATTCTGTCACGTCCGCGGACCCCCGAGGTGAGGGTGAGCTGTCGCCCGCCGCTCCTGCTACCCAGGAAGTCACTGCCCCGCAAGGTGGGGTCAGGGAGTTGACTTGACCCCAGGCATGGAAAGTCACTCTGCCAGGGGCCCGGTGGCAGCTTCTCTCTACCTGCCACTCCCACCCAGAGGTCCTAGGGTTCCGCCTCGCTGGCAGGGAGAGGATGCCAAAAATATCCTGCAGAGCAGGAAAACCAACAAAAGAATAAAATTCAAGAAAAACAAGGGAGGCACCAAAAAGTCACTACTCTCTGCAGAATTGCTGCCCCTGACCTTCCGGCTCCCAAGGTCTTAGGCAATTTCCTTCATATTGTTTTGTGAACAATGGGTTGGCAAAGGCTGGTGGCACAGAAGTGGGGCAGGGGGCCCCACTTGAGGGCCAGGGGAGTGGTTCGCCAGCTCACCCGAGAGCAGGGTGGGCAGGACAGATGCCAGACCCCTAGGTGCCAGGATGTCCAGGGCATTTCAAAGAAAACTGGGCAGCACTCTGCGGGGAAAAGTGAAAGGTCTCCCCCATGCTGCTGGCCAGACTCTGAATTGGCAAGATCTTTCTGGAAGGCAATTTGGCAAGATGCTTCAAAAGCCTTTGACCCAGAATGTCTAATTCCTGAGATTTACTCTAAAGAAATAATCGGCGATGTGGACAAAGATTCATGCACAAAGATGCTCTTCACAGGATGATTAAAAGTAGTCAAAATTGGGGGCGCCTGGGTAGCTCAGTCGGTGAAGTGTCCCACTTTGGCTCCGGTCATGATCTCACGGTTCGTAGGTTCGAGTCCCGCATCGGGCTCTGTGCTGACAGCTTGGAGCCTGGAGCCTGCTTCAGACTCTGTGTCTACCTCTCTCTCTGCCCCTCCCCTGCTCACACACTCTCTCTCTCAAAAATAAATAAGACATTAAAGAAAAAAAAAGGCATCTTATTTCAGCCCAGGTCACGATCCCCTGGTTCATGGGTTTGACCCCTGGGTCGGGCTCTGAGTCTCCCTCCCTCTCTCTCTGCCCCTCCCTCACTTGGGCTTTATGTCTCTCTCTCTCAAAAGTAAATAAACATTTTTTTAAAAAGTGCTTAAAATTAGAAATTGTCTACATGGGCAATACTGAGGCATTGGCTGAATAAATTATAGGCCTTCCCTGCAACAAAATATTATGCACCCATTAATTATAATTTCAAAAGAAAAGTTAATCATATGTCAAAATACCCACACTATATTATTCTTTGAAAAAAATCAGACTCTAAAATGGTATAAAATAGCATTTGTGATTACAACTGAGGATGGGAGGATGTAAACCAAAAAGTTTATATTCTGGGAGGTAGGATTGTAGGTGACATTTTTGTCTTTGTGCGTTACTATGTTTTCTAAATTTTCTTTATCATGAAAATGCATTAATTTGATAACCCTAATTTTTTTAAGTTTATTTTGAGAGAGAGCGTGAGCGGGGGAGGGACAGAGAGAGAGAGTAGGAGAGAGAGAGTCTCAAGCGGGCTTGGCACTGTCAGCCGCAGAGCCTGATGCGGGACTCAGTCTCACAAACGGTGAGATCATGACCTGAGCCCAAACCAAGAGTCAGACACTTAACCGACTCCGCCTCCCCCGCCACCAATTTTTTTTTTTTCTAAAGAAAAATAAAAGATACAAATATTTAAAAAGGAGGGGCGCCTGCTGAGCGTCCGACTTCGGCTCAGGTCATGATCTCACAGCTCGTGGGTTTGAGCCCCGGGTCGGGCTCTGTGCTGACAGCTCGGAGCCTGGAGCGTGCTTCGGATTCTGGGTCTCCCTCTCTCTCTCTGCCCCTCCCCCGCTCACGCTCTGTCTCTCTCCCCTTCCAAAATTAATAAACATTAAAAAAAAAATTGTTCTTAATATTTTAAAAGGAGAAGGAGACAAGACAGAGGAGGGGTAGAAACACTGGCAACAGCAGCAGCACTGAGCTCAGGGCAAAACAGAGGCGGGAAGCCCGTTTGAGAAACAAAGGCTGGGATCTGGACCCTGGGCCTGCCACTTAACCATCCCGTGCCCCAAGCAAGTCAGTTACCCTGCTGGGCCTCAGTTTCCTCATCTGTAAAATGGGGATAATTCAGCCGGCCTTGACCAGGTCATAGCATTCCTAGCGATGGTCAAGATACGGTCTTGAACCTGAGTGCCACGGGACAGGCGTTTGTCACCCCCCACACCTGGACCACACGATACAGTAAGGGTCTGCTGGAAGACAGGAAGCAAGGCACACAGAAGCACGATGTCAAAGGCAGGACAGTATACAAAGGCAAGGACGAAGGAACTGCCAGCCCCCTGGACCAGGGCGTCAACAGCCTAAGCATCTCCAGCCCCGGGCAGGCGTGAAACCCTCTACCCTGGGTCCCCCCAGCCCCTGGCATGGGAGCCTGAGGTGTGAGCAGGGATGTGGGCGGGAGGGAAGCAGAGAGGAGAGGAGTCTGGGGGCAGTGGGTCCAGGGTAGAAGTAAGACCAGCTTGTTGGCCTGGCCCACAGGGAAGTTTCCGTGTGTGCCCCTCACGCACACAAGTGGGTCAGTGGGGCTCTCTGGACCCCACACCCCCCACCCACCGAACACCCCCCCTCCCCCAGCACACCCGAGGCCTCACTTACCAATCTCGCCCTCATTGTTCAGGTCAAACTCCATGTACTTCTCTGGAAATCACAGAGCAAAACCCGGCATTAGCTCAGAATCAGGGTCACCCCCCTGGAGGGTCCCAGGGGCTCCCCTGAGGGAGCCCACACCATCCTCCTCGGGGGTCTTGACGTGAGTCCTGTCATCTTAGCCATTGTTTCTGGAGAGAGAGCTCGCCCTGCCCACACCCCTCTCCCACAGGCGCCATGGAGAAAGGTGCTGGGGGCCACTCTGACCCTCTGCTGAGGGGGCAGCTGCTTCCTCCCCGGTCCCCCCCTCCCCAGCCTGCGCTGGCTGCATCTGAATCACATTGGCAACAGTGACTAGAATAGAATAGGTTCCCAGGCCCTGAGATACAGATTCAGTGGGTTTGGGAAAGGGTGGGAAGGGGGCAGGAATTAGTATGGTTTTAGAGTGTCTCAGGTGATTCTGATGGGCAGTCAGATTTAAGGAGTCCCTGTGGTTCTGAACCTTCTGGGGGGCTGTAGGCACCACTGAGAATCTGATGCTCTCCCAAGAGAAACGCCATAGATCTGCCCTTGACCCAAAGTGGCACACACAGGGTCTCGGGGTACACAGACCCTCCCCTAAACCCCCCCTATAGACCTTGAGTGACGCCTCCCTGATCAAGAGGTCCCGGGAACCCCCAACAGTAAGGGAGAATATGCAGGGCAATGAGCCTGGTATCTTCTAACGAGGGCAGCGTGTGGCCCTGGGCAGGTCACCCCCGCCACAAAACTGCAGGGCCCTCAAGGTCTATTTTGCACTGAACAGCCAGCATGGGAAGCCCAAGGTCTTCCTGGAAGGTCCCCGTGACCTTCATGAGCGCCTGCCCTCCAGCCTCTTGGGCTGCCTCTTCCTCCCTCACCTCTGCTCCACTCCCACTGGCCCTGCTGCCTCTGGCCCATCCCCCCCCCCGCCCCCCCCCCCCCCACCCCGCTCCTGCTGGGACATGCTGGCCTGAATGTTCCTCCCAGCTATTCTCAGGGCTCCCCAGCCTTTCGGTCTGGTCCCTGCCACCCCCACAAAGCACCTACCACCATCTGCGCGCCCTGCTTTGCCTTTCTCTTTGCCATACCCTCCCCCGCTAGCCTCTCCCTTGGGCAGGGCTCTCTGTGTATTCCCCATTGTAGCCCCAGGCCTGCAGGGGCCCTGGCACGTAGTAGGGGCTCATTTGGAGGTCAAATGAGTGAATGATTTGAAAACCTTCACAGCCCCTTTGCTTCCAAGGTAAGTTCCTGCGGTCCCACTCTGCCCTGATGGACCCAACCCTCCATCCCAAGGAAGACAAGGAGAGGAGACTTCTGTCCCTCCTCCCAGAGCCACCTCCCTGGTACCCAGACAGAAGGGAATGGACTGCTCCTCCTTTGCGTGGCTCTCTTTCGGGCGGCGGGACAGGGTGTGTCTTTGTCCTAGCTTTTCTTTTTGTTAATGTTAGGAGCCCCGTTGCATAATGGTTCAGAGCAGGGGCTCTGGAAGGAGACAAACCGTCGGTGGGCCGTGTGACCCCACGCAAGCAAGCCCACCTCTCTGAGCCCGAGTTTCTTCATCTGTAAGTTCAAGCTCACACCCGTCTCCCTCCTGGCAGAATTGGGATGAGTTGGGGGGAGCTCCCAACACAGCATTCCAAGCGCTTCCCCCAAGGTCAACAACGTTCAACAAATGCTTCGCCATCAGTGTCCTGCCTCAGGACAACTAAGCTGTGGGCAGCCTGAGGGGCACTTGGCAGGCTCTTGGCCTCAGAGCAGGGAGGATGCCCACACTGCCAAGACTTCGGGGGCTGGGGGGGGGGTGTAGGGGGAAGGCGGCCTCGAGGATATCCGCCGAGGTCCTCCAGCGGCCAGGGCTCCCTGCACACCCGGTGCATCTCCCAGGCAGGAAAGGTGGGACCGTCCCGCTCCTTATGTGCACGGCTCCTCTCCTTTCGAGCCGCTGGCCGGGAACCAAGCGCCAGGGCCCGGAACAGAGGGACCTTTATGCCGCCCCCTCCCCGCGCGGGCTCCCAGGCCCTGTTTTCTTTTCATCCCGTGCTGCTGGGATTCAATGGGCAGAAACTCTGCCCCCTGCCCCACTGTGGCGACACAAACGTCCATTCTGCGCAGGGGCTCCCGAGCCGCTCCCCCGCGGAGGGGAAAGGCAAGGGCTGCTACAAAGAGCTGATTGTGTGCTGGGGCCCCGGGAGCAAGCAGGGCCTGGACAGCAGCGGACGGGAGCCAGCCTGAGCCCTGCCTGCCGGGCAGCTGGAGGGGGAGAGGGGCCAGGCTGGGCCCGCGGCCGAGGGTGGGGGGGCCTGGGGTGGCGTGGAGACAGGTGGAGGGGCCCGTGCCCGCGCCCACGCCCCCCACCTCACGGCCCTCTGGGAAGGGGGCGTTCTGGAAGAAACGGGGGCTCAGCCTGGCTCTGCGGGGTAAGGAATCCTACGTGCCAGGGGCCAGCCCAGCTCTGTCAGGGAGGGTGGGGCAGACAGCCCCAGCTTACCTTTGAAGGCCGCGAGCTTTTCCACCAGGTTCTCTTCATCACTGTACTTCTGGTCACACAGAAACTCCTTGAAAGGCAAAAGAACAGTGCTGAGCGCGGGGTCAATGGGCAGAGCTCACTGACACGTAGGCCCATCGCCCTGGTGCCTGCTCCCATGCCAGGTGGCCGGGCTTGGCCAGGCAGGGCAGGAGGCCCCAGTGTTTGCCCTGGCCTCCTGTCAACCCCTCAGAGACAGATCTGCAGTCCACGCCGTGGGCAGGAAGTATGCTCAGCAGCCCGGGGTGCCGCCCGGAGGGCCTGCCCTAAATACCTTCAGTCAGCCTCCGAATTACCAGTGTGGGGAACTGGGCCTGCCCCAGCAGGGCACCCCAGCTCCAAGGTCCACGGAGCCACGAGCCCCAGAGGCAAGCTGCCTGGTTCTAGCATTAACTCCTTAGGGATGTGACCCCAGCATATGAATTCCTGTCTGCCTCTCGATTGCTTTATCTGACAAATGGGTAGAATTATCATAGCTACTCCTCCAGTTTGTTAAGAGCCGCCAAGGAGCGTGTATGTATGACTCTGGGAAGACAGCAAGTGCTCAATAAACAGCAACTCTTGTATGATTAGCCTCTGCTCTAGCCTTGGGAAGTCACTTACCCTCTCACCTGTAAAACAGGGCTACCGTCCCCTCAAATGATGCCTTTCAGAACCAGGTGGGGGGAGGGGCCTGTGGGGGGGTGGGTGGGGGACACTAACATCAGCCTCCAGAAGGAAACACCAACCTGCACGATCTCTTGGGATCTCCCAGTGGGTCCAAAAGTTAGTTACTATTATCGCTCCCATTTTACAGATGAGGAAACTGAGGCGCACACAGCCAGAGCTTCAAGTTAATTTCATCTCATGAACAGCCTGCATCCTTCATCCCAACACCCAAAGATGGGCGGATGGCAGGCATTCAACTGGCTTTAAAACAAAACACTACAGGGGCGCCTGGGTGGCTCAGTCGGTTAAGCGTCCGACTTCAGCTCAGGTCACAATCTCACGGTCCGTGAGTTCGAGCCCCGCGTCAGGCTCTGGGCTGATGACGGCCCAGAGCCTGGAGCCTGCTTCCGATTCTGTGTCTCCCTCTCTCTGACCCTCCCCCGTTCATGCTCTGCCTCTCTCTGTCTCAAAAATAAATAAACGTTAAAAAAAAAATTAAAAAAAAAAACAAAACACTACAAATTAGTAAGTACCTGTTTGGCCAGGTAGCTTACTTGCCTTGTTGCCGATCTTCAGGCAGCCCTGGAGCCTGCATTCAGGGAAATACTCCTGTCCTCTGGGAAAGCGGAGGCCACGTTCCCATCCTAGCACCAGATTCTGCAAATCCCCTCTTGTCTCTGGCCACCGCTTTCCTCATTACTGAGCAGACCGAACACGGGCAGGGGACCTCCACTCATTTAAGGGGCCACCAAGAGAGCAGGTGAGACCAAGGAAATAAGGTCCTTATCGTTAAATTACAGGAAGCTCATGCTTAAAATGACGTTAAATGGGACGCCGGGGTGGCTCAGTGGGCTAAGCATCCAACTTTGGCTCAGGTCATGATCTCGCGGTTTATGAGTTTAAGCCCCGCATCAGGCTCCCTGCTGTCAGCAGAGAGCCGGCTTTGGATCCTCTGTCCCTCTCTCTCTCTGTCCCTCCCCCACTCGTTCCCTCCCTCCCTCACTCTCTTTCTCAGAATAAATAAATAAACTTAATAAATAAAATCACGTTAAATATTATCTAGATCAATCACTCAATCTGTTTCTAAATTCCCGCTGTCATGCCCCACTAACTGATGACAAAGTCTGTGCTTGTACGTCAGGGCTCAGGCAACAAGTATATCTAAGCACGAGGCAGAATATGATCCCTTCCAGGGTTCAAGTTCCTCCAAATTAACTCAGCCCCCTTTGACAGGGAAGGAGACACCCACCTGCCAGTGCGGCTCCCCTTGTTGGTTCTGGGGGCTGTCCTACCCCTTGAGCTCAATTTGCTTGGATCCAGATCCCTGAACGGGCTCTGGCTGATGCAGGATTTCTGCTTTGGGCAGGCACTGTGCTATCTCACTGAGGTGGGAACAGCAGGGCCAGAGAGGTTAAATCACATGTCTGAAGTCCCTGCAGGTTTGGTTTGGAACCTGAGTCTGTTGGACCCCAGGGTCTGTCTCTGCCTCCAGCAGCCTCACAGAGGGCAACCCCAGGGCCCCTGGTATGGCGTGGCCACAGCTTCACATCGGACCTCGGTACCATGTGCCACGCATGGTCTTGCCCCCACTTAGCTGGAGCTATGACTGTCTCTTGCAGCCTGGGAGGCTCCCCCCCCCCCCCACCCCCGGCTGGCTCGGTCCAGGACTTCCCTTCCTCTTGGCTCCCTCTCCTAGCTCTTTTCCACTGCTCTTTTCCCCAGTCCCATTCTCTGCCCAAAAGTAGGACAATTACCTCTTGTCTGTGACCCTGAACACACCAGGCACCTCCCAGGGTCACAGGTCCTATTATCTGCACAGCAGAGGGACAAATAGGTCCGTGGTTCCCAGACTTGGGGATAACGCAGAAGAAAACATTTCCCAAAAAAAAGTTAAAAATAAGGGGAGGTGCGAATATAGACCTGCCAAGGTTTTATTTTGCCAAGTAGAGACTTTAAACAATCACCACTGACTGTTGCCGTGACTTCAGCAAAGGACATTTCGTAAAAGTAGGAAGTTCATAATCTCAGAATTTTTAAATGGAAGCCATTTAGCTGACGTTCGGTTCACTGCCTGGCCCCCGTGTTCCCTCCGCTTTACCATTTCAGGAACTGGAAAACCCTCGTGGGGAGGCAGAAGGGCACGGGCAACGCCCAACATCCGGGAGCCCCTGGCGAGAGACCTGGGGGCCCTCCCCGCTCCCACATTCTGGTTGACCAGAAATCCTGCGCCAGCCAGAGCCTGTCCGTATCATGTACCAACCCCCTCTAGGGATCCAGGCAAACTGGGCTCAAGGCTCGGACACGGTCCCTGGTCTTGGAGACAAATCGCACACAGACGAACCCAGGACCAGCAGGGAGCGATTCTCGTTCACGGGGCCGGACCCGGAGCTGGCAGGTGCAGCAGCTCTGGGCGTCCAGAGTATCGTCTCGGTGATAGAGTCAGTTTTCTCCTTAGTGCTTATGACCACGTGACAGGCTGTCCAACTGGTTCTCCGTCCCCCCTCCACCTCCCCCCCCCACTAGAGCGAGTGCCTCCCCCATGCCAGGCTCGCTCCCACCTTGGGAACCGTAGCTCCAGCTGTGCCCCCTGTCTGCAGCGCTCGTCCGCCCACATCTGCATGGCTCTCTCCCTCACCGTCTTCACCCATTTGCCCAGCTTTCGCCTTCTCCAGGAGGCAAATCCCATCCATCCTGTCCCCTGCGGTCGTCAGCCTCCACTCTCCACCCGCTTTCTTCCCGCACATCCCTCCTATCCCACGGGAGGAACCGCCTCCTAACACAACTTACAACGTAGCGCTTATTAAGGGTGCTGTCTGTTGTCCGTCTCCCCCTACCACAGAACAGGTGCCCAGTAAATTTTTGCGGGCTGAGAGAATGGAGACCCAGCGAGGACAAATAACTTGCGCAAAGCAGCACGGCTGGCAAGTGCCCGAGCTGGGATTCAAGTCCACAGTGGGGGCTGTCTGGGCTCTTTCCCTGCTGAGCTGAGGAATCAAAGTGACCCGAGAAAGCGGGTGTTGGAAAGACGCCGGGAGGAGGCAAGCCTTTGGCCAGAGGTTCCAGGAGGACGTCTTTACTGTCTCATGCCCCACAGAAGCCTCACACACGGCAGTGCCCAGCATATAGTAGGTGCTTAGGAAACATCTGTTGAATGAATGGAGAGGCCTGGCATTTAGCCCAGAATCACTTTCTCCACTTGGCAGAGCAGCTTTGCAAAGGCGTATGCGTGTGATACAAGACTGGAGGGGCTCAGGGATTAGAATTACACGTTTCCTTAGAGCCAAAAATGACAAGTGCCCTGAGCCACAGAGTGGCCAGGGCTGGGACAGGCAGCTGACCCGCTCACGCGTGGGCGGGCAGCCTTTGCTGAACCCGGGCTTGGGGCAGCTGGGAGGACCATGCCTTCGGCAGGGTGCCAGGGAGGAGGCAGGTGGGCAGCAGAAGCGGGAGTCCCAGGGGCGGGCCTGCCGGCTCCCACCCCAGCTCCAAGCTTTGGATTCTTGGTTCCTGTTCATGCGCAGCCCACAGCCTCCCCACCTCCAGGCGTCCTCCCCCTGTATCCTTGTCCAGCCTCGGGGCACAGCCATGTCCGGTGGGCAGGCACCCTATGTGTCCACACTCCAGGACCACCCCCCGCCACCCCCCCGCTGCCCTGACTCTGGATCCCCAGACAGAGGAGAAAGAGACAGAAGCCACCGCAGATGTTTAGAACAAAAGCAAAAGGAGAAACAGACGGCAGGCTGGAGCCAGAATGCCTGGGATCGAATCACTTAGTAGCTGTGTGAAAATTACTTCATTCGTCTGTGCTGTGGTTTCTTCATCTGGAGGAAGGAGAAAAAGATCTCGCAGGCTTGTCCCGAGGGGTTGCAGTAAGAAAGCATAAATACATGTAAAGTGCTCATACAGTGCCTGGCACCTAGTAATTACTAAATAAATGTTAGCTGTTTATTCTTGCGATCTTCTAATATTTATATCCGCACAATCTACTTCTAACCCCCGCAGCTCATCATCCAGACCATCATCAGCTATTAAATAGATTAGGAGGCAAACCCCCTTCCCACCGACTTAGGCTGGCTGTGGTTGGCTTCTCTTTCCCTTTTCCGGGTATTCCCATTGGATAGATCGGATAACTGAGGCCCAGGGAGGTTGCTCAAGGTTACAAAGTTTTAACAACTCGAGCAAAGTCTGTCTGCCTCCCTTCACCAGCCCAGCTCCCTCCTTGCCCCAAACAAGAAGAGGGTGTCCTGGCCACAGGCTTCTGGGCAAAGAAAGTCAATACTGAGCGTTACCTTTCCTCTTGGGCAGCTGCAGGAGGTTATTCTGGAGGCCAGGGAACCATCCTATAGCCCTCGAGGGGGACAAGGAGGGTGGATGGATGCATTACTCCACCCCCGGCACCCTCTCCCACTCCGACCCACTGTCCCAAACGACAAGTTTATCCAGCTGCACACAGTGCTGTCAGGACCTCCAGGCATAAGGGGTGCAGGGGGCTTGGAATGAAAAGGTGGCCCGGTCAATCCCCGGCAAAGAGTCAGAAACCGCAAGTAGGCAGGAGCGTGGGGTCAAAACTAGGAAGCTGCCAGCCAGACGGTCACGCCTCAAACCAGAGTGTCCACGGGCAAGGCCCAGGAAGGCGGCAGGATTGTTAAAACAACCACAGAGGCATAGAACCTGTAAGGGACTCCTCAGAGCATCCAGCCAGTTCTCTTCGTTCAACGGCTGGGGAAACTGAGGCCCCAGAAGGGAAAGGGTCTTGCCTCAAGCCACAATGGCCGGGGGACCCACATAAACGCTCCTAGGTGTGGGGTGTGCAGGGCAGAAGTCACAGGAAGGGAGGTGGGATCAGGTTGACTGGGCTCAAATCCCAGCTTCAGCACTTCTTAGCTCTGTGGCCCTGGGCAACTTGCTTTACTACTCTGGGCCTCAGTTTCCTCATCTGTAAAATGTAATCATAATGATAGAACCCCGCCCCCCCCCCCCCCACAGTGGGTCGGCATAAGGATTAAAAGACCTGACTGCAGGGGCGCCTGGGTGGTTCAGTCGGTTAAGCATCCGACTTCAGCTCAGGTCATGATCTCACACTCCATGAGTTCGAGCCCCGCGTCGGGCTCTGGGCTGACAGCTTGGAGCCTGGGGCCTGCTTTGGATTCTGTGTCTCCCCCTCTCTCTCTGCCCCTCCCCTGCTCATGCTCTCTCTCTCTCTGTCTCAAAAATAAAATAAAAATCATGCTCTCTGTCTCAAAAATAAAATAAAAATTAAAAAAAAAAAAACACTGAAAAAAAAAAAAAAAAAAAGAGCTGAGTGCATAGGAAGAGCCCGGACTCCTACATGTAAGTGTTAACAGTTATGTGTTTGGGTCGCCCAAACTCAAGCCACACCAAGAGATTAGGTGTGAAAAGGGGAAAAGCAGAGACCTACCCACAGCTCTCTGTCCCACATTGTGCCACGGAGTCCTCCTGGTAAGCCTTGACCCTCTGGCCATCCCTATTTGTCCCTGGACACCCGGCTGACCCGGCAGGGATGGGCCATCCACACGGGACAGAGTGCTCCCATCTCGGCCCCAGGGGACGGCGCCCACAGCCACACCTGCTCACTGCTGCCTCGCGGTCGTCTACAACCTCTGATGCCCATCAGAACCTACCACCCATCCCTGGGATTCCCATCTGCATACTCATGCCCGGAAGGGAGAATATCCAAAACCAGCAGAGGTTGGCAGCCCCCGCCGCGTCCGGGCTTCTAGATCCCTGCCACCTGTCTGCCCCGCCCCCACCCCCTACTTAACTCTCTTTCTGGGCTGGTACCTCTAGCACCCGCTCCCGGATACTTTCTCCTGGCCCTCCAGGCTTGTCTTTATGTATCAGCCGCAGCAGAATTTTGGGGCGGGCAGATATCACCATCTGGGAGGCCATCCAAGGAGCTGGTGGTTGAAACCCTGGGCGAAACCCCCAGGGACAGGCAGCACCATACTGGGCCGGGCCGAGATGCTTCTGACGCAACCCACGGGCTCTTAAAGGGCCAGGCCGGCCCGGTGCGTGGCAGGAGGCTGTAACGTGCACCCGCGAGGACAGCAGGCTCATGTTCCCCTCAGTAGCTTTGGGGCCTCACCCGGATGCTGCATCCTGGCCAGCAGCAGACGGGGCAGCTGAAGAAAAACACCCCACCGACTTCACAAATGAAGCAGACCCTACCGAAATTCTATCCCCGGCTTCCTGTGACACGGCCACGCCAAGGTCGAGACCGGCTGTACCTGCGGGGACACCGAATCCTCAGCGGCTCACGTGGCCGCTTATCACCATCTCCCTTATAATATATTAAGGAGGAGCAAGAAAGACGGGTGCCCAGCGATGCCAGCTGGGCACATTCGCCTGGGCAGGGACAGGGTGGCATTGGTCAGGTCTCAGAGGTCCCCTGTCGCTGGGGATACATAACCCCTGGGCACAGACACCCAGCCTGCTGTGTCCAGTTCTTCCCAGTACAGATGGTACCCAGGTTTGGAAATAACCATCAGGCCCCTAAATGCTATAGGGAATGCCAAGTGCCCTTCACTCGACCCAGGAGGGCTGGGGAAGGCGGGACGGTAGCCAGAGATCCCTATCGCTTAAGCAGGAGCGGCCTGTGTCACAGCTAGGCCACGGCCACCGGGTGGACAGCGTCCCGGGCTGGCCACGGGTGCCGTCTGGAGTCAGAGTGCCGGCTCTGCCACTTGCTGGCCGGGTGACCTCGGGCAGGTGACTTCACCTGGCTGAGCCTCCGTGTCCTCATCTCTAAAACCTGAGTAATCCCTGTCCCCCGGGGATGTTTATAGATCCTTGCTGCACATCTGGGTAAACAAACGCTCTGCCCGGAGGAGTCACTGAGACGATGTATGTGCAGCACTGTGCACGGAGCGAAGGCACAACCCAAGTCATTAGCTAAAGATCCTGGCCTCTGGCCAGTTCGCGATGCAGCCCTCGCTGCCCTCTGCACTCCTCCTGCTCAGTCGGAAGGACAAGGGCACTCTGAGGGGCACCCATCCAGCCCCATCGCTTCTCTCTGTCCCTGTGGGGAAACTGGAGAGACCCTGTCCCGTTGCCAGATAAGGCCAGGCCTGGCTGGCCCGGGGTCACCTGCCATGCCTCCAAGGCACAGGGAATGTCAGCTATGTGTGGGGGTGGGGGGTGGGGGAGTGGGAGGTGCTGGCAGGTCCCGCCCGCCTCAGTAGTGCAGAGAATGCGCCCACAAGCACGCGCACTCGCGCACACGCGTGGCAGAGACGAACGGGCTATCTTCAGTCTATGCTGTTTAAACCCAGGCGGTTGACTCATCCCACCCACTCCCCCGGCCCCCCAGTCTTGTTTTCTGTAAAATGGGAATAGACGCTCATGGCATCAGAGTGAGTGTGCAGCGAGATGTTGCCTGAAGTGCTCCTGGAACACTGCCTGGCACGTGCCAAGTGCTCAGAAAATGATCAAGAAAACTAAAGCAGAGCCAGGAAGAAAACAAGTGCACTTCTATGCAGCCCCGCAGGACCTCCAGGTACCCCCGAGTCTCCTTCAGTTTTTTACTTCTGACCCTTATAACAGCAATCGCTAAGACTGAGCTGCCCTGGTACCCCTTGGAAGCTGGCCCAGCCCGGGGTGGGGGGAAGGCCCCAGAGGGAACTGGGATGTTGGCCCAGAGAAGCCCCCAGAACTGCCAGCCAGGCTGGGCTCTGCCCCAGGCAGCGGCCCCGGAGGTACTTAAGCACATGCAGCAAGGGAGTTACGTCCTCTATGCGTCCCTGCTTCCGCAGGGCCACTGGGAAACTGCTCGGGCCAGCCCCCCAGAAGCTCTGCTCCAATGGGGCAGTGAAGCTATACCCCAAAGCAAAGCAATCCGAACTGCCAAGGTGCCCTCTAGAATCCGCCCACCCCAGGGAACTTCTGCTGCGGTCATGGTCGTGGGTGGAGCGGACTCAGACCCTCAAACAGAGCGACTCCCTCAGAGTCTGCAAAGAGCTTCTGTCTGTCTGCTCATCTCCACTGACTGTCCTAGGGACTCGGAACAGAGCAGGGATCACTGCTCCCTGAGTTTCAGGCAGGGAAGACTAAGGTTCCACCAGATGAAAGGGTCTGTCCCAAGCTGCGCAGCCAGCAGGGGCTGCGACATGTCACAGACCCTGCCCCTGGGTTTCCCCTCCCCGCGTCTTAACGCGCCAAACAAACCGATGATAACAATCATGACAGCAGCCGGCTCTCCGGTGTGCTTTCCATAGATTATCTCCCTGAAAAATCACGACAATGAACTACCACTACCTCACGCGGATGGCCCAAGGTCAGAGAGCCAGCGAGCACTCTGCCCACCCCTTCACCCCCACTCATGACTCCATACTGTGGGGTCATGTCGCCTTGACCTCCTGGGGTGGGAAGCAGCTCAAACTTCTGGTTTGATCCTGGAGTCCCCTTCCTATGGTTTGATCCAGCGGCCCAACAGCAGCCTGGCTTCACATGACGTGGCTCAGGATAGCATGTGGGCAGGTAAAGGAAGCTAGTTCTGCTTCTGTGTGACCTGAGCCAGCTGCCTGCCCTCTCTGGGCCTTGGGATGCCAAGGTGGTTACGGGGACCCTCCTTGCTCACCTTCCCCGGTCCCAGCACTGTCCAGATCAGCCCCTGACAGCCACAGCCCCACTCCCTTCTGAGCCAAGCCAGTCTACCTCCCCAAACAACCCAGTAGCTTACCCCACCCCCCACCCTGGGGACTGGCATGGAAAGTCCCACACATTCTCAGCTCCTCTGGTTTGTCTGACTGTAATCACTTCTCCCCCATCTCCAGTTGTCTCTGGCTCAGGGTTCTGCTGGCTGTGGGTGGATTCAGCCAGCCTGGAACCCGCCCGGCCGAGTGGCCCAGGGGGCTGTATGAGGTCAGGGTTCCAGGCTCCTGTCCAGAGGGCAAGAGCAGCCAAGACCAAGGGCGGGCTGGCTGTGGAGTAGACTGGAAGGTGGCCCAGCAGCTTGGACCCCTGAGAGCCCCAGCCAGATGTCCAGTCTCCCTTTTAGCTGTGCTCAAGATGGCACCCGGGGGGCAGGGCAATGATGGCAAAGAGGAGCCCAGAGTTTACTTGGAGGGACCCTGGGTCCCCAGAGCCCCGCATGGGATTCCTACAGCCAGTGGAATGAAATCAGATAGGCTGCCTAGTTCCAGGCCCTCCAAAAAGAATCAGGGAGGGAATCAAGCCCCAGCGAGAGGAAATACTACCCCCAAGAGGCAGCCCCTAGACCCACCTCCACACAGCCTGGACCCCGATGACACTCACCCGCTTCCCATGTCGGGACTCTGAGCTGGGCTTGGGTGCCCAGCCGCTGAGGGAGCCGGCAGGGGGAATAGCTAGTCTTGTTTCGGTGAGCCCGTTAGGAGTGAATCTGGGAGACCGCCTCGGGGAAACAACTCTGGCACCGTCCACGACGTCTTCCCTCCTGGCAGGTGCGGGACCACGCACCCTCCACGCCTTGCCTCAGCCAGTCCTCATGGTGACCCCCACTCCGCCCTGAGAGCCTTTGCTGATCACCACAGAGCTGGTCCGCGATGGAGGCCAGGCCTGAGCCCAGGTCTCCCAGAACCCCAAAGCTAGGACGGTGCTGCCCTTGAGCTTTGGCCAATCCAGGCAGGCCCTGACACTTTTCCTTATCTTCTACGATTTACGCGCTTGTTCCGCAAACGTTTACGGAGCGCCCATTGGGCGCCCAGCCACAGTAGGAAGGATTTCTTTATAGAAATCCACCAGGGCCAACGAGAAAAGCATCAAGCCTCTCGGCGAAGCTTCCCTAAAAAGTTGGAGCGAGAAAGAGGTGTGGGGTGGGGGCGGGGGCGGAGCACTGGCCTGCAGCCTGGACCCCCGGGTTCTCACAGCGGCCCCATGTGGACTAAGGATTTGCTGTGCCACCTCGCCTCTCTGAGCTGGGACACATGGGGAGGGGGGGAGAGAAGGGGGTCCCTCCTGCGCCACATCCTTGCAGCTGGTCCCAGGCGGGCTTCCGGGGAGCCCCGGCCCGGGGGGCACCGGAGCTCCTGGGCGGGCCCTACCTCCCCAGTCTAAGAGTAACGACTTGCAACCCGAGCCGCGGGAGGAGGAGGGAGGGAGGAAGGAGGGGGGGAGGGACCTACCTGGAGGCGGGAGGCACAGGGGCAGGGGCCGAGGGAAGGAATTGGGGGAAGCCCAGAGGAAGGAGAGAGGGGGTTGAGGCGGCTCCAGGCACAGCCTCGCAGACGGGGGCGGGCCCCGGGGGGCTCTGGGATACTCGGGGGAAACTCGCCGGCCGCCCTGGCGGCGCGCGCTTACCCGGTTGATCTCGGCCAGCCTCCTCTCCTGCCGGGCTTTGAGCAAGCCGAACGCCTTCCCTCCTGCCGGAGACAAAGAAGCGGCCCGGGAAGCGTGGGTCTCCCCGGGCCCCGCGCGGCGGACCACGCCGCGCGCTCCGCGCGCGCAGGTGGCGGGCGGTGGACTCCGCGCCGGGTGGGGGGGGGGGGGGGAGGCGGGGCAGGGGCGCGGGGACCGCGGCGCCTACCTTGGAACCTGTTGCCGAGCGCGACCGACATGGCGAGCACGGGGCTCCTCCCGCCGGCTCCGGGCTGGGCGGCCGCGGCGAGGCACGACGACGAGGCAACTGGCGCCCGGTCCGAGCTCCGGCGGCGTGTGGCGGCCGCACCGAGGGGCGGAGGGATGGCGCGGGCGGCCGGACACACCCCTCCCGCCCTCCACCCGCCTCACCCCCGCCCCCCCCCCCCCCCGGGTCCTCCCGCCCCGCCGCCCGGCCGCCGGCATCAAAGCGGCTATTATACGGGGCGCCGCGCCCGCCGCCCGCCCCTCTGCTGGAAGACGCGGAAAATGCACAGCGCGGGGCCGCCCGTGAGCGCCTCCCTGCCTGCTCCTCCCGGGACCTCGACCAGTCCCTTCCCAGCGCCGGGCCGCGGTTTCCCCTTAAAGAAACTTGGGGACCATCTCAGTACGCACTTGCTGTTGGGGTGGCCTCAAGGATCCGATACCGTCCCGGCGGGCGGAGAGCCGGCGTCCACCCGCCGAAGCTGTTAAGTCGCCGCGGCCCTTTGCGCAGCACGCGCTCGTGGAAGGCAGCCCAGATCTTTATTTTTAACCCTCGGAAGAAAACTGTGAAAGCTTTCAGGCCGTTTTGTGTGTTTGCTTTTCTGTTTGTAATGACACGGTGTCACTAGGACATCAGTGACACCTGAAGTCAAGTCGGGATGCTTTCCTGTTTTGTTACTGAAATCTATTTCTTTAAAATGTTTTCGCTTGAGAGAGAGTGTGTAAGTGGGGCAAAGGGGCAGAGGGAGGGGGAGAGGAGAGAGAGAGAGAGGGAGAATCCTAAGCAGGCTCCTCACTCAATGCAAAGCCCGATGCTGGGCTGGATTCCGCGACCCCGGGATCATGACCTGAGCCAAAATCAAGACTCCGTGGCTCAACCTACTGAGCCACCCAGGTGCCCCTGAAATCTATTTCCTGGGCACTCACTGTGGCACACAGCCAGATCAGTACAGGATATATTTATGTTATTTAATTCTCAAAGTTCTATGAAATCGCACTGGCTGTTCCCATTTTACAGAAAAGTCAGGAAGCCGAGGCCTGGCAAGCCCACTGCGATGATAAATCAAACCGCTGCCTCCTGGAAGAGTGGGGCTCAGGGTGCAGGAACCAGGGACTAGTTAACAGGGAGGTAATGAAGTCTCACGTCCAAATCAGGACATTTCTGAGAGTGAAGGGTGGCAGCCACAGGCACAAACAGGGACTGTCCCGGGCAAGACGGCACACTTGGTCACCAGTGATGCCCCCCCCCCCCACACACAAACGCAAACACACACAAAACAAGCATGTCCCTGGGGATTGGATCTGGGAAACCTCCTTCCTCACAGACTTGCCTTGTACGTCTTGACCCCTAGGGTTGGGATCCTGGGACCAGCTGGCCATCTTTTCTTCTGTTTGTCCCTAGGGGAGGAAGTGGCCAGGCTGTCCCAAGGAAGGGGGCAGGACAAAAGGGAATGTCCCAAGGTGGGCTAATGCCAAGGGCAGCAGCAGTTCAGGACCCCACTTCCCCAGCTCAGTGAGCACCTGCTGAGTGAGCATCACCGATGCCCATTTGCCCCTAGGGTGTGGATCTAGCCAAGCCGTGTGACCTTGGGCAAGGTCCTCAAGGTACTTGCTTGAGCCTCAGTGTCCTGATCTGCAGAATGGAGGAGACAAGCGCCTCTTACCAAGCAGGGGCTGTTATAACTTTTATGATTTTGGGGTGTCGTAAGCAGACAGTAGAAACTTGCAGGGGAGAAGGGCTTAGGAGCTACGACCCGTGGTTGATGGGAAATATTCCACCTGGAGGCCAGACGAGGGAGCTGACCTGGAACGCGGCCCTCGTAACACACTTCCCAGTCCAGGCTCGGATGACCTGTTGCCCTGGCCAGTTGCGGTGGTTGGCCCCATTAGCCTCTCTGCAGGGCTGAGGCCACCCCACCTTCCAGTGCTCAGCCGCTGGGCTGCATTGCTAGCCAGATGTGCAACAGCTGTTGCCACATTCCACCCAGCACAGCCCCACCTCTGGGCCAGAGAGTGGCTCTGTATACACCAGGCATGACCGGACCGCGTGAGTCATGAGACGTCAAGCCTGAAGTACGTCACCATGGAATGGAGAGGAGGCCTGTTCTCCCACCCCCCCACTCCCATTGGGATTCTGAGACTGGGCTTTGCTGAGTCCCACAGCTTGAGTGGCTAGGGGCTTAATGCCAAGAGCAGGCATCAGAACGGCTGTGTGATCTGTCAGCAGAGAAGGCGGGTGTTGGGAGCGAGGGGCCCGAGGGCATCAGACCCTATCCCAGAGATCTTCAAAGAACCTTCCTCTCCTTTCCCCACTGATACCAGACACCAATCATCAAACTCACTGTACAGCAATGGCCTTCTGTTTCGGCCCCCTTGCCCCTGTCCTCCCTCTCAAATCAATCAAATCACTCCCCAGGTCACTGGTGTCCATCCCCCCCCCCCCCCACACACCCCTCACCCTCCGTGGCCTTGGCTCTCAGGTTCTCTGTGGAGGAACGAGCGTCTTCTCTGAATGCCCTCCCCCAACAGGATCAGGAGAGGGTACAGACAAGCTCTCGCTATATAGCCTTGCACCCAGAGACCCCTGTTATTCTGAATGGGAGTGGGGGGGCCCTGGCCTAAGCTGGGTCCGTCTCTCAAGAGAAGGTGGGATCAGGGCAGTTTCAAGCTCGTCTCTGACCTGACGACATGTAAACCCAGGAACTATGGTCGGAGGGGAGGGGGGAGGCGATGGAGTGGGCTTGTCTTCCATCAAGCTCGGGAAAAGCAGAGAAAACTTCTCTGTGGGGAGAAAAGACAGAGGCAAACACAGAAGGAGAAGCAGAGGCAGAGGCCAGGGAAGAGGTGGGAGGGAGGGGACAGGAGAGTCCCCGCCCTGGGCTATTCCGAACCAGATTCTAGAAGGTCCTCCATATCCTCCCAGCAAACTCCCCTTTTTTATTTAAACCAACCCGAAAGGGGTTCAGGCTACATGGCCAAACCGTATATGCTCCATAGTCCGTCCTACCCACACAACCTGGCTTCCTGGAGTGATCCGTGCTGGCCAGGCCTCCACCCTGCAAACCCTGAGCTATGGAATGTTCCCGCTGTCTCCCCACCCTTTGAGGCCTGGCCCAAAGCCCTCCTTCTCCTCCTCATTGGGGTCGCTCCCTGGGCCTTTTTGTGCCGGGGGACACGTGATTTTGAGTTCACTGTTTCCTGCCCCAGAGGTCAGCAGAGGGCCCCTCATGCTCCCCTAGACGTTTCCTGATAACCCCCTGCAGCAGAGAGGAGAGAGTAGGTGACTATGGTCACAGGACCCCAGCAAAGCCCTCGCCATGGGGAGACCCCGGGCAAAGCCAGTGAGCTCAGCTCTTGCCACCTTCCTGGTACTGCACGGGCGCAAGACGGACCACGGAACATTCTCGTACCCACCCATTGGGTGCTGGGTGTGTGCATCCACGTGCCAGGGTAGTGAGTCGGCACCCACAGCCAGGGCCCCTGCTGCGAACCAGCAGGAGAAGACCAAAGGCATGCCACCCAGCGGGTAAAGGGGTCCTTTATTTTCACATTACACAGAACTGGTTCATGCTGCTGCCAGTGCCCCCTGCCTGGGGCCAAAAGAGCCATGGGAGGGGTGGTGGGTCCCCTGAAGCACCTGTCCCAGGGCGGCCGGTCTGCTGTCTACCAGGAAGAGGGCCCTGGGAAAGGGGCGGGGCTCCGGGAGAAAGTACCAGGAATTCTGGACAGAGGCTGCCGGGGGGGGGGGGGGGGGGGGGGGCCTGGCCACAGGGGGACTCCCCAGCAGGACGGACCAGAGTGGCAGCCAGGCCTCCACACCCTGCAGGGGCCTCCCTGGTGGCAGGTGGGGCCACAGGGCCTTAGGGTCAGTGTCAGTCAGTCAAAGGCCAACTGGGGTCGTGGGGTTACAAAGAGGAGCTCCCACATGACCCCAGTCTCCCCGACCCAGGCCCCTTCAGGCCCTTGAGGCGCAGCTTTTTTGGACAGGCCACAGGCCGAAAGGTGCACCGGGGCCCAGGGCATGTGATCCCCAGGATCTTCCGAACAAAGTATTCTACAAAGTCAGTGGTAGCCGTGCAGGGGTGGGCCATCCTCCCAGCTGGCTGCACAGGCTGCGCCACGGCCCCAGGAGTCCCCGGGCCTCAGGCTCCACTGCTGAGACCCCCCCCCCCCCCTAGGATCTGGTCCCTCGGCTGCGCTGAGCTGCTCCGTGTGTGTGTGTGGCGGGTGGTGGGTGGGAAGCTGCGGGACAGGGGGTAGCTCTGGGGCTGGGGGCTCTGGCTCTCGCGGAACCCCACCCCGATCCCTGCAGATGGCCCCCCTCAGCCTCTCAAGCACCGACTCGGCCTGGGTCCTTGCCTTCAGGAGCCAAGAGTGGGTATGTTCGTGCCAGAGGGTAGCTAACATAACTCCTCCAGCATCCAGAGCTCAGTACTTGACTGTGGACCGACTGTAACGTGGGCATGGAGAGAGGGACTTGCGTGCGTGTGCGCGTTGTGTCCACAGGTACTGTGGACGTGCTATTGACACTGCGGTGTGCGTGTTTGTGCGTCACGGCACGGGAGCGTGCGCCGACGGTGGTGGGCACGGCCGCCTGGGTGAACCGTGTATGTACCTCCACGCTGGCGGGAACGGAGGGGATGCAGGCATGGACTTGGAAGGCGACGTGCACACCGAGCAGCGGGCTGTGGCGGGTGCGCCTGTGGGGTGCGTGCGCGTGCCCGGGCTAGGGCCGCAGCGGGGGGGTCTGGGCGGCCCTCACCGCCAGCTGGCACAGCTCTTGGGCAGGCTCTGCAGAATGGCCTCCAGGTTCCGCTTGTCGGCACGGATCTCCGCGAGGTCGTTCTCGAAGCTCTGGATCTGCAGCTCCTGCTGCTTGGACTCCTGCTCCAACAGCCTCAGTTTCCCCTGCAGGGCCCCCGGCGGGCTCAGCCGCAGCCTCAGGCGCTCCAGTGCCCACTGGGTCTCGTTCAGGGCCTGGGCTGGGGCTTGGTGGGTGTCCAGTGACCCTGCAGAGGGGCACAGACGGCCTCAGCACAGGCCAGCTCCCCTGCAGGCCCCAGAGGCCTGTTCAGCCCCCATCCCGGAGACCCTTGCCAGCCCAGAGTTTCCAGGATCCTGACTGCCCGCAATCTACCAGGAAAGCAAGGGACCCAGAGAGGGCGGTGTGCCCGGCCGGGACAGCCCACTGAGTTCACGTGAAGGCTCTGAAACTTTCCCCCTGGGCAGCCCTGGGCAACTGTTCATCTTTGTTGCTGATAAAAAGAAGGCTCTGTGTGCATCCTGAGTCCACTTCCCAATGCCAGTGTGTGCGCACAAGGTCCCCGTGATTCCTGCTGGCTCCCCCCACATACCATTGTTGATTTGCCAAGAGCACACATTTACAGGTACACCTATGCTGGGATGTGGACGGCCACTGGGCTAAAAAGCAGCATCTCTGGCATTAGATTGAGGGCTGGGAAGCAGGCAGTGGGGTTTCGTCCTGGCCCAGCACGGATTAACTCTGTTTCTTGGAGTTAAGGACTTCCCAGAGCCTCTCCAGGGGTACAACAAGGAGGTGGGGGCCTGGCGCTCAGATTTGAACTTGCTGGTGGTGGCGGAGTGCAATCTGCAGTCTGTGTGTCCCACCTGGCCCCTGTCACCTTGTCATTTAAGGGTGACATTCAACAGGAAGGCAAGGCTCAGGCAGGCGGGAGAATAGTGGGGAGGGGGAAGGAGGTTCTAAATGGCTTCTAATCCCACGGGATCCCTATGGGCCTAGGGCTCTCGCTAGCCCTGAATTTCCCGGGCAATGAGGGTGGTGGGTGGAGGGCAGGCAGTGGCAGAAGCTGAAACAGGGGCAGGAAGAGGCAGAGGAGAGCCGAGCCTTGCCAGCCTGGGCAGGTCCTGCTCCCCGCAAAGACCTCAAGAGGCCCCACCATCCACAGGGAAGTCCAAACTGCCCGGCCTTCTAGCAAATTCAGGTTCAGGCTGCCGGCACATTCCACGTGCCCCTCTGGGGCTCCCAGGCACCGGGGTGGGGTCCAGCTGCGGGCTGTCCACTCCTGTAGCTCCAAGTCAAGCACGGCACCAGCACGAGCAAATAAATGATCGCAATCGCCAAAGCAGCTTTACCCTCACAGTGTGCTTGCTCTGTGCTGGGCACTGCGTCCTGTACTCCGGGTCCTTGGCGCTGGGTATGGACCGGTGGCTACAAGGGGGCACTCTGAACTGGTTAGACCCGCGTGTGAACCTCAGCTTCCCCACCGCCTGGCTGTGGGGCCCTGGGCACACCGTTTAAACTCTCCGAGCCTCGGGGCGCCTGGGTGGCGCAGTCGGTTGAGCGTCCGACTTCAGCCAGGTCACGATCTCGCGGTCCGTGAGTTCGAGCCCCGCGTCGGGCTCTGGGCTGATGGCTCAGAGCCTGGAGCCTGTTTCCGATTCTGTGTCTCCCTCTCTCTCTGCCCCTCCCCCGTTCATGCTCTGTCTCTCTCTGTCTCAAAAATAAATAAACGTTAAAAAAAAAAAAATAAACTCTCCGAGCCTCAGACTGCCCGTCTGCAAAATGGCAAGCGAACCTGTATCCTCGCCTCGAAAGCGGAGAATGAGGATTCCAGGAGATCACGTGTGCAAATAGCTTAGCGTGGGCCTGGCATGCAGGCAAAACGCAGAATGTGGTGATTCTTCCCCTTATTAATAATGATAAATGAAATGCCGTACGTGGGTGAGCCTGAGGACGTGACACTAAGGGACAGAAGCCAGCCACAGGAGGACAAATGCTGTGTGAGTCCACTGATAGGAGGTCCTTAAGAGTGTTAAGTTCATAGAGACCGAAAGAGAACGGGGAGGGCCAGGGGCTGGGGGCACAGGGAATTCACATCCAATGGGTGCAGAGTGGTTGGGTTGGAAGTCGGGAAAGTTCTGGAGACAGATGGTGGTGATGGCTGCAAAACACTGTGAATGTGCTTAAGGCCACTGAAGTGTGTGCTTAAAGATGGTCACAACGGCAGATTTTATGTTATGTGTATCTTACCACAATTTTTAACACTGCACACCTGCTGTCCCCCCACCCCTTCCCCTGCTCCGAGGCCTCCATGCTTTGGTGGGGGCTGTCCCCCTCACCCTGAAATGTCTCCTTACTGAGGCTCTTCTCGATTCTTCCTCCTCCCTGAGAGCTGCTGTTGACGGACTCACACCCCACAGCGTGGCAACCGCCTCTAAGTGACCCGAGCGTTACTCCCATTTTACAGATGGGGGAACTGAGGTACAGAGAGGCAGAGTGGTTTTCCCAAGGTCTCACGGCCAAGCCCCAGCACATGATCTCGATGCCAGATGGCTTCTGTGACATCCTCTCTCCTCCTCTGAAACCCTCAACACCCAGGGCCGATCTGCCCCTGTGGTACCCGCACACGTTCTGTGTGTGATGAGTTTTCTGTGTCTCCCTCCCCACCCCCCAGACGAGTGGCCCCCGGGGGCACACAGTGAATGGACACCAGCCCCACCTCGCATGGGGGCCTGGGGCTGTTACAAATGCTTGTGGCTGGGGAGGAGGGGGAACCCTGTGTAGACGAGGGCAAGGAGGAAATCTCTAGGACTGAGCCTCACAGAAGGTCCCCGAGGTGCTCCAGGGACCCAGGGGATCCGGGCCCAGCCTTGGGTCTCCTTACCCAGCCTGGCAAGTAGCTCCAACAAGGCCTGGACGTCCTCTTCCAGGGACGTGCGCGATTCCCAGATCTGCCGCTCCACGGCACGCAGCCCGGCACCCACCTTGGGAGGGAGGGAAAGCTTGAGCGCGGCGCCCTGCTGGCTCCGGGGCCAGAAGGAAATGGGGGGTGTGTGTGTGTAGGGGGGGGTCTGGGCCCACGTACCTGCTCAGCTTCCTCCAGCTCCTGTCGGCGGGTTTGTGAGGCTAGCACCTGCCGTGAGGCCTGTCGGAGCGTCGCCTGCGCCTGGCTGGACAGCCGGCCTGCCCGGCGATGCTCCTGCTTCCCGTCCCTCAGCAAGGCCCTGGCGAGCTGGGGGGTGGGCAGCAGAGGCAGGGAGAAGAGGGGGAGTGGAGTAAGTCCTTTCAGAGGTAAGGAGCACGTCCAACAGTAACGCCAAGCAGTCATCGAATCGCGCACCAGATCATTCATTCATTCCACAAGCGTGTCCCGGGTGCCGGCTACATGCGCAAAGTCAGTGGGGGCTGGGGGAGGCACCTGGGCTAGACTTCGGCCCCGGTTCAAAAGCAAGAGCCTAGACGTTTGGGGAGCAAAGCCCAGCAGATCTAGGTGAGGTTCCTGGTCGCGTGATTTAAGTTCCTACACCAGGCGGGTACTCAGGGTCCCCACCTGTCCGACAGGGACAACAGTGACACCTGTTTGTCGAGGACTCGACAGCTTGAATGACGCTCCAGGGCTCAGAGCCTGGGAACCACTGAGCCCTCAGAAAGTGTGGAGCATTCAGCACTGTGTACACGGAAGGGGGCAGATCTGTAGGGACTACGTTTAACCTCCACAAGGGCAGCCCTTGTATGATAGCCCGCCCACAGGCCCAGGAGGCAGGGATGTCACCGCTGTCACATCGGTGGCCCTGACCTTAGCACTGTCCTCAGCCAACGTCTTGGCTTCACGGCCCTTCTTCTTGGCACTGGAGGAGACAGACGCCGCATTTCCCAGCATCCTCTCTGCCTGCTTGGTCTTCTTTTTCAAGTCTGGAAGGAGCCTGCCCCTGACCACGCCTGCCTTCCTCCCCAGTGTGGCCCGGTCCTTGGGCGAAGGAAACTGCTGCTTCATTCCTGCAAACCCGGACAGGCTGGGTCAGCGGGGCGGGCTCTTGGCTCATGACCCTCGAGGGCCAGTCACCACCAGACGCCCGACCCTCAGACGACGTGAGCGGAGGTTCGAGACGCAGGAGACACACGTGTAACCTTCTCAGGCTCGTCTGGGGAACAAACAAATCATCGGCGACACATACTGCTCGGTGAATGTAAAGATTTGCATTATATCGTGAAATTTATTATAATCACAAAAGTACACGGGGCACCTGCGTGGCTCAGTGGGTTGAGCGTCTGACTTTGGCTCACGGGTCGTGAGTTCGAGCCCCACATCGGGCTCGCTGCTGTCAGCACAGAGCCGGCTTCGGATCCTCGGTCCTCCTCTCTCTCACCCCTCCCCCACGCACACGCTCTCAAAAATAAAGAAACGTTAACAAGTAGATAAAAATGACTATAAAAAATAAAATCACAAAACCACACGGTGTTCAGTGCCTGGGCCAAGGCTGGGAAGTCACCCTTGGCCGATGGGGAGTCACAGCACAGGACCCAGCAAATCCACTCAGCTCTTTGTTTTTGTGTCTCATCGATTTCTAAAAGGGCTTTAGGCAACTTACAGTGATAGGTAAGTCAACGACTGGACCGCTAAAATGAAAAACCAAGGGCCATATGTAATTGGGGGATGAGGAAGGGAAAAAGAGGGGTGAGAAGTGCCAGAAAATTAGGATAAGGACGTGGCAGGCAGTGAATGCTCTATTTACCTCTGAGCTTCCTAGCAGCCAAGATAAAAAGAGAGGTATTACAATGTGCATAGGTTTGATTATCTAATCAGAAGTAGTTTCCCTCTGTAAAGAAGAGACACTTTCTCCCTTCCCTTCAGATAAAATTCTAAGGGAAATCAGGAATACCGATTATAGTCAAATTTTTGAAAGAATCAAGCCTTCTAAGGCAGAATACCACATCCTTTTTCTGAAGATAATCCAGAAATAGGATCGACTTTGCTTCTCGTACACAAAATTGGCTGTTACTTAAAACACACTCCACGGAGAACTAACTTTATGGGGGTATTAACAGATGTCAGGAGAAAACATCAATTAAGCTTACATAAAAAGAACCAGTTTTCTTTAACGCAGGACTTCTCAGAGCCTTTAATAGGGGCACACTGTATGGCCTCAAGAAGGCGCCAGAGTAGTGACATTTCCTAAACTTATTTGAACACAAACCCACTCTTGATAGATCATGTCTTGGGCTAATTCACTCCGTGAACTTTCCTTTCATCCTGAATGCCACCTGGGCACAGGCCAATGGGTAGTGACAGAGGGTGTCTCGGAAAAGGGGCAGGAAGGGGGGAAAGAACCTGGGGTTAGAGGTTTGCGATGAGTCCTTGTGTGGATCACAGGACTGCACCAGGGAGGCAAATTTCCATGCGGTATATCCAACAGTGAGAAGGTGATGCCTCGTGAGGTAGTGAGCACACAATCACTGGAGGTAGGCAAGCAGAGGGTGCGTGAGTCCCCTGCCCCCTGAAGGGGTTGCTTTAGCAACCCTGATCATTTTAATGTCCTAAAATCCTAATATTCCACCACCACGTATCATTGGATTTACATTTTCCTAAACACAACTCAGAGCCAAGTGCACGGGGCCACGCCTTCCCCATCGGAAGCCCCCGACCGGTGAACGACCAAGACTTCAGACCACAGAGGAGCCACAGAGGAGCCTAGAGAATAGGAGGCACTGACCAGCTCACCCTCTGTCCCAGAGGCTAGGGGCCCCTGGCTGGAGCCACATCTCTCAGAGGCAGTGGGGAGGGTCGGGAAGGAAGTCTGCAGAACCGGGATCAAGCAGGGCCTGGCTTCCGGTCTCAGACCCCAAGGGGCCTCCGGCGCTGAGCGTGTTCCTGTTTTATCCAGCTCGTTGGTGCAGAGCCACGGATAAAGGGCAAAGAGGACATCAGAGAAGCCTATGCCACAGGGGGACACGGAGCTGGGGAATCCTAACGCTGGACGGTTTCCATTCAGCACCTCTCTGACCCAGGGACAGTTACCACCAATCCCTTCCCTCGGTCTACACATCTATGAAATGCGACCACTTAAGCCTCATTTTCCTACAGCACAAAGGAAACCTGGACTGGCATCGACCCCCACCCCCTTCCTAAAGAGAACTCTGCCTCCCTCCCTGCGGCCCCAGCTGAGCCCTGGACGGCGGCAGCCATTTGTACCAGGTGGCAGGACCCCCGGCCAGGGCAGACGAGACCAGGAACGGATAGTCGATGGCATCAGATTCGGCCCCGACGGGCTCCGTGTGTCGTCTGATGGCTGACAGCCATGTGGGTGAGTACCCGGTGGGAGGTGTGTGAGGCCACGTCAAGCAGCCCCGGGAGGGGTCCCGGCCGGGGGTGGGGGGAAGTGCTGCTTGGCTTATGCCCACACAACTGGACTTCGTCTCCTGTGGCCCGGCTGCCCCGGCTGAGGCAAGAGTCCAGGTGGCTGTCACGGGCAAACATGCATTAAGAAGCCCAGGGCTCGGCAAGGCGCGCATACCCTCCAGGTCGGCCAGCAGGGTCCTGGCCCCCGTGACAGTCACCGTGGCAGCCTGGACGGATGAGGAAGCCCGGGTCAGGGCGGCTCTGGCCTGCTGGCGTAGCTGGAGAGAGAAGAGAGAGGCTCGGCAGGTGGGAGACACCGGAGGGATGGGAGGAACTATTTCGGGTCTTTGCCTTTCCCTCTCCTGGACCGCCCACCCCAGGACACCCGCGGGGCAGCCCGGCCAGGTGCCTGCCTCAAAGGACGTGAGCCCACCTGTGTGAGGGGCTCGGTCTTCCGCAGCACGGCCTGGGCGGTGGCCTGGAGGACCCGCGCAGCCTCGGTGACCACACGCTCTCTAGATGCAACTGTCTTCTCCAGGGCCTGTGCCTTCAGACCCAGGGCCCCGGCCTCGGACTTCTGCAGGGAGATGATGGGCTCAGGCAGGGCCTGGCAGGAAGGTCCGTGGGGCAGATCCTCTACCGGGTGGGAGGCGCCCAGGGACAGGAATGGCGGGGATAGGGCTGCCTGTGGACCCCAGGAAGAAGGGGAGCCAGGGCGGGAGACACCAGGCTGGAGAACCTGTCTCAGACTCCAGCCCTACCCACTACTAGGAGCCAGGCCTCCCTGACCTGCATTTCCTTCCCCAGGTCCACAACCTCCGCTGAAACTTTGGGGCCGGACGTATTTCCAAATTCAGAATTTTCCCGACTTGAGAGAAGCAGAGCCGTGCAGGTGCTGAATATCATCTAACACCTTTGGTGGCATCCGGGGCCACGTTCAGGGCCAAACCCCTTAAAACGTGCAAGTTACTCTTCACGCTTGGGGTGAGGGAAGCGAGGACCCCAAATATGCAGCTTCGGGCCAGTCAGGTTTGGCCCCCAGGGCATTTGTATAAGCTTAGTCTCTTTCTTAAAGCGCAGTTCCTGAGTTTTGGGGTATCAGGATCACTGGGGAGACACGACGGAGCTGATTTGTCCGGAGGTGCTGAGGGCCACTTTGCATACTGTGCGTGAATCCGCTCCCGGCCCCCACGGACACAGCCCTAAAATTACCTGAGGGGTGAGCTCTATCTCGCAGAGGAATGAACTGAGGGTGCCGGGAGGGAAAGTGACCTTGGCCAAGGGCACAGATCTGGAGCAGTGGCGGCGCTGGGGATTTGATCCCATGTCCGTCTGGTGCCTTTGCTAATGCCACTATGGAGAAGACACCTGCCCTTGCTATTATTACCACAATCAACAACAAAGACTGGCCGAGCTCTAACTGTGCCAGGCAGGCGCTCTGCCAAGCCAGGGAGGTGGATTATCTCGTGTTCATCGACTGCCATATAGTTAAAAATAAGCCACATCGTCTGCCTCTGCCTGGGCCACGCTGGTTTCCCAGCTGCCACATTCTCCGCCCCCCGCCCCATGCAGAGCTCCAAGGACGGCGGGGCTGACCAGTGCTGCAGGGGCGGCCGGCGAGGCCGGGCGCAGGGCTGCATCCACATCAGCTTGCTGCGCGGCGGCCAGCGCCCTCCCAGCTTCGGGCAGCACCTCTGCCGCAGCCGTGCCCAGCGCCTTCTGGGCGGCCTGGACCTCCTGGTATCTGAGAGGAGACAGCAAAGGTGGCTCACAGGGCAGGGCACGGGGCTCTCCTTCCCCGTGGATGTCCCCCCACCCCCCAACGGAGCCCTCTGGCAACCTCCCAGGCAGACCTGCCCTCTGCAGGGTTGGCACCCAGCAGCTGGCCCCGAGACTGGCCGCTAACTCGGCAGCTTTCGAATGAATGGAAAAGGCAGCAGAGGCACCACATTGTTTCTTCACTCATTCAATTCACACGCTCTCTTCTGAAGGGGCTTGGGCTTGGTTTCCACTCGAGAATCATATGTTTTGCAAA